>NW_015173127.1:1522800-1556774 GCF_001447785.1 Gekko japonicus
TCTTCTTCTTCTTCTTCTTCTTCTTCTTCTTCTTCTTCTTCTTCTTCTTCTTCTTCTTCTTCTTCTTCTTCTTCTTCTTCTTCCCTCTCAGATCTAAAGGAAAATTGCAAAAAAGATCCAGTGGAAGCAAATGAGACTTGGTTCTACTAAACAGGGTGTGTGTGTGTGTGTGTGTGTGTGTGAGGAGGAAATCTATACAAAAAATTTTGCCCGAGAACTGCTGTACTCTGTTTGTCAACCATTAACCAGATTGTAAAACGCGTTCCTCGTTTCCCTGCCCCTGTTAAATGTCAAGCGTCTATTTTTGAACACCTGTACGGTGATCTTCACATAAGCTACTGCGCTGTGTAATTTTTTTCCCCCAAAAACCAAACATCCTTTTCTCTGGAGAATCACAGAAGAAACGGTTGCCCGGGCAACGTCGTCTTTGTGCTTCCAGTTCAACGCCGCCGTGAAGCGGGTTCGCCAAACGCGGCGGCCGTCCCGGGGTCCGGAGGGCCCTCCGGCTCTCCTCCGGGGGAGGCCTGTAATGAATCTGTTGCCAGGGCGTCTGTGGGAGATTAAATGAACATCTTGGGGGATCGATTTCTGATTCGTTCTTCGAGGACGGTAAGGGAAGGCCTTGGCCGCCCTCCAGGAGAGGCAGATGGATCCGATGTTAAACTGCTGAATCTATCTTTCCTCACTTTCGCGGGGCCTGGAGGCGAGACAGAGACAGGTCTATAAATTTCCGGGAGCGAGGCTGGCTTGTCTTTTGTGGCCTACGGCCTTTTCTTTTAAGCACTGACTGACCTCGTGCCCAATTTTACCTTCCGGAGTTTTCAGAGCTCCTTTTGTCTAGTTCACAGGTGGTCCTGAGCAGGGGTCATTTCCTGCAGGAGCGCACAGGAGCGGCACTCCGGCAGTAAAGAGCCCAGGGGGCGGGCACATGCAACAAGCCCCACCCCCTGCTCCCAGCAGCCCTCAGTCAGAGCAAGAAGCAGCCAGGTAAGTTGCAGAGCTCCCCCCCTGGCCCAAAACAGTCCAGAGGCACCTTTAAGACCAACAGATCTGCACGTTCCCCCCCTCCCAATAGCTAGCAATCCAAAACAGTCCACTGGAGCCTGAGCGGTGGGTGTTGCCTTCTGACACACTTCCGGTGATGTCAGGGGGTGTGGCATATGCAAATAAGTTATGCTAATGAGTTATGCTAATGAGCTCCTGCACCTCTTTTTCTACAAAATGACCCCTGGTCCTGAGGTTGCCAGCCTCCAGGTGGGGCCTGGAGATCTCCTGCTATTACAGTTGGTCTCCAGAGGACAGAGATCAGCTCCCCTGGAGAAAATGGCTGCTTTGGAGGGTGGACTCTGTGGCGTTATACCCTGCTGAGAAACCTTCCCTTCCCCAACCCTCACATCTCCAGGTATTTCCCCACCCACAGCTGCTAGCCCTGGGTGGCTTGCTTACGTTTCATTTTTAAAATTTAATTTATACCCTGCCTTTCTACCGCATGGTGGACTCAAAGCGGCTTACATCATTCTCTTCTCCTGCATCTCGTCCTCACAACGACCCCGTGAGGTAAGATACGCGAAGAGAGGGTGACTGGCCCAGGGTCACCCCGCGAGAGCCAGTTTGGTGAAGTGGTTAAGAGCGGCAGACTCCAATCTGGAGAACCGGCTCCGTTTCCCCACTCCTCCCCATCAGGCCAGCTGGGTGACCTTTGGCCAGTCACAGATCTCTCAGAGCTGTTCTCTCAAGAGCAGTTCTCAAGAGAGCTCTCTCAGCCCCACCTACCTCACAGGGTGCCTGTTGTGGAGAGAGGAAGGGAAGGCGATTGTAAGGGGCTGGGAAACGACGGTAGAGAAAAGTGGGGTATAAAAAACAATTCTTCTTCTTCTTGTGGTTAAGTGTGTGGACTCTAATCTGGGAGAACCAGGTTTGACTCCCCACTCCTCCACTTGCAGCTGCTGGATGACCTTGGGCAAGTTGTAGTTCTCATAAGAGCTGTTCTTGAAAAAAAGAGCAGTTTCTGTCAAGAGCTCTCTCAGCCCCACCTACCTCACAGGGTGTCTGTTGTAGGGAGGGGAAGGGAAAGGAGTTTGTAAGCCGCTCTGAGACACCTTTGGGTAGTGAAGGGCGGGGTATGAATCCAATCTCTTCCTCTTCTTCTTCCTTCTCCCCCTCTTCTTCCATGGCACGAGTGGGGATTTGAGCTCCAGTCTCCCAGATACTCGTCTGACACTCTTAACCAGGGCTATTTTTGGGCAGGAACACGCCGGAACAGAGTTCCGGCTGGCTCCCAAGTTGGCCACGCCCAGCAGGAACTCATTAGCATAATAGGCCCCACCCAACATCAGAAACTCATTAGGATTGGCTACGTTAGGGGTGTGTGGCCTAACATGCAAAGGAGTCCCTGCTACAAAAAAGGCCCTGGACCGTTTTGACAACAAAGAAGGTAAACAGAATAAGAAGCGAAAGGTGGGTGTGGCTGGATGATCACACTTCTGGTAACATGGAGGACGGAGGAGAGAGAGGCGTGCTTGAAAATAAAACACCAAACTTCCCACAAAATAGATGTGGGTGCTTTGCGAAAAAGGGAAGAAACGAGTGATTGTTAGTTTATTACGGCATCAAGCCAGTAAATCAACAGAAACACGCCAACGTTATAAAAAATGACTGAAAAAGTACATAAAATGTATAAGAATGCATAAAATAAAGTAACAACCGATCAAAATTGCATAAAATATGAGTCAAGAGATCAGTTTAAGATTAAGACATGTGATTAAGCAGGCTTTTTGAATACAACAGCAAACGGCGCAGAATTTGGCAACAGCCTTAGAGATGAACTGATTTTCATCTGACAACATGTAGTTTATATAATCAGATTTTTGTCCTATCGGGACTTGGTTTTGAAATAGGCTCAAGATATTTGGAGCGGACCTCCTTGTACCAGGGACACCTGAGGATCATATGAGTGATAGTTTCAACTTCCCCTAAGCCACATTTCCAATACCTTTGTGCAAAGGGAATTCCCTTATACCTACCCTCGAGCATCGCAATGCAATGGTCCATCTCTCTCTTTCTCTCTTTGCATACCCCTCTTGGTTTCCTGCACAGTGTGTGTGTGTGGGGGGGACTAGTCATTTAATCAGTCACGCTGAGAGTTGGAGAGCCCTGGTGTTTCTGCTCTACCCACCAAGAGCAAGGCAAGAGTGGCAATCGCTTTGAAAGAAACCCGAGAGCATTCTGACCCCCAAACTATAGGAATGCCACTCAAGGCAGTGCAAGCGGAAAGCTTGGAGGATTTGTATGTGGTGAAGTGTCCACGAGGACCGGTGAATTATGCATTCGCATCCCACTCGATCCACTCGAGAACCTCTTGCGTTGGAGGAAGGCTCCTCGTCTTCGGGGGAGGCGTCCCATTAGCCGAGCCGAGTGGCAGGATAGGACCCTTTTGTCTTAAGCAGAGGGCCTTGAATTCTTTCCCTTTTCTTTGCAACCCTGCAGAACTCTCGGATGGTGGAGAGATGCGTCATCGTAGCGCGGAGGTGCACAAGTGTGTAGAGTGTGTAGGCGGTGTTGGAATTTTGGGATTCTCTTTGGAATCTTGAGGAAGGGAACCGCCATGAAAGACTACCGAGGGGGGTGAGGATCATAAGAACATACGAAGAGCTCTGGTGGATCAGACCAGTGGTTCACCTAGTCCAGCATCCTGCCTCACACAGTGGTCAACCAGTTCCCCTGGAGGGCCAACAACAGAGCAGAGAGGCCGAGGCCTTCATTAGAACATCAGAAGAGCCCTGCTGGATCAGACCAATAGTCCATCTAGTCCAGCATCCTGACTCACACAGTGGCCCACCAGTTCCCCTGGAGGGCCAACAACAGGGCACAGAGGCTGAGGCATGAGAAGTGCTTGCCCACTCCAGAACCACTGATTTCAGGAGGGGTGTTGGAAGACCTGAGTCAGATTGAGGTGATGAGAGAGGAGGTCCTAAAACTGATAGACAACTTAAAAACTGAAAAATCACCAGGCCCAGATGGCATACATCCGAGAGTTCTGAAAGAACTCAAATGTGAACTTGTAGATCTCCTGACAAAGATATGTAATCTTTCCTTAAAATCTGCCTCCATTCCTGAGGATTGGAAGGTAGCTAATGTCACTCCCATCTTTAAAAAGGGTTCCAGAGGAGATCCGGGAAATTACAGGCCAGTCAGTCTGACGTCGATACCGGGTAAATTGGTGGAAACCATTATTAAGGAAAGAATTAGTAGGCACATAGATGAACAAAACCTATTGAGGCAGACTCAGCACGGTTTCTGTAAGGGAAGATCTTGTCTCACTAACCTGTTAGTGTTCTTTGAGGGGGTGAACAAACATGTGGACAAGGGGGATCCAATAGATATTATTTACCTTGACTTCCAGAAAGCTTTTGATAAAGTTCCTCATCAAAGGCTCCTAAGTAAGCTCAAAAATCATGGGATAGAAGGACAAGTCCTTTTATGGATCAAAAACTGGCTAGTTCATAGAAAACAGAGAGTGAGTGTAGGTGGGCAATTTTCTCAGTGGAGGGTGGTAAGCAGTGGGGTACCGCAGGGATCAGTACTTGGTCCACTGCTTTTTAACTTGTTCATTAATGATTTGGAGATGGGAGTAAGCAGTGAAGTGGCTAAATTTGCGGATGATACAAAGTTGTTCAGGGTGGTGAAAACCAGTGAGGATTGTGAGGCACTCCAAGGGGATCTGTCAAGGATGGGCGAGTGGGCGTCAACATGGCAAATGGGGTTCAATGTGGCCAAGTGCAAGGTGATGCACATTGGAGCCAAAAATCCTAAATATAAATACACATTGATGGGGTCTGAACTGGCAGAGACTGAGCAAGAGAGAGATCTTGGAGTTGTAGTGGATAACTCACTGAAAATGTCGAGACAGTGTGTGACTGCAATAAAGAAGGCCAATGCTATGCTGGGGATTATTAGGAAGGGTATTGAAAACAGATCAGCCAATATAATAATGCCCCTATATAAATCAATGGTGAGACCTCATTTGGAATACTGTGTGCAGTTCTGGTCACCACACCTTAAAAAGGATATTATAGCTTTGGAAAAAGTGCAGAAAAGGGCAACTCGAATGATAAAAGGGTTGGAACACTTTCCCTATGAGGAAAGGTTAAAGCGCTTAGGGCTCTTTAGCTTGGAGAAAAGACGACTGAGGGGTGACATGATCGAGGTTTATAAGATTATGCATGGGAAAGAGCAGGTAGAGAAAGAGGTACTTTTCTCCCTTTCTCACAATACAAGAACTCGTGGGCACTCCATGAAACTGCAGAGCGGTCGGGTTAGAACGGATAAAAGGAAGTACTTCTTCACCCAAAGAGTGATTAACACTTGGAATTCACTGCCACAGGAAGTGGTGGGTGCTACAAGCATGGACGGCTTCAAAAGGGAATTAGATAAGCATATGGAGCAGAGGTCCATCAGTGGCTATTAGCCACAAGGTATAGCTAGGGGCTCTGGGGCAAGTGATGCTCTGTCTTCTTGGTGCTTGGGGGGGGGTCAACAGTGGGAGGGCTTCTAATGTCCTGGCCCCACTGCTGGACCTCCTGATGGCACTGGTATTTCTGGCCACTGTGTGACACAGAGTGTTGGACTGGATGGGCCTTTGGCCTGATCCAACATTGGCGTCTCTTATGTTCTTATGTTCTTAACAGGGAATGGAGGCCGAGGCCTTCCCCTGATGTTGCCTCCTGGAACTAGTATTCAGAGGTTTACTGCCTCTGAATGTGGAGGTTCCTTTTAGTTACTGTGGCTAGTAGCCACTGCTAACCTGTCCTCCATAAACCTGTCTGATCCCTTTTTAAAGCCCTCTGTGCCTGTGGTCGTCATCCCTACATCCTCTGGCAGCAAATTCCACCAGCGACTTCTACCAGTCTTAAGACGGCACCAATGGGAGCAGGAATACATCTTTGCTTTAGGGGAGAGAAGCCGTTTCGTTCCAAAGCATGAGGAGGGTTTGCTCTTTGTGTGGCCACAAGGAGAGTTTTGGAAGCCCATAAACAGAGGAAAATCTGTATCTGTGGCCAAGCCCTAAGAGCCAAGCTTAGCTGGATCGTCTCAGAGCTTGGAAGCTAAGCAGGGTTGACCACAGCCAGTACGTGCATGGAAGCTGTTGTTCAGTTGCACAGTCGAGTCTGACTCTTCATCAGGGTCTTCTCTAGTGAGTGCTCCCTTCTCATTTGGTGGCCAAAGTATTTGAGCTTCATTTTCATTATCTGGCCTTCCAGGGAACAGTCAGGGTTGATTTCTTTTAGGATTGACTGATTTGATCTTTTTGCAGTCCAAGGGACTCTCAAGAGTCTTCTCCAGCACCATAGTTCAAAAGAATCTATTCTTCGGCGCTCGGCCTTCCTTATAGTCCAGCTCTCGCAGCCATACATGACTACTGGGAATACCATTGCTTTGACCATGCGGACTTTTGTTGGCAGGGTGATGTCTCTACTTTTTATCATGCTGTTTAGGTTCGCCATCGCTTTCCTCCCAAGGAGCAGGCGTCTTTTAATTTAATGGCTGCTGTCACAGTCTGCGGTGATCTGGGATCCCAGGAACGTGAAGTCTGTCACTACTTCCACGACGTCCCCTTCTATTTGCCAAGGAGTGATGGGGCCGGATGCCATGATCTTAGTTTTTTTTTTATGTTGATCGCCTTCCTCTGCATACCAACTCCGGATTTCCTTGGTAGTCTCTGCATGGGAGACCACCAAGGAAATCCGGAGTTGGTATGCAGAGGAAGGCGATGGCAAACCAGCTCTGCTCATTTCTTGCCGTGAAAACCCCATGAGATGGAAGTTCATGTGGTCTCCACGCGTCAGGTGTCACTTGATGGCTCAGTGTACCTTGTGGCCAGACTGAGAACACATGCATCTGTCCAGACTGAGTTCTGTGCATTACTAGTCAGTTAGCTGGCACAAAATACCCTGATGCTCCTAGATGTGTTTGGTGTAGTAGTTAAGAGTGGCGGACTCTAATCTGGAGAACCGGGTTTGATTCCCCACATCTCCACATGCAGCCAGCTGGGTGACCTTGGGTCAGTCACAGTTCTCTCAGAGCTCTCTCAGCCCCACCTCCCTCACAGGGTGTCTGTTGTGGAGAGAGGAAGGGAAGGCAATTGTAAGCCACTCTGAGACTCCTTTGGGTAGACTCCTCCTCCTCCTCCTTCTTCAGTGTCGTGTAGTGGTTAAGTGTGCGGACTCTAATCTGGGAGAACCGGGTTTGATTCCCCACTCCTCCACTTGTACCTGCTGGATGACCTTGGGCAAGCCGTAGTTCTGACAAGAGCTGTCCTTAAAAGGGCAGTTCTTGAAAGAGCTCTCTCAGCCTCACCTACCTCCCAGAGTGTCTGTTGTGGGGAGGGGAAGGGAAAGGAGATTGTAAGCCGCTCTGAGACTCCGCGTGAAGGGCTGGGTATAAATCCAACCTCCTCCTCTTCTTCCTCTTCCTCTTCTTCCATTCCAAACCCTCTGGATTTTATCACTAAGAATAAATCGGGAGCCAAGAAATACGGCAGTGGGCATCAGATAGGCAGACTGCTATTCCAGCGGTTCAAGAATATTCACAACAGGTGTCTTGAGGCCACATGGGAAGCCTTGAGTATATGATTTGCCACTCTTCCCCTTGAGCAGAATTTCTCAGCAAAAAAAAAAAGGGAAAAAGAAATGAAATGAAAATCGTTCCTCCAGTTTAAAAGGAGCTAATGATTCAAATCACAGTGGGGGGGGGGGGATCCAGATGTCCTTTTGAAACGCTTTGGCCCGGAGGAGAGAGGTGATTGTCGACAGCCGATGAGGGAAACAAGTCGGGCCAGTTCTGTTCACATTCCTTTGGGGACAGTCACATATTTACAGACTCCACGAAGTTTCCTCCTTCCTCTGGGACAATACCGAGGAGAGAGAAATGGCCACTCCCCATTCTAAACCCTGGGGCTATAGAAGTTTCTCTTCACTTTGGTCCCGAAGGAGAAGTTAAGGGTTTTGTCGCAGAGTGGAGAAAACTGGGCTCTCTTGAGATCTGTGGGATTCACAGAATCTGCCGTCTGCAAATGACGAAGACTCTAGGAGAGAGTCTATTTTTGGGTGGGGCACGCAACGTTCTGGTTGCCCGTTTGTGTGTGTTTTAACCGCTCAGAATGAAAGAACCCGGGTAAGTCCTTTGCTTCAGACGTTCCTTCCTTAAACAACACTCTCCGAAGGCAAGCATCCTGTGCTGTGCCCCCTCCTGTATGACATTGATTGAAAATGTGTTTATATTTTTGTTGCGTTGCAAAGATTTCGCTGTATTAGAGGCATACGAAAGAGGTCACCTGACTGGGGGTTGCTGATGAGCTGCAGATGTGCACAAGGAGGGGATGCGGTCCCCCCCCCCCGGCCTCTGCCACCACCCATGAGGTGCCACAGCTGTGGTCCTCCCCCTGGGGGATCTTGTCTAAAATCTAGCCTCTCTGCTTTGGAACTAGAGTGCTCCAAGACCAAAGTGAACGAAACTTCTATAGCCGCAGAGTTTAGAACTGGAAGCAGCAATTTTCAGCTAAACATTAGGAAGACCTCGCTGATAGGGCTAGCCAGTTTGGTGTCAATAAATCCAATCTCTTCTTCTTCTCCTACCGAGCCGGAAAGATATCAGAAAAATAGCCGAGCCCCGAGAATCTCGAAAATGTTCAGGATGTTTCGGGACCACCAGATAGTCGAAGTTAAAGGGCATTTAAAAGAATTGCAGTGCATTTAAATGCCTTTCTGGTGAACTTGCCGCATGGAGAAGGTGTTTGAATTGACTGCAAGCCCTTTAAATGTCTTTGGAGTTCACTCGTGGAGTTGCAGCTTGGAGAAGACATTTAAAGGGACTGCGAGCCCTTTAAACACCTTTTCCTCTCCTTTGAAACTAATGGAGGAAAGAGGCACTTTCTTTGGGGGCCCATAGAATTGGACCACCTGATCCAATCTTTTTGAAACTTGGGGAGGGGGGTAGGAGAGGTACCAACAGGTATGCTGCAAATTTGATGCCTCAACCTTAAAAACAGGGGCCCCCACCGAGCACCCCCCCACCGAGCACCAGAATCTCTGTCTTCTTGGTGCTTGGGGGGCTACAGTGGGAGGGCTTCTGGAGTTCTTGCTCCACTGGTGGACTTCCTGATGGCACCTGGGTTTTGGCCACTGTGTGACACAGAGTGTTGTGGACTGGATGGGCCATTCGGTCTGATCCAACATGGCTTCTCTTATGTTCTCTTTATCAGTTCCCCTGAGAAAATGGCTGCTTTAGAGGGTGGACTCTGTGGCATTGTATTCTGCTGAGGTCCCTCTGTGGCATTATATTCTGCTGAGGTCCCTCTGTGGCATTGTATTCTGCTGAGGTCCCTCCCCTCCCTTCTCGTGAGTCACAGCTCACTTCCAAGATGGGTAGCCGTGTTAGTCTGTCTGTAGCAGTGGCAAAGAGCAAGAGTCCAGGAGCACCTTAAAGACTAACGGAATATGTGGCAGGGGAGGAGCCTTCGTGAGTCACTGCTAAGACCCCGCAACATATTTTGTTAGTCTTTTCTACTCTATGGGAGAGGTTAGGAAAGACATTTCTCTGCCTGGAACCCTAGAAAGGCACGACGGTTCTGAGTAAACAAGGCTCTGCCAGACGGACCAGTGGGCCTGATTCTGTATATACATTCATGTGTCTCTGGCCCCACCCCCTGTGTCCACAACAAGCAAGTCGGGATTAGTAAGAGTGTAAACATTCCAGCAGTTAACGGCTTTGCGTTGCCAGAGCTCATGTTTTTAAGGCATGGTGGTTTGCAATTGCATATGATATACATTTTGTATGTATTATATACATTATATATATTATATAGGTATTATATACGTTATATAATATGCAGGGGTCATTTCGTAGAAAAAGAGGTGCAGGAGCTCTTTAACAGAAATCATTAGCATAACTCATTAGCATATGCCACACACCCTGACACCACCGGAAGTGTGTCAGAAGGCAACACCCACTGCTCAGGCTCCACTGGACTCTTTTGGATTGCTAGCTATTGGGGGGTGGGGGAACGTGCAGATCTGCCCTCACAGAGGAGGGAGAGCTTGTACTTGAATAAAACCTGGTCTTAAAGGTGCCACTGGACTGTTTTGGACTTGGGGGGGGCTCTGCAGCTTACCTGGCTGCTTCTTGCTCTGACTGAGGGCTGCTGGGAGCAGGGGTCGGGGCTTGTTGCATGTGCCCGCCCCCTGGGCCTTTTACTGTCGGAGCTCCGCTCTTGTGTGCTCCTGCAGGAAATGACCCCTGATAATATGTATACGCAATTACATATTACAAGTGTGGACCGGCAAGAAACTTGCCGTAATGAGCATTCCCCCCCCACCTTTGTTCCCTCTCCCCCGACTTCTGTGCCTCTCTCTCTTTATCCATCTTACCACCCTGTCTCTTACCCTCTCCCCCGTGCCTGTCACTCTCTCTCTCTGTCCCCTGGCCCATCATTCTCCCTTTCTCGTTCTTTCTGCCCCTTACCTGTCTCTCTCTTTCTCTTCGGCATGACTAAACACCAAGGCGCACGGAACGCTGTTACCTTCCCACCGAAGCAGTACTTATTTATCTACTTGCAGTTTCTTGCTTTCGAACTGCTAGGTTGGCAGGAGCTGGAACTAGAGACGGGAGCTCAGTCCGTCATGTGGCAACTCGGGTCTTGAACTGCTGAACTACCAACCTTCCACAGCCTGCAGTTCAGCATCTTAACCACTTGAGCCACGCAGGGACTCCAATCTGGGAGAACCGGGTTTGATTCCCCACTCCTCCACTCGGAGCTGCTGGGTGGCCTTGGGCAAGCCGTAGTTCTGATAAGAGCCGTCCTTGAAAGGGCAGTCCTCGAAAGAGTTCTCTCAGCCCCACCTCCCTCACAGGGTGTCTGTTGTGGGGGAGGGGAAGGGGAAGGAGGTTGTAAGCCGCTCTGAGACTCCGAGTAAAGGGCGGGGTATAAATCCAATCTCTTCTCCTCCTCCCTTCCTTCCGTCTATCCGTCACAATTTCTCTCGGAGCTGTTATCTCAAGAGCAGTCCTCGAGAGAGCTCTCTCGGCCCCACCTACCTCACAGGGTGTCTGTTGTGGGGAGGGGAAGGAGTTTGTAAGCCGCTCTGAGACTCCAAGTGAAGGGCGGGGTATAAATCCAATCTCCTCTTATTCTCTCTCTCTTCTTCCTGCCCCCATCACTCTTTTCTATTTCTGCCCATCTACCCCACCAGTCATTTTCTCTCTCTCTCTGCCTCCCCACTCCAGCACTTGCCCTTCCTCTCTGTCAGCCCCCCATCCCCGCTGAGCCCCCCCCCCCGCTGTCGCCCCACGCTCGCCAAGAGTTTCCCTCCCCTGCCGCTCTTGGCAGCTTGCCCAGAATTTTGGGCTGGCCGAACCTCCCTCCCCTTCCCTGCCAGCTCACCCAGAGCGGCTCCGGCCAGGCCAGCCAACCTCCCACCCCCAGGTTCTCCGCAGCTCACCCTGAACTGTTCCAGGCAGGCCTGCCATGGCTCCCCCCCTCGCCATTTCCCCCCATTGCTTTCGCTGCCCCCCCCTTTCCTTGGCTCACCTGGCACAGTTCCAGGTGGGCCAAGCCCAGTGGCGGTTCAAGGCTCTGCTGCAGCCTGAGTAGCAGCCTGCCTCCACCTCCAGGACTTTCAAAGGGAACTGCATGTCTGTGTGCGCTCAGACAATGCTTTTTATTGGGGTTGGGGATTAAATCCCCTCATGTATTTTTTTTTTAAAACTTTTCAGATTTCTCTGCAAACCTAGGGGGTCACCCAAGCTTGCAGGAAAAACCTGCTAGGGGTAAACATGCCCCCTCTCTGCGGATTTAGGTATCCGCACACAGGACACACTTGGGAATTTGATATATAGGTATGCAAGCTACACTCAGTATCAGATCAAATCAAGCCTGAGGTCTCCCTAGAATATAAAATGACTAAACTGAAGCTATTGTAGTTTGGTCACAAGAAGAAGAAGAAGAAGGGGGAGGAGGGGGAGATTGGATTTATACCCCGCCCTTCACTACCCAAAGGTGTCTCAGAGCGGCTGACAAACTCCTTTCCCTTCCCCTCCCCACAACAGACACCCTGTGAGGTAGGTGAGGCTGAGAAGAAGAAGAAGAGATTGGATTTATACCCCGCCCTTCACTACCCAAAGGTGTCTCAGAGCGGCTCACAAACTCCTTTCCCTTCCCCTCCCCACAACAGACACCCTGGGAGGTAGGTGGGGCTGAGAGAGCTCTTGACAGAAACTGCTCTTTTTTAAGAACAGCTGTGCCAGAATTATGGCTTGTCCAAGGTCATCCAGCAGGTACGAGTGGAGGAGTGGGGAATCAAACCCGGTTCTCCCAGATTAGAGTCCACACACTCAACCACTACACTAAAGGAAGCCAGGGACCTCGGTCTGCAAGACCTGAGTTAAGGACAGGACGTTTTGGTGGTCATTAATTCACAGGGTCGCCATGGGCCAGAAGTGACTCAACAGCAATTCACACACACACACACTCTCTCTCTCTCTCTCTCTCTCTCTCTCTCTCTCTCTCTCTCTCTCTCTCTCTCTGAGAGATATATAATATTGAAGTGTAGAATCTTAGTATTTGCAAATGTTGCTCTTTTTCCATATGGGAAGAACTGCCTACCAATATTCTACGGTACTCTGATTGGCGTTTCCTAGGGTCTCTCGAGGCTGGGGTTCACATGTGGGGGAGTTTGGGTCCCATTGGCTTTCTTTCATGGGGAACTGTGCCTTTTCAGCAGCTGTCAACATGGCAAACGTTCGCTTGTTAAGAAGAGCAATGTTGCATTTCCCTCGTTATCACACAGACCTTCCAAATCCTCCTCCTCGTGAAAGAGATGAATTTTTTTTTAAAGACTTTCTCTCCCTTCCTACCGTTTCGAAATCTGATCTGAATTTACCGTCGTCCCGGGGATGTTCACTTTCATTCAGGGCCACTTCATACTCTCCTGGCATTTTCTCTTATATGGTGGCAGTGGTCGCTGTTTTGGGAAAATGCCATGCGCGCTCCTTGTCAAGCCAGCACGACCCCACTGATCCTGTTGTGAGTGTTGAGGTCTAGAAAGTCAATGCTCTCATTAGTGTCTTTATCACGTGTGCGCGTGGAAACCCTTTGCCCCCTATTACACTTTGAGTGAGGGCATATCTAGTTTGGAGTGGGAGAAGAGAAGAGCTTGAGAAGATCTTGTGGATCAGTGCTAGAGCATCTGCTTGGCAGGTAGAAGGGTCTCCCCAGTTCAGTCTCTGTGAGTGTTGAGGTCTAGAGTTTGAGAGCCAGTTTGGTGTAGTGGTTAAGTGAGCAGACTCTAATCTGGGAGAGCCGGGTTTGATTCCCCACTCCTCCACTCGCAGCTGCTGGATGACCTTGGGCAAGCCATAGTTCTGTCAGAGCTGTTGTGGAAAGAGCAGTTTTTGCCAGAGCTCTCTCAGCCACACCTACCTCACAGGGTGTCTGTTGTGGGGAGGGAAAGGGAAAGGAGTTTGTAAGTCGCTCTGAGACTCCGAGTGAAGGGCGGGGTATAAATCCAATCTCTTCTTCTTCTAGAAAGTTGAAGCACTCATGTTTTTCACGTGTGTGCGTGGAAACCCTCCGCCCCATGCTGCACTTTGAGTGAGGGCATAACTATTCTTATTATATTATAATTCATAATTTTTATTAAAGAAGTTAACAGTATTATAAAGTGATTGGAATTAATGTCTCCAGGTATAGTACAAAAGTAGATTATAGAGAACATTTATGCTTAACTATGTCAAGGTTGGAAATACTAAAGAACTATGTAACACATTACAAAACATCTTATAAGGCAACAATAATACAATAGAAACATAGCTTTACAGACAAATTCTATGTCAGTGTTCTAGAAACAACTTCAGATGTTAATCTAGAGTTGAGTGAAACAATGTCTCAGGATTAAGCTTCAAAAATAGATCTTTTTTATTGTATATTTTTAATGCACTTTACATTCAGCCACATCCCTATTCCCATACGTGTAGTATACCCTACCCTCCGTCCCCTCTCCGCAGTGTTTATATGCTATTACTGTGTCTTCGGCAAACGTCCCTTATACATGTCCTCCTTCTGTCCATCTCACTTTATCTATTTCCTCTTATCCAGTTAATCAAAGTTAATAGTTAAATCTTCTTCCTTTTTAAATCCTTCTTAACTTCCTTTTCCTCTTCCTTTTCCTCTTTAAGGTTGCAGCTGGAGTTTGCTCATGTCCTAAAAACAGAGCTGAGTGGTTTTAATATAACTTGGATGATTATTTTCCGCGCATATTATTCATCTGCCTTTTCCTACTCTTAGTCCCTCCCCCTTCCCCTAACTACTCGTTCTTTCTAGCCAGGGGCACAAACCTAGAAGCTTCCACTGAACGTCTTTGACCTTCTATGACCCATTTAATATATAAATGCCATTTTGCCTTAATCTTTCCTACCCTTAATTCCAATCATTCATCTTGGTTAGAGATGGCTGTTATGTCTGATTGAATATATTCAAATAAATAATTCTGCCAGTTGGCTTCTGTCCATTTAGTTTTGTCTTTCCAACCAAATGCTATTACTGCTTTGCCAGCTAGTACCATTGCTTTAAATAAGTCCTGCCCTCCTTTCCCAATGACTCGGTTTCCTAAGGTGTTACCTAGCATCAGTTCCAAGTCTATCTTCGGTCTTATTGCAAAAAACTTATAAAGCTGCTCTATCACTTTCTCCCAAAAGCCTTTGGCTTCTGTGCACTGCCACCACATATGAGAGTACCATCCTTTCCCATTCCTGCAATGCCAACATTTTGAGCTTAGTTGTGGGAACATATTAGCTAACATAGCCGGAGTTCTATACCATTTGGTATAAAATTTCAATTCCAATTCTCTAAATTTATGTACTTTTATCTCCTGTATGCCGTCTATAATTCTATTGACTGTTTGATCCCCTAAACAAGTTTCTACACTCCATTTTCTCTGAAGAAGAGTTCTTATTTCATCGTTATCCATCATCATTTTCCTGTATATTCTGCCTGCTAATCCCCTTTTTGTCCTTTTCATCAATTGTAATAGTTCCTCCATTGGTTCCCCCATAGCCAGAGTTTTGTTTTCAATTATCGTCTATTATGTAGACCTGTGATCTTCAACCAATGTTTCCTTCCTATTTCCTCGTATAATGTTGGTAATGATTTAAGTGTCTGCCCACATATTATATTTCTTAACCTAATGTACTCTTTTTGTTTAAGTAATAACCACCATTTCTCATCCTCTTCCTCTTCATCCAGGACCTCTAATGCAGTATCCTTGGATATTCCCTTCAACCATTTCATTTGCCATTTCCTCCATATCATTAATGCTGTTCTTCTCGGCCCCCTTTCTAATATATCATATTTAAGTTTATCTCCCATAAATACCCCAAATCTCCCCGCTCCTTTATTTGCCTCATTCTCAATTCTAATCCATTTTTGTTCCCCTTCCTCTCCTATTTCCATTAATGCTTTTATCTGAAACGCTTCATAGTAATTCCCCATTTCTGGGAGGCCCCATCCCATATTTGAAGCATGGGTATATATGAAATGTCTAGAGACTCTACTTTTTTTGCTACCAAAAACCCACGATTTTATTTTCACATTCCAGCTATTAATTTTTTGTCTATGAATTTCTAAGGGAATAGCTTCAAAAATAGATCATTGACCTGTATAGAGGGTTTGCTTGTAGTGAGGGCATGACTAGTTTGGAGTGGGAGAAGAAACGTTCTTGAGAAGATCTTGTGGTTCAGTGCTAGTGCATCTGCTGGGCAGGTGGAAGGGTCCCCCAGTTTGGTCTCTGTGAGTGCTGAGGTCTAGAAAGTCGATGCTCTCATTAGTGTTCTATCACGTGTTTGCGTGGAAACCCTCTGCCCCATGTTGCACTTTGAGTGAGGGCATAACTAGTTTGGAGTGGGAGAAGAGAAGATCTTGAGAAGATCTTGTGGTTCAGTGCTAGTGCATCTGCTGGGCAGGTGGAAGGGTCCCCCAGTTCGGTCTCTGGCATCTCCAGTTTAAAAATTCTGGCAGGAGATGATGTGAAACACTCACCCTGAGACCTTGGAGAGCTGCCGCTAGCATGGCTAGTTCCCCCAGTTTGGTGTCGTGGTTAAGTGCGCGGACTCTCATCTGGGAGAACCGGGTTTGATTCCCCACTCCTCCACTTGCACCTCCACGTGCATCAGCCATAGTTCTGATAAGAGCTGTTCTTGAAAAAGAGCAGTTTCTGTTAGAGTTCTCTCAGTCCCACCTCCCTCACAGGGTGTCTTTTGTGGGGAGGGGAAGGGAAGGGAGTTTGTGAGCTGCTCTGAGACTCTGAGTGGTATAAATCCAATCTCCTCCTCCTCCTCCTAACATGAGAACATAAGAGATGCCAATGTTGGATCAGGCCAAAGGCCCATCCAGTCCAACACTCTGTATCACACAGTGGCCAGAAATACCAGGTGCCTTCAGGAGGTCCAGCAGTGGGGCCAGGACATTAGAAGCCCTCCCACTGTTGACCCCCCCCCCCAGCACCAAGAAGCAAGAGCATCCCTTGCCCCAGAGTCCCTATCTTTGCCTTGTGGCTAATAGCCACTGATGGACCTCTGCTCCATATGCTTATCTAATTCCCTTTTGAAGCCGTCCATGCTTGTAGCCGCCACCACTTCCGGTGGCAGTGAATTCTATGTGTTAATCACTCTTTGGGTAAAGAAGGACTTCCTTTTATCCGTTTTAACCCGACCTCCTCTTCCTCTTCCTCTTCCTCTTCTTCTCATCTATTGGACTGCCTTTCTGCCCAATGGAGCACGTCATCAGCCCCTCTGGTAGGACGGTTGCTTGGTGTCCCTCCCCCACCTGGCCACTGGCAGGGAATGGGGGAGGTACGCTTGCCAGCTCCAGGCTGGGAAACTCCTGGAGATTTGGGGGTGGAGCCTGGGGAGGACAGGGACCTCAGTGGGGTACGCTGCCACAGAGTCCACCCTCGGAAGCATCCATTGTCTCCAGGGGAACCGATCTCTGTAGTCTGCAGGTGAGCTGTAATTCTGGGGGGTCCCCAGGTCCCACCTGGAGGCCGGCATCCCTAACAGAAAGTTAGATTGGGACTGGAGTACAAATCTCTAATGTGAAGCTCACTGGGGGGCTTTGAGCCAGTGTCCCTCCCCCTCATCCTATTGTTGTGAGGTAGGGTTGCCCAGTCCCCCCTGGCCACAGGCGGGGAATGGGGGGGTCAGGGTTGCCAGATCCAGGTTGGGAAACTCCTGGTGATTTGGGGATGGAGCCTGGGGAGGACAGGGACCTCAGTGGGGGACAATGCCATAAGAGTCCACTCTTCTGGAGCATCCATTTTCTCCAGGGGAACTGATCTCTGTAGGCTGTGGATGAGCTGTAATTCTAGAGGATCCCGGCCCTATCAATTAACATCCTCCGAAACATCCTATCATTGACAGCCTTGCTCAGGTCTTGCAAATTTAGGGTCACGGCTTCCTTGATTGAGACAGTCCACCTCATGCTGGGTCTTACTCTTCTTTCCCTGCTGTCTTCAGCTTTTCCTAACATTACTGGTTTTTTTCCAGTGACTCTTGTCTTCTCCAGGTGACCAAGTGTGATAACTTCAGTTTGGTCCTTTTGGCTTCCAGGGAGAGGCCAGGCTTGATTTGATCTAGAACCCACCAATTTGTCTTTTTGGCAGTCTACGGTATCTGTAAAACTCTTCTCCAACACCACATAACTTCAAAAACCCTATGATGGCATTATACCCCGTTGAATTCTCTCCCCTCCCCAAACCTCACCCTCTTCAGGATCCAACCAGGAGCTGGCAACCCTATATATCGGTCAGTGAAGGAAGAGAACAGGAGGGTGACACAAGACGGTGGTCAGCTCTCTTGCTGAGGAAGGACCTACAGGCTACAGTTCAGGCGCGGGACAGAAGAACATAAGAAGAGCCGTGCTGGATCAGACCAGTGGTCCCTCTAGTCCAGCATCCTATCTCACACAGTGGCCAACCAGTTCCCTTGGAGGGCCAACAACAGGGCATAGAGGCTGAGGCCTTCATTAGAACATCAGAAGAGCCCTGCTGGATCAGACCAGTGGTCCATCGAGTCCAGCATCCTGCCTCACACAGTGGCCAACCAGTTCCTCTGAAGGGCCAACAGCAGGGAACAGAGGCTGAGGCCTTCATAAGAACATCAGAAGAGCCCTGCTGGATCAGACCAGTGGTCCCTCTAGTCCAGCATCCTCTCTCACACAGTGGCCAACCAGTTCCCCTGGAGGGCCAACAACAGGGCAGAGAGGCCGAGGCCTTCATTACAACATCAGAAGAGCCCTGCTGGATCAGACCAGTGGTCCATCTAGTCCAGCATCCTATCTCACACAGTGGCCAACCTGTTCCCCTGGAGGTCCAACAACAGGGCAGAGAGGCCGAGGCCTTCCCCTGATGCTACCTCCTGGCTCTGGGATTCAGAGGCTTCGTGCCTCTGAATGTGGAGCTTCCCCTCAGCCACCATGGCTAGGAGCCATTGATAGACCTCTCCTCCATGAAGTTATCTATAAGATCATAAGGGACTGAGATTGTGTAGAAACCTCAGCGTTTTCCTCGGCCTGCCTCTCCTGAAATAGCTGTCGTCGTAACCAATGAACAATTCCTGACCAAAAAAACCCACACATACAGGCCAGGGAGAGAGCCGGTAGCGGAAATGTGAGGTACATCTCAGCCTACTTCTTCTGTTTACGTAACCCGTTGGCTGAGGAGTGTGCCCTAAGTGGAGACAGGTAGATAATTGTAGGTCAAAGAGAAGCCAGGTGTTTTCCCCCCAGTCTCTGAGCATGTTTCGGCGGGGCACGTGGTCTGCGGATGGGAAAGCCTGTGACTATTAAAAGGGCACAGTTTGATTAAGCCGAAAACACTTTCTTTGGCAGCTCATTGTAGCTTCCTGAAGTAATGGAGGTCAGGCAGGTAGCCAAGGAAACGCACTCAACCTTGAGAGAGGAAAGGTTTATTGCTGCCTCGCCCGCAGTCAGATTAATGGAGGAGGGCTTGGAACGGGTCTCGGAAAGGGGGCTGCTGGCCAGCTTTTGAAGGCTGTGAGTCACCCTTAGAGGGGTTTCCAGCCTCCAGGTGGGGCCTGGAGACCTCCCGGCATTAGAACTGATCTCCAGACTGCAAAGATCAGTTCCCCTGGAGGAAATGGCTGCTTTGGAGGATGGACTCTATGGCATTATACCTATATCAGGGTTTGGGGAGGGGAAGAAGAGATTGGATTTATTTCCCCACCTTCCCTACCCAAAGGAGTCTCAGAGCGGCTTACGATCTCTTTTCCCTTCCCCTCCCCACAACAGACACCCTGTGAGATGGGTGGGGCTGAGAGAGCTCTTTCGAGAACTGCTCCTGAGAGAACAGCTCTGAAAGAACTTGTAACTGACCCAAGGTCACGCCAGCAGCTGCATGTGGAGGAGTGGGGAATCAAGCCCAGTTCTCCTAGATTAGAGACCGCGCTCCAAACCACTACACCGAACCGGGAGGGTTCCTCAGTGGAGCATAATGCAATACAGTCCATCCTCCAAAGGAGCCATTGTTCTCCACAGGAACTGATCTCTGTTTTCTCTGGAGATCAGTCATAGTCCCAGGAGATCGCTAGGCCCCCACCTGGAGGTCAGTAATTTTGCCCCCCCCCCCCTCAGCCGTGAAGCCAGTTGGGTGGTATTGAGTCAGCTGCTCTACCTTGCAGGGTTGTTGTTGGAGTCTCTGGTTTTAGTAGAGTCAGGAATCACTGTGGATGTAGCAGAGTGCACTAGGCATTTCCACGCAGCAAAGCTTTGGTACTGGGTGTGCTAGCAGGCGTACAAAGTTACACAGAGCCAGTAGTCAGATTTAAAAGTAATAAGAGTTCTTTATTATACAGAACACCATTCTGTCTCGAGATCAGTTGTAATTCCAGAAGATGTCCAGGCCCCACCTTGGGGATGGCAACGTATGACTCAAACTATATTAAGCATAACTATTCTTTCCATTGGACACAAAAATCCTGAAAACACCTGGGTGTTAACATCCCTCTTGATCTAAAGGAGATCTTACAGTATAATCAGGGCTCTAGTCGGGGGGGAGCTCTCAGGTACGGAGCTCCGGAAGAGAACCTCTAGGGGGCGGGGCGGTCACGTGGTGAAGCCCCGCCCCCTTCTTTACCCCGCCCTCTGCTTCGATCCTCATTCCGTTTGGGAATGAGGATGAAGCAGGAGGGTAAGTAGCCGGGCCTTCTGACACACTTCCGGTGATGTCAGGGGGTGTGGCCTTCTGTCACTTCCGGTGATGTCAGGGGGCGTGGCATATGCAAATAAGTTATGCTAATGAGTTATGCTAATGAGCTCCGGCAGCTCTTTTTCTACAACAAGACCCCTGAGTATAATTATTTAATAACTAGTAAAGAAATATCCACTCTTTAAAAAAAAAATGGGACTATAAAGGCCTCTCATGGTCGGATCGGGCAAACACTAGAAAATCTTTTATGCGATCAAAATTTCTATACTACTTCAGAGCAATACCAATCAATTTGACGGCTTTGCAATTGGGAGTATGGCAGGCGAACTTCAACAATTTTGTATGGCAATATATAAAACCTAGAGAGCTTTATGGCTCTCCAACATGGCTACCCTTTTAGAATTCAGAATTCAGTGGGAAGTCCCTGTTTCGGTGACGCAAGGAAAGTTGATGGGGAGAAGGTCAAGATTGCTAGGATTTGGTACGTCCCATTGGTTGGGAGTCTGTGGGAGGGGCTGTGGCTCAGGATTAGAGAATCTGCTTGGCATGTGGAAGGTCCAGGTTCGAACCCTGGCATCTCCAGTTAAAAGAAGAAGAGGAGGAGGAGGAGGAGAAGGAGTCTCAGAGCGGCTTACAAACTCCTTCCCCTTCTCCTCCCCACAACAGATACCCTGTGAGGTAGGCGGGGCTGAGAGAGCTCTTTTGAGGACTGCGCCTGAGAGAACAGCTCTGAGAAAACTTGTGACTGACCCAAGGTCACACCAGCAGCTGCATGTGGGGGAGTGGGGAATCAAACCTGGTCCCCCCAGATTAGAGTCCGCGCTCCTAACCACTACACCAAACCAAAAGGCAAGCAGAAGAAGAAGAAGGAGGAGAAGAAGAAGAGATTGGATTTATACCCTGCCCTTCACTACCCAAAGGAGTCTCAGAGCGGCTTACAAACTCCTTTCCCTTCCCCTCCCCACAACAGACACCCTGTGAGGTAGGCGGGGCTGAGAGAGCTCTTGACAGAAACGGCTCTTTTTCAAGGACAGCTCTTGTCAGAACGATGGCTTGCCCAAGGTCATGCAGCCAGGTGCAAGTGGAGATTAGAGTCCAGGCACTTAACCACTACACCAAACTGGCTGAAAGACCAGGTGATGTGAAAGACCTCTGAGTGAGTCCCTGGAGAGCTGTTGCTAGTTTGAGTAGACCAGGCATCCCCAACCTTTCCAGGCCTGCAGGCACCTTGGGAATCCTGAGAGGGGGGTTGAGTCCCACTCCAAAATGGCTTCCACAGGAGGCGGAACCAAACAGAATGCCTCCCACCTCCTGGGAAGAAGGAAATCCTGAGTGGGGAGTGGAACCACACACTGACTCAGGAAAGGCCTGGTGCTCACCGGTCCTGATCCTCCAGTGGCTGCCAGTTATTGCAGTTGTGGGAAACCCTTTCATTTGACCGAGGGCAGCCAGTAATAAGCCCGGCCTTACAGTGTCCCCACCCACTTTTTGATAAGTTCGGGGGCACCGAGGGAAGTACTGGTGGGGCACCACGGTGCCCCATCACCACATTGGGGACCCTTGGAGTAGACAGTAGAAGAAGAAAAGAGATTGGATTTATCCCCTGCCCTTCACTCGGAGTCTCAGAGCGGCTTACAAACTCCTTTCCCTTCCCCTCCCCACAACAGACACCCTGTGAGGTGGGTGGGGCTGAGAGAGCTCTGACAGAAGCTGCTCTTTTTCAAGAACAGCTCTTATCAGAACTGTGACTTGCATAGGGTCATCCAGGCAGGTGCAAGTGGAGGAGTGGGGAATCAAACCCGGATCTCCCAGATTAGAGCCTGCGCACTTAACCACTACACCAAACTGGCTTTGATGGCCCAATTCAGTAGTAGGCGGCTTCACATGTGTTCAGGTTGTCCTGATCATGAGTTGCCTCTGGCCACTTTCCAAGGCCGAACCCTCGCTCTTCCCCGTTCCTCCTTGCCTGGAGATTGATTCGAAAGGTCACCTTTTGAAAGGCGGGGAGAGCGGCGCATCCGTCCCGTCCCTGGCAGCCGGCAGAACCTGGCGATAATTCAGCCTCTGGCTTGTTTGAAATAGATAATCAGCAGAGAGGGCCCCGCCGCCCTGCGAAAACGCAACACATTTTATTTCTGGAGTGTTTGCACATTGCGTACGCCTCGCACATGAATAAAAGTGCCACCTGTTTGCAGCTGATAACTGTGGCTGGCGGTGCGCGCATCGGCCCCCTTTCCTTCAACAGCAGGCTGCTTTTTGTCGGCGGGGTGTGTGTGTGTGTCTCCAACAGCTACGGCGTGACCCGCATTTTGTTAAGACAGCTGTGCATGCTGTTCCGTTTCCTTTAATAAGCCTCCATCGAGTTTGTACAGAATCCAGCCTCTTCCGCCCCATGTGAGATAAGCTTGGGAAGTTCCTAGGGAGGCATAGTGAAACGTCGTAATTCTGGGGGCTGCCGGAGGGCCGGCGTTCCAGAGACCCGTGCCGTTCCCTGCACCTGGCAGAAGCAAGATGAATAGACGAAGGGACGCAAATGTCACGATTTGTTTGGGTCCCTTGCAGAATTAATTGCATTTCTTGATTAAATAATTCAGGGTTTGTGTGTGTGTGGGGGGGGTCCAGAGCCAGGGGTCGTTTCGTAGAAAAAGAGCTAGGGGAACTCATTAGCATAACTCATTAGCATATGCCACACCCCATGACATCACCAGAAGTGTGTCATAAGGCCACACCCTTTGACATCACCAGAAGCGTGTCATAAGGCCAACGGTCCCGGCCGCCGCCGCCGGCCTTGCAGCTCCACCGCCG
The DNA here is from genome assembly GCF_001447785.1 of Gekko japonicus. NCBI lineage: Eukaryota > Metazoa > Chordata > Lepidosauria > Squamata > Gekkonidae > Gekko > Gekko japonicus. Next base: position 1,545,876 of record NW_015173127.1, read on the forward strand.
AGCCCCATGAGGGGCCCGGCGGTGGACCTGCAAAGCCATCGGGAGTGCAAGGAAGCCCCGGACCGACTGTGGACCTGCAAAGCCATCGGGAGTGCAAGGAAGCCCCGCGAAGGCCCTCCCTGGCCCCAGGCAGGCAGGGGTGGGGAGAGGCAGGGAGGAAGCAACTTACCCTCCCTCTTCTCCTGCCTCCTCCTGGCTGAATGAGGGCCGGAAGCGGGGCGGCCGGAAGCAGGGGGCGGGGCTTCGTCATGTGCCCCGCCCCGTACCTCACCCGGGGGAACTGCGATCCCCCCGAAATGACCTCTGTCCAGAGCCCAAGTCTTACACATGCAGAGATAGTTCTGTACAGAACCACCCAATAGGTTTGCCAACTCCTGTCTGGGAAATCCTGGGGGATTTGGAGGCGGAGCCTGGGGAGGGCAAGTTTGGGGTTCACCCTCCAAAACAGGAAGTCGTGGAAGCAGTGACAGACTTCATGTTCCTGGGATCCAAGCTCACCGCAGACTGTGACTGCAGCCATGAAATTAAGAGACGCCTGCTCCTTGGGAGGGAAGCGATGGCGAACCTAAACAGCATGATAAAAAGTAGAGACATCACCCTGCCACCAAACGTCCGTATGGTCAAAGCAATGGTATTCCTAGTAGTCATGTATGGCTGTAAGAGGTGGACCATAAGGAAGGCCGAAGAATGGGACGGCAAAGGATGAGATGGTTAGACAGTGTTATTGAGGCAATGAACATGAAATTAAGCAAACTCCAGAGGATGGTGGAAGACAGGAGGGCCTGGTGTGATGTGGTCCATGGGGTCACGAAGGGTTGGACTCAACTGTGCGACTGAACGACAACAACGACAACAACTCCAAAGCAGCCTTTTTTCCCAGGGGAACTGATCTCTGTAGTCTGGAGACCAGTTGTAATTCCAGAAGATCTCCAGGCCCCACCTTGGGGATGGCAACCCTACCACCCAAGCAGGGAGGGGGGGCTGTGGCTCAGTGGTAGATAGGGTTGCCAGGCCCCCCCCCCCCCCCGGCCACTGGCATGGGGTGGAGGGTAGGTTTGTCAGATCCAGGTTGGGAAACTCCTGGAGATTTGGGGGTGGAACCTGGGGAGGACAGAGAACTCAGTGGGGCACCATGGCCATAGACTCCATCCTCTGAAAACCTCCATGGAGGGTTTTTAAAGAAGAAGAAGAACAGATTGGATTTATACCCCGCCCTTCACTACCCAGAGGTGTCTCAGAGCGGCTTACAAACTCCTTTCCCTCCCCCTCCCCACAACAGACACCCTGTGAGGTAAAAGAAGAAGAACAGATTGGATTTATACCCCGCCCTTCACTACCCGGAGGTGTCTCAGAGCGGCTTACAAACTCCTTTCCCTCCCCCTCCCCACAACAGACACCCTGTGAGGTAAAAGAAGAAGAACAGATTGGATTTATACCCCGCCCTTCACTACCCGGAGGTGTCTCAGAGCGGCTTACAAACTCCTTTCCCTTCCCCTCCCCCTCCCCACAACAGACACCCTGTGAGGTGGGTGGGGCTGAGAGAGCTCTTGACAGAAACTGCTCTTTTTTCAAGAACAGCTCTTATCAGAACCACAGCTTGCCCAAGGTCATCCAGCCAGGTGCAAGTGGAGGAGTGGGGAATCAAACCCGGTTCTCCCAGATTGGAGTCCGCGCCAGTTTGGTGTAGTGGTTAAGTGTGCGGACTCTAATCTGGGAAAACCGGGTTTGATTCCCCACTCCTCCACCTGCACCTGCTGATGTGAGCTTGGGTCAGTCACAAGCTCTGGCACAGCTGTCCTTGAAAAAGAGCAGTACCGTCTCGGCCTAAGCCACCTTGCGGGGCTGCTGTGGGGATAAAATGGAGGCAAGGAGAGCACTGTTGTGCGTCTTTGGGTCCCCCACTGGGGAGAAAGAGAGTATAAATGAAATAGATATTTAAGCACACATTCTTATAAAGAACATAGAGGATGGGCATTTCAGATGATCCCTGCTGTCTAGAGGGAAGGAGTAAGAATTAGAGATCCTTTGAGGGGGGAAGAAGAAGAAAAAGAAGAAGTGGTTTTTATACTCCGCTTTTCTCTATCCTATTCTCTATCCCTTCCTCTCCCCACAACAGACACCCTGTGAGGCAGGTGAGGCTGAGAGAGCTCTGACAGAAACTGCTCTTGAGAGAACAGCTCTGAGAGAACTTGAGACTGACCCAAGGTCGCTTCATGTGGAGGAGTGGGGAATCAAACCCAGTTCTCCCAGATTAGAGTCTGCCACTCTTAACCACTTCACCAAACTGGCTAGCAGGATACTGAGTTTGTTTGGCAAAAAATGATTAGGTTTGTATTTACTATGGTATGTCCTTCATATAATTCAAACACAAAGTGTGTCATAGCAAGCCTTCTGAAACTGAGCTGTGAGTTTTTCTTTAGTTGTTGATAGATTTTATTTTCATAGCTCTTTAGGGTTTGCGATACGGCATAGGCAAATGTCAAGAGGTTTGGAGGACAGTGGCTGGAGAGGGTGGAGTTTGGGGAGGATGTGACATTGCTTCCAGGTGATGCTCTAGGAATCTCTGCTTGTCTCTATGGTAAAGACCATAGAGATGAGGGGAGATTCCTAGAGTAACACTGTAGAGTCCCATTTTTCTCTCTCCTGTTCTTCAGTTTTTCAAGCGCAGAAGATTGGGGCCAGGGGCAGGGAATTCCCTGCTGGTTGTGGGCAGTTGTGGGAACCCAAAGTTATTTCTGGATCTTCAAAAAGGTGACCTTCCACATTTGGGGGCGGGGTTATCCACAATGCCAGATGTGCAGCTTTGACAAAGAATATTGCTTCACGCACTAGTTCAGCTCTCGCCATCCTGAATCTGCCACGTGTCGTTTTCCCTTCAGAGTTTCTGCCCACAGAACAGCTCTTAGTGTGTGGGCCTGCATGTGCGTGTGTTTCCGTGCATGCGCGGGCTGTATAATTAGCCGTCGACTAAGAAGGGTACCATAGGAACCAGGCAGGCAAATAATACATGGCTCCAAATGTATAACGAGGTGCAATTAGCGCAAACGGGATAAATTAGCAGGCAGTTTTATAGAGTGACTGATCGGGGAGGGGGGGGCTTGTAATGGGAAAAGTGCCAGGGTGGCGGCTACCCTCTCCTCTCCTCCCACCTCGGAGCCAAGAATAAATTGGAACAAAGGGATTTGTTGCTTGGGAAAGGGCTGCCTCCCAGAATGAATTGTTGAGAGCCCATTGGCTGAAGGACTTCAGCAAGTCCCTCCCCTCCTCTTTCCCCGGGTTAAGTCTTTCTCTGCTCCCTTTGGGGAATTCAGGTGGCTGCCTGAAGATGTTCTTATAGACGGAGCGGCAAAGGCTGTTCTTTCTCCCTTTGTCTTCTATCCATCACGACTCTGTGAGGCAGGTTAGAGTTACTCTTCTTAGATCTCTTTTTCTACATTTTAACATAAGAACATAAGAGAACGTAAGAGACGCCAGTGTTGGATCATAAGAGAAGCCAGTGTTGGATCAGGCCAATGGCCCATCCAGTCCAACACTCTGTCACACAGTGGCCAAAAACACCAGGTGCCATCAGGAGGTCCAGCAGTGGGGCCAGGACACTAGAAGCCCTCCCCTGTTGACCCCCCCCCAAGCACCAAGAAGACAGAGCATCACTTGCCCCAGACCGAGAGTTCCTATCTACACCTCATGGCTGATAGCCACTGATGGACCTCTGCCCCATATGTTTATCCAATCCCCTCATAAGAACATAAGAGAAGCCAATGTTGGATCAGGCCAATGGCCCATGCAGTCCAACACTCTGTCACGCAGGGGCCAAAAACACCAGGTGCCATCAGGAGGTCCAGCAGTGGGGCCAGGACACTAGAAGCCCTCCCACTGTTGACCCCCCCTCCCAAGCGCCAAGAAGACAGAGCATCACTTGCCCCAGACCGAGAGTTCCTACCTATACCTTGTGGCTAATAGCCACTGATGGACCTCTGCTCCAGTTGTTTATTGTAAACCGCTCAGAGACTCCTTTGGGTAGTGAAGGGCAGGGTATAAATCCAACCTCTTCCTCCTTAGAATCACCCAGACTTCCCCTTCGCTGGCTCTCCTATTGGTGGAGTTCTTTGGCAGGAAAACAGCATGGAAGAAAGAGTTAAAGGTCAGGTTGGCCGTGGTTATTACTTGGATGGGAGACCACCAAGGAAGTCCAGGATTGCTACAATGAGGTGGGCGATGGCCAACCACCTCTGACCATCCAGGCTAGCCTGATCTCACCAGGTCTCAGAAGCTAAGCAGGGTCAGCCCTGGTTAGTCCTTGGATGGGAGACCGCCAAGGAAACCCAAAGTTGCTACACAGGGGCAGGCACCAGCAAACCGCTTCTGTTTCTCCCATGCCCTGGAACGCCATGAGGGATCATCCATAACTTGCGTGCGACTTGACAGCCCTTTCTACCCCCAGACCCAGCGCTGTCCTGTCCTGCAAACAGCATTCGTGGCTGTTGCATTTGGAAAAGAAAAGAAAAAAACTTTCAAAATGTGGTGATGGAACCAAAGCCATAAGAACATAAGCCCAGTGGCCCATCTAGTCCAGCATCCTGTCTCACACAGTGGCCAACCAGGACCAAGTCTGAGTCCAGTAGCACCTTTAAGACCAACAAAGTTTAATTCTGGGTATACGCTTTCGTGGGCAGGCACACTTCTTCAGATCCCAGTTCCTCTGGAGGGCCGACAGCAGGGCATAGAGGCCGAGGCCTTCCCCTGATGTTGCCTCTTGGCTCTTGGATTCAGAGGTTGACTGCCTCTGAATGCGGAGGTTCCCCTCAGTCACCAAGGCTAGTAGCCACTGATAGACGTATCCTCCATGAGCCTATCTAATTCCACTTCGAAGCTGTTTATTCCTGTGGCAGGGAACTCCACATTGTAATCACTCTCTTTATAAAGTAGTATTTCCTTTTGTCCATCCTGAACCTACTGCCCATCACTTTGAAACTCAGGAGAGGAGAGCTCATGTGGTGGTGTCTTTGGCGTGAACTTTGTGCTACTGAATCTCGCAGGCTTCTCTCACAGGCTTCTGAGAGCTAATTTAGTTCTCTGGTGCAGCCACAGCAAGTCAAATGGCGGCACAGATGGCCCGAGGAGAGTTGTGAAATGTTGTGAGAAACATATGCGCCTTTGTCATCTGGAGCTGCTCTCCCTCCTTGCCATGCATATGACTCTCTCTGTGCTACTGGGAACTCTGCCTTTATCAGGGGTCCTGTTTTGTGGAGAGTTCCCTACGCACTGGCAGTCTGAAAGAATTGTACAGTGAAAAATGTGGGTTTGTGGGTGGAGATTGCCCACCCGATCCCATATCCCTTCATTGAGAGCCAGTTTGGTGTAGTGGTTAAGTGTGTGGACTCTAATCTGGGAGAACCGGGTTTGATTCCTCACGCCTCCACTTGCAGCTCCTGGATGACCTTGGGCAAGCCGTAGTTCTGTCAGAGCTCTCCTGGAAAGGGCAATTCTGGAAAGAGCTCTCTCAGCCCCACCCACCTCACAGGGTGTCTGCTGTGGGGAGGGGAAGGGAAAGGAGCTTGTAAGCCACTCTGAGACTCCGAGTGAAGGGCGGGGTATAAATCCAATCTCTTCTCCTTCTTCTTCTTTGTGTTCGAGGTGAAAATTAATACAATCTCCAAAAAGGTGCAGACTAAATTTGTCACACGCTCAAGGTATTGTGGTTTTGGAGGGGCTGTGGCTCAGGATCTGCTTGGCATGTAGAAGGTCCCAGGTTCAATCCTGTGCATCGCCAGTTTCAAAAAAGGACCAGACAGTAGGTGCTGTGAAAGACCTCTGCCTGAGACCTCTTGTCTGAGTAGACGAGACTGACTTTGATGGACCAAGAGTCTGTTTCAATATAAGGCAACTTCAGGTGTGAAGGTGTGGGAGGGGCTCAGATCTCAGCGGATGGGCCACCTTTCCCAGTATGACCCTGTACAGCAAATCCATCTGCTTTGTCACAGTTTCCGAAATTATGTAAGGCTGAACTGGTTAAGCAAGCTTTTTCTGTGAACAGTTAGCTTCTTAAGAACATCAGAAGAGCCCTGCTGGATCAGACCAGTGGCCCATCCAGTCCAGCGTCCCGTCTCACACAGTGGCCAACCAGTTCCTCTGGAGGGCTGACAACAGGGCAGAGAGTAGGGTTTCCAGCCTCCAGGTGGGGCCTGGAGATCTCCCGCTTTTACAACTGATCCCCAGCCGACAGAGATCAGCTCCCCTGGAGAAAATGGCTGCCTCTGTGGCATTGTACCATGCTGAGGCCCCTCCCCTCCCCAAACCACGCCCTTTCCTGGCTCCACCCCCAAAGTCTCCAAGTATTTTCCAACCCAGACTTGGCAACCCTAGCAGAGAGGCCGAGGCCTTCATTAGAACATAGGAAGAGCCCTGCTGGATCAGACCAGTGAGGGTCCCTCTAGTCCAGCATCCTCTCTCACACAGTGACCAACCAGTTCCTCTGGATGGCCAACAACAGGGCACAGAGGCTGAGGCCTTCAGAAGAACATCGTGGATCAGACCAGTGGTCCATCTAGTCCAGCATCCTGCCTCACACAGTGGCCAACCAGTTCCTCTGGAGGGCCAACAACAGAGCAGAGAGGCCGAGGCCTTCCCCCGATGTTGCCTCCTGGTGCTGGGATTCAGAGGTTTAGTGTCTCTGAAAGTGGAGGTTCCCCTCACTCACCAGGGCTAGTAGCCATTGATAGATTTATCCTCCATGAATCTATCGTCATCCCCTTCTAAATCTGTTTATTCCTGTGGCCATCACCACATTCTCTGGAAGGAAATTCCACATTTTAATCCCTCTCTTAACAAGACTAGTTCCGTGTTTGTTGGCTTATGGAAGCAGTTAGTAATTCTTTAGAATTGAAGGGCGGGATAAAAGTCAAATAAATAAATAAATAAGGCCCCGGTCACACGGCAAAGTTGCCGCGGGAGAGGCACGGGAGTCCCGCGGATTTTCCGGGCGCGATCTCACCCCAACATCTGGGAAGTGCAGTGCTCCCGTGGCGAACCCGTGGCTCCCCGCTGAAGGTGCGGAGTTAAAAACTAGTACCTACGAGGTACTAGTTTCCTGAAACGGCGGGCCAAGGGCGGGCGTCTGATCGCGTTCCCGGTGGACTTACGTGGCATCCAGTGCCCGCCGCTGGTCATCTCCGCAGGTTGCATAACAGCGCCCAACAGCGCATGCGCACAAAGAGCGATTGCCAGTGTGATCGCGCGGCACGGCTTCTGTGCCGTGCTGCAGGATACCCGTCTGATCGGCATTTCCCCCGAACTACGGGACCTCGACCGGGACGTGTGCTCGGGCAACCACGGGTTAGTTTCCTCTGGGGCATTTAGCCACGCCTCCCCGCGATATCCGGCCCATGTAACCGGGGCCTAAATAAATATTCCATTTAATTTTGTTGCAAGCTGCCTTGAGGTCTTTATGGAGAAAAGCTGGTAAAAGCCCTACATGGCTTGGGACCGGGATGTCTTCTCCCATACATTCCTTCCCAGGAATTAAGATCACGGAGAATCCCTTCTACCTGTCCCACCAAATAAAGATGCTTGTTTAGTAGGTCCTCGAGAGAGGACCTTTTCCGTGGCGGCCCCACAGGTATGGAACAGCCTCCTCCAGGGAGGCGCACCTGGCCCCCTCGTTGTCAGTCTCCAGGAGGCAGTCGATGACAATTTTATTGAGCGTTGCATTTTGATTGATGGAGCTTTTATTATTGGCAGTCCTAACTGACTTTTATGGGTTTTATAATTGCTGTTTTTATTGCATTTCTTATAATGTTTAATTTGTATCGTAAGCCACCTTGAGTCTATTTGAAAAGCAATAAATATTTTTGAAACGCACGTTTGAGAACACACTGTTATACGGATGTCCTGCAAGCAGCTGCCAGGGGTAGATTCCCCCCCAAAAAAACCCGGACCAATTTAACACGTTGCTTTCTTCTGTGTGCTTTGTCGCCAGTTACCCCTGAAGCGATCGGGTTCCTCTCCGCCGTCGGGGTCTTCATCATCCTACTCACCATCCTGTTCCTCTTCATCAACAAGAAGCTCTGCTTTGCAAATATAGGGGGGTTCCCCTGCTTGGAGCAACGGGGGAAACACAAGAGCTATAGAGAAAGGTCTGGGGTCCACGAGGGACTCGGTAAGCAGTATTCCAGCCTTTCCGTAAAATGCTGAACCTTACTCAGGCTTTGATTTAAATCAGGGGTCCCCAAACTTTTTGAGACTCCTGGCTCTTTTGGAATTCTGACACAGCATGGTTGGACGCAGCGACAATATGGCTGCTGAAGGAGGTGGAGCCAGCCACAAAATGGCTGCCACAGCAACAATATGGTTGCTGAAGGAGGTGGAGCCAGCCACAAAATGGCTGCCACAGCTTACCTTCAATCACCCGGTGAAGATCCTTCTGCCGTGGTGGCGGCTGTTGCCAAAGCAATGTTTGATAAAAATCTGCACAGCCAATCAAATCTCCAGTGACTCGTCAGAAGCCTTGCTGGGCAAAAGCCGCGCCTGGCCACACCCACATTCTAAAAGCACTTGACTGGTGCCAGGAAAGGTATCAGTGGGTGCCATTGTGCCCACAGACCTGATGCTAGGGACCCCTGATTCAAAGAGTAAGATGAGTGTCCTGTTTCTGGTATGAATTGTATGCAGAAATTTTAATTACTCTCCAAGAGGCCATCTTGTTTGGCTGAACGGTTATTGTATGTGTTACAAAGAAAATGGATACTGTCTAAAATCTCTATTCTGATCCTTTTTGGGGCGGTGCCTCTGGGAAACTTCTGGATCCTCCTGCCGAATGCTTTCTGCTTGGTGAAGGGCGCTCTCCTTCTGGCTCTCTGGCTTTGGGTTGGCTACCAAGGGTAACTATGGAAGTGCATAAAAAGAGGGACTCCGGAGTTCTCATCCCTTCTGATGAGCATACCCAGGTTCATCTGGGGTCACTCCACCATTTTATACACGTTTGTTTCGAGCCAGGGACTCCTTTAAATCGTGCTGGGGCGGGGGGCTGAATCTGGTTGGAACCCCACAGTGTGGGAGGCAGAGCGGATCCTGCTTTTCACCTCCATGCTGTTTTTCTTCCTTGGAAGTGCACCTATTTGAAGGCGGACAGCTAGATTCGAGTCCGGTAGAAACCAACACGTTTTTCAAAGTAGAGAGCCAGTTTGGTGTAGTGGTTAAGTGCGCGGACTCTAATCTGGGAGAACCGGGTTTGATTCCCCACTCCTCCACTTGCACATGGCTGGATGACCTTGGGCAAGCCATAACTCTGGCACAGCTGTTCTTGAAAAAGAGCCGTTTCTGTCAGAGTTCTCTCAGCCCCACCCACCTCCCAGGGTGTCTGTGGTGGGGAGGGGAAGGGAAAGGAGTTTGTAAGCCGCTCTGAGACACCTTTGGGTAGTGAAGGGCGGGGTATAAATCCAATCTCTTCTCTTCTTCTTTTACCTCACAGGGTGCCTGTTGTGGGGAGGGGAAGGGAAAGGAGTCTGTAAGCCTCTCTGAGACACCTTTGGGTAGTGAAGGGCGGGGTATAAATCCAATCTCCTCCTCCTCCTCCTAGAAGCTTTCAAGAGTCAAAACTCCATTCAAGGAGAAAACACAGTATGTGTGTGTGTGTGGGGGAAGCAGGCTATCCTCTGCCTCCCACATTGTGGTGGTCCCAAACAGAATCGGGCAACCACAGCACAGTTTAAAGGAGCTCCCATCTGGGAATTAATTTTTTAAAATGGTGCTGCCTCCTCAGGGTGAACCCCGGGATGCACATCACATCTAGTTGGGGCCTTAGGTTGAGTCTGGAGAAAATAATATCTGGTAGTTCACAGCGCTGATTGGCTGCTGCTTTGTGACATCGTGCAGTTTGGCTATGTTTAAAAACCAGTTTCCTTTGTTGGAAAAACCAAGTAGTAAATGGACCCTCGATTCCTTGAATATGCCAACTACGTTTTGCAAAATAGCTCTAAAAAACCTGTTGGAAGATTGTGTGTGGGGCGGGGGGTGGGGGTGGTGAGGCCACATGACGATGAGCATTCTGTTTGCTGATAATCACATCTGTCAAAAGCACTGAGTGGGATGCCGGGCTCACTCTTGAGTGTTTCCAAAAAATGCAATGAACGTTCTTTTAAGTTACATCTGAATTATCCTGTCTGTGCATGCCAAGGACCAGTGAATGGGTGGGTAGTACTGCGGGTAAAAGGAAGGCAGTACTTTGGGTCAAAATCAAGAAATGAGGATTTGCAAAGGCCTGGAGAATCTTTGCAGAAGACCGAAACTTTGCACAGGACCGAAACATCTGGAACCGAATGTTCTAGATGTTCGTTTTTCTCTTGTTTCGAAGCACAAACAATACAGTATTTTTTGATGCCGTCCGCTCAGATGTTCTGCAGAAACTGTGGGCGGTGGATTAGAAGTGAGCTGAGGGCACAGATTCCAGAGCCTTTGGATCCAAGTGAATGTTGCCCTGGGTGGATGGATTTCCAGTCCCAAAATGCGACTTCCTCACCTCCTCCACCCCGTTGCAGTTCAAAAAGCATCAGAGATGCATTTAAGGTTGCAGTGGAAGCGGAGGGGGGAGGGGGATGCTGTCCATGAGCAGAAATCCTTCCATCTGTGTAAACTCGCCATTGGATCCAAGCCATGAGGTTCAGAACACAGGTAAGGAATGTAGGGCTGCCAAATCGGGCCAGGGGGCGGGGAAACCCCCGCTTTGGAGGCCCGATTTCCGCCGCGGTGGAATCGGGCTCCGGGGGAACCCCGCCCCCGGCGTGCACGTCACTAGGAAGTGACGTGGGCACGCCGGGCACGCTGGGGGCGGGGCCCCGCCCCCAGTGTTCCCAACGTGCCTACGTCACTTCCAGATGACGTGCACGCGGTGCACGCGCGCACTCA
>NW_015173127.1:1556797-1557759 GCF_001447785.1 Gekko japonicus
CGGCGAAGACTGATTTGGCAACCCTAAAGGAAAGGGGTACAGGAGTCTTGAATAAGCTAGGTGTAAGCTAGGTTCAGAACCAGGTAGATCTGGTACACACTTGATTTCTGAACACTTGATGACTGGCAGTATAGAATTGAGGAGCTGGCTGTGTGTGTTGGGAACAAATTGTGTTAGAAGTGATGTGGCGTTTCAGTTTGTGGGATTAAGCCCATGATCCATTCGCACATGCAGTCCTTCACTTAGTAGATCTGGTACACACTTGATTTCTGAACACTTGATGACTGGCAGTATAGAATTGAGGAGCTGGCTGTGTGTGTTGGGAACAAATTGTGTTAGAAGTGATGTGGCGTTTCAGTTTGTGGGATTAAGCCCATGATCCATTCGCACATGCAGTCCTTCACTTAATAGATTCAGGTGGGGTAGCCGTGTTGGTCTGAAGCAGCAGAACAAAGTTTGAGTCCAGTGGCACCTTTAAAACCATCAAAGTTTAATTCTGGGTATAAGCTTTTGTGTGCAGGCACACTGAGAGCCAGTTAAGTGCACGGACTCTAATCTGGGAGAGCCGGGTTTGATTCCCCACTCCTTCACTTGCACCTGCTGGATGACCTTGGGCAAGCCATAGTTCTGGCACAGCTGTCCTTGAAAAAGAGCAGTTTCTGTCAAGAGCTCTCTCAGCCCCGCTTACCTCACAGGGTGTCTTTTGTGGGGAGGGGAAGGAAAAGGAGTTTGTAAGCCGCTCTGAGACTCCTTTGGGTAGTGAAGGACGGGGTATAAATCCAATCACTTCTTCTTCTTCTTCTTCTACCTCACAGGGTGTCTGTTATGGGGAGGGGAAGGGAAAGGAGTTTGTAAGCCGCTCTGAGACTCCTTTGGGTAGTGAAGGACGGGGTATAAATCCAATCTCTTCTTCTTCTTCTTTTTCTACCTCACAGGGTGTCTGTTGTGGGGGGGGGGAGGGG
>NW_015173127.1:1558191-1566631 GCF_001447785.1 Gekko japonicus
GTAGTATTAATCCAATCTCTTCTTCTTCTTCTTTTACCTCACAGGGTGTCTGTTGTGGGGAGGGGAAGGGAAAGGAGTTTGTAAGCCGCTCTGAGACTCCTTTGGGTAGTGAAGGACGGGGTATAAATCCAATCTCTTCTTCTTCTTCTTTTACCTCACAGGGTGTCTGTTGTGGGGAGGGGAAGGGAAAGGAGTTTGTAAGCCGCTCTGAGACTCCTTTGGGTAGTGAAGGACGGGGTATAAATCCAATCACTTCTTCTTCTTCTTCTTCTACCTCACAGGGTGTCTGTTGTGGGGAGGGGAAGGGAAAGGAGTTTGTAAGCCGCTCTGAGACTCCTTTGGGTAGTGAAGGACGGGGTATAAATCCAATCTCTTCTTCTTCTTCTTTTACCTTACAGGGTGTCTGTTGTGGGGAGGGGAAGGGAAAGGAGTTTGTAAGCCGCTCTGAGACTCCTTTGGGTAGTGAAGGGCAGGGTATAAATCCAATCTCTTCTCTTCTTCTTCTTCAGATACATTGAAATGGAAACCACCAGTCCATACATATAGATAGAGCAGCAAATTAGCATACAGCTTCATAAAGTTTCGGGTGGGTAGCCAAGTTGGTTTGAAGCAACGGAACAAATGTTGAGTCCTCTGGCACCTTTGAGACCAGCAAAGTTTTATATAAGGTATAAGCTTTTGTGTGCATGCACATTTTTTCATTTCCATTGAAACAAGACTTCCTCAAGCCTTACATAGAGGTAGAGAGAGGGGGGGGGTTAGTTGCCAGGACGGACTTGTTAGAGTCAAGATGCTAGTTCTCACATCTGTTTGTTGACTCTTTTATTTGTGTGCTAATTTGCTGCTGTTCACAAGTCTTAAAGGTAAAGGTAAAGGTTCCCTTGCTCGAAAGCCAGTTGAGTCCGACTCTAGGGTTGCGGTGCTCCTCTCCGTTTCCAAGCTGAAGAGCCAGCGCTGTCCGAAGACGTTTCCGTGGTCATGTGGCTGGCATGACCAAGGCGCACGGAACGCTGTTACCTTCCCACCGAAGTGGTACCTATTTATCTACTTGCAATTTCTTGCTTTCGAACTGCTAGGTTGGCAGGAGCTGGAACTAGAGACGGGAGCTCACTCCGTCATGCGGCACCCGGGTCTCGAACTGCTGAACTACTGACCTTTCATAGCCTGCAGTTCAGCGTCTTAACCATTTGAGCCACCACAGCTCCTTGAAGAAGTGTAAAAAGGTAAAAGTTCCCTTGCTCAAAAGCCAGTCGAGTCCGACTCTAGGATTGTGGTGCTCATCTCCATTTCAAAGCCGAAGAGCCAGCGCTGTCCAAAGACATTTCCGTGGTCATGTTGCCGGCATGACTAAACACCAAGGCGCATGGAACGCTGTTACCTTCCCACTGAAGTAGTACCTATTCATCTACTTGCAATTTCTTGTTTTCGAACTGCTAGGTTGGCAGGAGCTGGAACTCCATCATGCGGCACCCGGATCTCGAACTGCTGAACTACTGGCCTTCCACAGCCTGCAGTTCAGCGTCTTATACCCAGAATTAAACTTTGTTGTTCTCAAAGGTGCCAGTGGAATCAAACTTTTTTAGAATCGTGGAATCATAGAGTTGGAAGGGACCTGCAGGGTCATCTAGTCCAACCCCCTGCACAGTGCAGGAAATTCACAAATACCACCCCCGCACACACACCCAGTGACCCCTGTTCCATGCCCAGAAAATGACAAAAAACCTCCAGAATCTCAAGCCAATTGGTTGCTTCAGACTGACATGGCTGCCTGCCTGAACCCAATGAAGAAGTATGCGTGCACAGGAAAGCGTATACCCAGAATTAAACTTTGTTGGTCTCAAAGGTGCCAGTGGACTCAAACTTTGTTCCGTCACTTACTGTTACAGTTGTAATGCAGCAAGGACACTCCAAGCTGGCCGGTAAAAGGCTACTGCTTCCCGCCAAGATTCTCAATCACTCAGTGATGGGAGCAAGCATTGGAAGTGTCATTGAAGGGTTACCGGAGGTACCATCTCTTTATATAGCATTGAGTGACCCCTGGCATGGTGGTGCCGTATGTTGGAAAAGGCAGTGTCTGGTGTACAAAGAAGAAGAAGAAGAGATTGGATTTATACCCCGCCCTTCACTACCCAAAGGTGTTTCAGAGCAGCTTACAAACTCCTTTCCCTTCCCCTCCCCACAACAGACACCCTGTGAGGTAGGCAGGGCTGAGAGAACTCTTGACAGGAACTGCTCTTTTTCAAGAACAGCTCTTATCAGAACTATGGCTTGCCCAAGGTCATCCAGCCAGGTGCAAGTGGAGGAGTGGGGAATCAAACCCGGTTCTCCCAGATTAGATTCCACGCACTTAACCACTACACCAAACTGTCTGAAAAGAAGAAGACCTTGAAGGGGGCAGGAAGAAGACCGATAGGATAATGAGGACAGGACCGTCTGTCAAGTGTCCTTCCTTGTCTGTCTCCAGATTGTTATTAGGGCAATTCCCTCCTTCTCGGGAGTTTTCCACTCAGTCTCCCCTCAGGTGGTGGGCTCTCCTTCTTTGGAGGTTTTCACACAGAGGCTAGATGGCCATCTGACAGCAAGGCTGATTCTGTGAAGTTAGGCAGACCATGAGAGGGAGGGCAGGAAGGGTTACATCAGAGCTTAGTTCTCGTGGCCCTTTCTTACACATGCCCAGGGAAATGCTGATCACCACTTTGGGGCCAGGAAACATTTTTTCTTCAGGCCAGTTTTGCCGGGGATCCTGGAGTTTTTTTTGGCATCTTTTGGCATGGAATGGAGGTCACTGGGGGTTTGGGGGGGGAGGTATTTGTGAATTTCCTGCCTTGTGCAGGGTGTTGGACTAGATGACCCTGGAGGTCCCTTCCAACTCTATGATTCTCTTTCCTATCAAGTATGTTAGTTCTTAAATAAACCTTTATCTACTCTTTAATCAGGTTGTGCACCATTGCTGTGTTAATTACTCTGCCAACAGGGTGAACCTAGAACTATCTGCTTCTTTTTAGAAGAAGAAGAAGAGGAGATTGGATTTATACCCCGTCCTTCACTACCCAAAGGAATCTCAGAGCGGCTTACTAACTCCTTTCCCTTTTACAGGCCCTTCTCTGCTTGTCTTTAACATCAGCAGGAGTCCAGCAGGGGAAGTGTGGCTTTTTCCCAGGCATGATGGGAAAAGCCTTGCTTGGTTTTTTTTTGCAAATCGGGCATGAGAGCCATAGCCATTCAGAACATCGGCAGTGCTAAAGAGACCGGTTTGGTATGCGTACTTGAATTGGGTCAAGTGGCCAGATGGTTGGTGCGCTCTGCAGAGACCCAGTTGGGATTGAGTTGCAGTTGTTATCTCTCGAGGTATCTGTTTTCGAGGGCTTGTTCTTGCGGTTCCAGGTACCAGAGCCGGTTGGGGACAAAAGCCCAACAACAACAGGAGATAGCGATCGCCCTGCTCGCAGGCTTTCGGAGGTGTGTGGGTGGCTGCTATTGGAAACCGAAGAGTGGTCTCGAGCGATCTTGGTCAGATCATGCAGAGCAGGTCTTGCATTCATAATTGGTATTCAGGGAGCACCAAAAGCGGGCTTGGTTAACGGAGCTTTGGTCTGCGGATAAAAACCGTATGAATCTAGGGTTTCTACCTTGTATTCTGTGCACGCAGGGGCCGGCTGTACGTCAAGAATAGAAGTGAGTGGGACCTGCCGTCAGGGCTGGTGAAAGGAGAGACAAGAGGACAAAATGATGAGCAGCTGAGCAAGCCTATAGGCTTGTTTTCATCAGACGTGTGGGTCAGATCTGGGGGGGGGGTTACCGAGCAGGGTTCCGGAGGGGATTCACATGAAAACTCACAACGCTGCATTATACTGAATCAGACCCTCGATCTGTCAAGGTTAGTATTGTCTACTCAGACTGGCAGCACCTCTCCAGGGTCTCAGGCGGAGGTCTTTCCCATCAGTCCAGGGCTATTTTTAGGCAGGAACGCACAGGAACGGAGTTCCAGCTGGCTCCCAAGTTGGCCACACCCAACAGCAGAAACTCATTGGGACTGGCTATAGTAGGGGTGTGTGGCCTAACATGCAAAGGGGTTCGTGCTGCAAAAAAAGCCCAGGGTTTTGACAACAAACAAGGTAAACAGAATAACAAACAAATGGTGGGTGTGGCTGGATGACCACACTTCTGGTAACATGGGGGTGTAGCCTAATATGTTAATATGCTGTGCTGTCAGGGGTGTGGCCTAATAGGCTAATGGGTTCCTGCTGTTGGGTGTGGCCTATTATGCTAATGAGTTCCTGCTGGGCTTTTTCTGCAAAAAAAGCCCTGCCCATCACCTACGACCTGGTCTTTTAACTGCAGATGCTGGGGATTGAACCTTGGACCTTGACATGCTAAGCCAAGGTCCACTGCTCCACTAAGCCCACAGCCCCTGTCCTAATCATAGAATCATAGAGCTGGAAGGGACTTCCGGGGTCATCTAATCCAACCCCCCCACGCAATACAGGACATTCACAAATACCTCCCTCCCACATGCTCCCAGTGTCCCCTGTTCCACGCCTAGAAGATGACAGAAAACCTCCAGGATCCCTGGCCAAACTGGCCTGGAGAAAAATGGTTTCCTGACCCCAAAGTGGCGATCGGCATTTCCCTGGGCATGTCAGAAAGGGCCACGAGAACTAAGCACTGAGGCAACCCTTCCTGACCTCCCTCTCACGATCTGCCCACGTTCACAGAATCGGCATCGCTGTCCGATGGCCACCTAGCCTCTGTTTGAAAGCCTCCAAAGGAGGAGAGCCCACCACCTCCCGAGGAAGCCTGTTCCACCGAACTCTCAGGAAGGTCTTCCTAATGGTTGGCTTGAATCCAATGCGATCTGTTGATGGAGTGGACCGGGACTTTCCTGTTTTCCCGCTTCCCCTGAGGCCACTGAGGCTCTGAAAATTCATCCCTGGAGGTCAGCAGACTCAATGAGCATTCAAGGAAAGGTGGAGGTGTACAGTGTGTGCAGGGGATTGGCACAGATTGCCTCTCCTCAAGGTGGAAGAGCTCTTCAGAGCCAGCGGGATACATTGCACTGGATCTAGACTAAACTGGCAATTTCCGCCAATTGTCCTCTTCCTGCCGCGGACCCCCTTCCTGTCGTTCCTCAGGGGCCCTGTGATGGACAGGTCCAGTTCTGCCTCTCTCAGAGTGCAGCCACTGAGAGCCAATGGAATATGAAGGAAAGGCTAACAGTGGACAGATAATTTGTAAGAATGAAGAGAGCTAAGGATCAAAAGTTCCAGGTTGGTAAAAGTTGTATCTATGTGCCCGTGACACTCCCAACATTGTTTAAAGTTTTGAGTAGAAGGTAACCCCTTTTTGTTCAACTCTGCGGACTGAGAGTGAATTGTCTCGGGGGAAGAAATTACACACATGAACCAATCAGGCCGCCGCCAAGATATATATAGATAAATGGTGGCAGCATGAAAGGGAAGCACTATTTAGTTCCCAACCCAATAACTTAGGGAAATATCAGGGAGAGGGACAGTTGAATAGGGAACTGGGCTACCCTGTCTGGTGGTGTTCGTGGGAAACAAAGCGGAGACTTGGTGTGTAACTGCGTCACAGCTCTCATAAAAACAGAGACAAGGACAGAGGCAGTAAACCTGCAAAAATAAACAGAGACGAGACAGGTGGTGAACCTGCGATTGCCTAACCCACCTGCACATCTGGAGCTTGAGAGAGGTTGCAATGGACGGTAGGGTTGGAGGTCACAGTCCTGCGGCAATCATCCTTAAAAGTCCCGCCTCTACTCCAGGGCTCTGAACCAATCCTTGTGACTTGGGCCTCATGCAAATCCAAGTGATTGTCAGCCAATCAGGGCCCACAGAATGCCACTGGATGGGGTGGGTGGGATGAGCCAGCCTCAGTTTACAAGGGGCAAAGAAACCAATTTTTAAAACAACTTTTGGATAGGGATTTCGTGGCTCTGGAAAGGAGCGTCAGCTTAAGCCAGGCTTTTATTTGGCTTTTTAGTTAGAATGTGGGGGGTCAGCTTAGGGAAGAAAATTTATTTTAGTGGGAGAAATAAGCATCCTGTTAAGGCCCCATCAGAAGCTGCGGTGGCTCAAGTGGTTAAGACGCTGAACTGCAGGCTGTGGAAGGTCGGTCTTTCAGCAGTTCGAGACCCGGGTGCCGCATGACAGAGTGAGCTCCCATCTCTAGTTCCAGCTCCTGCCAACCTAGCAGTTTGAAAGCAAGAAATTGCAAGTAGATAAATAGGTACCCCTTCGGTGGGAAGGTAACAGCGTTCCGTGCGCCTTGGTGTTTAGTCATGCCGGCCACGTGACCACGGAAACGTCTTCGGACAGCGCTGGCTCTTCGGCTTTGAAACGGAGATGAGCACCGCAACCCTAGAGTCGGATTTTGAGCAAGGGAACCTTTCCCTTTCCCTAAGGCCCCATCATTCCTAGCAGGTGTGTGTAGATTCTGTGGAAAGGCGCTCTGGGAGAGAAATGAGCAGCCTTGAACCTACTTTGGCAACCTGTCCAGAGAAACGGGGAATCAAATCTTCCCTCAGGGGTCAATTCACTTTATTTGAGAGCCAGCTTTACTTACTATATCTAACAAAGCTGATACCCAGAAGTAAACTTTGTTGGTCTTAAAGGTGCCACTGGAGCCAAACTTTGTTCTCTTGCTTCAGACCAGCACGACCACCCACTTGAATCTATCTTAATATACCTCAGTTAGAGTCCAGCAGCACCTTTAAGACCCAACAGAATTTTATTCAAGGTATGAGCTTGCACATGTCCTCAGATATCTTAATATGTCTTAAGTTATCCATGCATCGTATTTAACTTATTAAATACTTTACCTTCTGTTCAATAAACCTTTGTTGGTCATCTCCACCTGTGTCTTGTCCGTCAGGTCAAAGATGGAAGAAGCCAAGGTCTCTCTTGACCTCACATATAAGTACAGCCTTATTCTAGCAGGTTTCCAAATGAGAGACCTTAAGGGAGCACATAGGTTACGTGATAACAATCTTTACACGCTTGTTGTTGTTCAGTCGCACAGTCGAATCCGACTCTTCGCGACCCCATGGACAAGATCTCGCCAGGCCCTCCTGTTTTCCGCCGTCCTCTGAAGTTTGCTCAATTTCATGTCCGTTGCATCTATGACACTGTCTAACCATCTCATCCTTTGCCGTCCCCATCTTCTTTGACCTTCAATCTTTCCCAGCATCAGGGTCTTCTCCAGTGAGGGCTCCCTTCTCATTACACGCTACCAATCTTTATTTAAAGCGCATGTCCCCCTTTTTATTTGATTGGGTATAAATAATCTATAGGAGAGGCCAGAGTGAGGGACTGGATATTATTCAGTTCAGAAGGCAGTTGCTTCGGAGGGCCCCCCACCCCCAATTGCCGCCATAGTCCCCGATCATCCGGGAGCAGCATTTTGTGGAGGTCAGTGGGCTACAGTGGGAGGGGGGAGGCAGCAAAGTCCCACTCTGCTGCTGGACAATAAAGGCCCTTTCTGCACTCTCCTTATAATCCATGTTCGCTGTGGTGTCCTCCAAGCAATTCTGTACTAAAATCAAATTCAACCGTCTTGGTGTAGTGGTGAAGTGCGCCGACTCTAATCTGGGAGAACCGGGGTTGATTCCCCACTCCTCCACTTGCACCTGGCTGGATGACCTTGGGTAAGCCGTAGTTCTGATAAGAGCTGTCCTTGGAAAAGAGCAGTTTCTGTCAGGAGCTCTCTCAGCCCCACCTACCTCACAGGGTGTCTCTTCTGGGGAGGGGAAGGGGAAGGAGTTTGTAAGCCGCTCTGAGACTCTGAGTGAAGGGTAGGGTATAAATCGAATCTCCTCCTCCTCCTCCTCCTCCTCCTCCTCCTCTTCTTCTAGAACTGAGTTTGATTCCCCACTCCTCCACTTGCACCTGCTGGATGACCTTGGGCAAGCCATAGTTCTGGCACAGCTGTTCTTGAAAAAGAGCCGTTTCTGTCAGAGCTCTCTCAGCCCCACCTACCTCACAGGGTGTCTGTTGTGGGGAGGGGGAGAGAAAGGAGTTTGTAAACCGCTCTGAGACTCCTTTGGGTAGTGAAGGGCGGGGTATAAATCCAATCTCTTCTTCTTCTACCTTACAGGGTGTCTGTTGTGGGGAGGGGAAGGGAAAGGAGTTTGTGAGCCGCTCTGAGACACCTTTGGGGAGTGAAGGGCAGGGTATAAATCCAATCTCTTCTTCTTCTTTTACCTCACAGGGTGTCTGTTGTGGGGAGAGGAAGGGAAAGGAATTTGTAAACCGCTCTGAGACACCTTTGGGGAGTGAAGGGCGGGGTATAAATCCAATCTCTTCTTCTTCTTCTACCTTACAGGGTGTCTGTTGTGGGGAGGGGAAGGGAAAGGAGTTTGTAAACCGCTCTGAGACTCCTTTGGGTAGTGAAGGGCGGGGTATAAATCCAATCTCTTCTTCTT
>NW_015173127.1:1566835-1567101 GCF_001447785.1 Gekko japonicus
CATTCTTCACCAAAATCGAGTTCAACCTTCTTTTTATTCCGGGTCGTCCCCCCTTCCCCCTTCTGCATTCCATTCCCTCCCTTCAGTGGTCAGCCCGGTTTCAGCCTGCTGTTGCCCCCGGGGTTATTTGGATTCCGTTTTGCCCTGGACTTAAATTGCCTCGACTCGAACACTGAGAAAATCCGGAGTGGCAGGCAAATGCGGAAAGGACCTTAGTCAGGATTCGGTGCGCTATCTGACTGCCCTGGTGGTTCTTGTGAGTCCTA
>NW_015173127.1:1567259-1581219 GCF_001447785.1 Gekko japonicus
GGTGGGTGGGACCCCGGGGAACTGCAGAGGAGTGCAATCCCGCTCCTTTTCTGCACATCGGTACCCGCTTGCGGAGATGCGTAAATAAGGCATGCATTATTCTCCTTTTGTCCTGTTCTCTGGCATGCTCTCAGTGTTACATAAATGCCAATATTCTTCTTTCGGGGAGGGGGGAAAAAAGAAAGAAAAACACCTTTTATAAGAACGTTGTAAAACTCTTATCTTCTCAACCCCCCTGCCCCCCACCCCAGTTGACAAGTAGTGCAGCGTTCAGGCTTCTAAATGACAACTTCTCTCCTTCAGCCGCGCGTGGGGGCGTTGATGCTTTCTGGAACTGCCACAGACAATCATGCAAACATATATTTACTGAACCTTTTTGAAAAATGTGAATTATTAATAAACAGGGTAAGTTTTAAGACCGAGTAAAGTGGGAGGCTGGGGGGGGGGGAGGGTTTGCTTCCACAGGCAGCAGCAATTTGCATTTCAAAGTGATTTCTTGTATGACTGACACATCCGTCCTTAGAAATGCGGGGTTTTTTATAATGGAGAGGCTAAATAGCGGCTCTAACCACCGCTTGCACTGTACGCGCCAAGATGGCAGTGGGGTATGCTTTTGTTGTGGTCCTGGAAATATAATTGTAGGGACTGGAATGTATTAATTATACTGGGGAAAGTCAGGGAAGAAATTGTTTTCTTTTTCACTATAATGGACAGGCAGAGTTGGAAGTCGTTCTGAACTTGTAATTTCCTGCCTGGCTGTCTTAGGGAGGTGGGGGGGGGGACCCACGACTCTACTTGTGGTACGAAGCACTACAAATAATGCACAAGCATCAAGAGAAAGTGGGCTGAAAACTTCCGTGTCTAGAGGTTATATTCGTCCTGTAGGCACTTTGCTTTTCAAAAATTAAAAATAATATCCATGAAGAACACAAGAACATAAGAGAAGCCATGTTGGATCGGGCCAGTGGCCCATCTTGTCCAACACTCTTTGTCACACAGTGGCCAGTAGAATGTGAGGGCTGGTTATCTATTTCTATCTAATTTTATCTGGTCCACCCTCAAAGCAGTATACATAGTTCTCTTCTTCTCCACTTTGTCCTCACAGCAGCCTTGTAAGGTAGGTAGGGTTGCAAACTTTCAGGTGGCACTTGGAGATCTCCCACTATTACAGTTGATCTCTAGATGACCAAGATCAGTTCCCCTGGAGAAAATGAACATAAGAACATAAGAGAAGCCAAAGTTGGATCAGGCCAATGGCCCATCCAGTCCAACACTTGGTCACACAGTGGCCAAAAACATCAGGTGCCATCAGGAGGTCCAGCAGTGGGGCCAGGATACTAGAAGCCCTCCCACTCTTGCCTCCCCCAAGCACCATGAAGACAGAGCATCACTTGCCCCAGACCGAGAGTTCCTACCTATACATTATGGCTAATAGCCACCGATGGACCTCTGCTCCATATGTTTATCCAATTCCCTCTTGAAGCTTTCCATGCTTGTAGCCACCACCACCTCCTGTGGCAGTGAATTCCATCTGTTAATCACTCTTTGGGTGAAGAAGGACTTCCTTTTATCTGTTCTAACCCGGCTGCTCAGCAATTTCATTGAGTGCCCGCGAGTTCTTGTGTTGTGAGACAGGGAGAAAAGTACTTCTTTCTCGACCTTCTCTATACCATGCATAAGCTTATAAACCTCGATCCTGTCACCCCTCAGCCATCATTTCTCCAAGCTAAAGAGCCCCAAGCGCTTTAACCTCTCTTTAACCCTTTTGTCATTCTAGTTGCCCTTTTCTTCACTTCTTCCAATGTTATAATATCCTTTCTGAGGTGTGGTGACCAGAACTGTACACAGTACTCCAAATGAGGTCACACCATCAATTTATACAGGGGCATTATGATACGGCTTTGGAGGGTGGACTGTATGGTATTATACGCTGCCGAGGTCCCTCCCCTCCCAAACCCCGCCCTCCCCCAGCTCCACCACCAGAATCTCCAGGTCTTTCCCAACCCAGAGCTGCCAACCCGAAAGGTAGGTTAGCCTGCAACAGAAGTCAGAACCAGCCACAAAATGGGTTAACACTTTTATTGAGCTATCTATCCATTACTATCCCAAGATCTTTTCCCCTCTCAGTTTCAGTAAGTTTGGACCCCATTAGCCTATACTTGAGGTTGGGATTTTTGTCCCAGTGAGTGAAGAGAAAACAAAAGAGGATGTGAGGTGGCACATATATGGTCAGGGACCGGCCTACCTGAGGGACCGCCTTTCCCCGTATGTTCCCCAGAGAGCACTGCAATCAGTATCCCAAAACCGCCTGGACCTCCCTGGCCCTAAGGAAGTCAGGTTGATGGTAACCAGGACGAGAGCTTTTTCGTTTGCAGCTCCAGCCTACTGGAACGAGCTTCCTGCCGAGATCAGGACCCTGCGGGACTTGTCACAGTTCCGCAGGGCCGTGAAAACAGAACTTTTCAGGCAGGCGTTCCGATAGGAGCGACGTTCTACCAGCAGCGCCCTGTGCGAACTCCGATCCTAGACGACCTAATGCGGCGGTACTGCCGAATGTGTCCCTAAATTGCACTTTAGTTTTATCGCCATCTAATGAATGTTTTATATTGATTGGTTGTGTTTTAACTGATGTTTTATATTTTTATACTTACTGTGAATGTATACTGCTTGTCAGTTCGTGGAAGCCGCCCTGAGCCTGCCTGGCGGGGAGGGCGGGGTAAAAGTGAAACAAACAAACAAACAAATAAATATAAGTTCATTACAGGAGAGACTGTCCTCTGGGCCCAGAGAAAGGCGTGCTGCCTCGGCGAAGACCGAGGGCCCTCGATCCGTTGGGGAGTCAACTTAGCCATAGGCTGAGGAAATACATCCTCCGTCACGATTCTGAAGGACACATCTGGCTGCTTGACGCTCTGATTAGATTTGCACTCGGCGGGTTTCTTTGAGCGATTACCAAAAGGGGCAAAATAACCAAAGAAGCTTTGTGCAAAATGAAGAATTAATTATAGAATCCCCAAGGGGGTTGTAATACAATGGGTTTTTAATAAGCACGGATGTCATCATAGGCATCCCAAGTTGGTTTGATATCTCCTGTTCTGGCCTTAGTTCTGGGGGTGTCATGATCTCGGGCCATGGTGTTCTGGACTCACTGTTCAGCAAATGGGTAGAATTGTAGAATGATAAGAGTCGTACAGATTCTAGTCCAACCCCCTGCTCAGTGCAGAATCAGCCTAAAGCATCCCTGACAAGTGTTCGTCCAGTCGCTGCTTAAAGACTGCCAGTGAGGGAAAGCTAAGGTAAGGGTACAGATGGGGCAGCCGGAATTGTGGGGCGTGGCCCACGAAGGAGGGGGCACTGCCCCTAATGCCCTTGTCCCGCCGCTGGCTCCTCCGCGGCCTTACGGGCCGCTGCGGCAGGACTGGCGCTACTCGCGCCGAGCTTCCCACTACTCCCCGGGAAGAATGGTGGGCTGGGCACCTCCCGAGACCCCAATCCCCTCCCTCAACGCCCACCGCGGGGCAGGGGACACCCGGAAAGACAAAAGACGGTGGAACGGACTGGCAAAGAACGTGATGGGGACGACCCGAGACGCGAAGGGGGGGAGGGCGCCTTTGAGAGAACGGGAGAGTTGGTGCATTCCAGCCTTACCCCCGAGGAGTACTGGTGCTGAGGACGCCGTTGTTGGCCCCATTGCACAAACAGGAAGTAGGCACTCCCTCACTCCCACAGCACTAGTTATACAGGAAGGTGGGCCTAAGGAAGAGGAAGTTCACTGAGATAGGAGAGCACGGTGATGGGCAGGTGACCTAGCCTATAGAATTAGTAATAACCAGAAGGGGGTGTCACCAAGGGGTGAAGCTGGGCTATAAAAAGGAGGAAACTGACGAGTGCCGGGGAGGAATTGAGGATTGACCTCAGAAGCAACTCAGAGAGAATGGAGGTCTGTCCGAGGAAGGAAGCTGGGGTGACGTAACCCCAGACCTTCCCAATCTGAGGCGCTCGTTTCCTCTGCCCATACTTCAACACGGCTACCGGAGTTTCTAGACCTGGGGCGGACCCCGAGTGTGACAGCCCCCACTGTGGCTATGGGCCTGCCTAGAGTCCGCCTTCCCAAGTGGCCATTTTCTCCAGGCGAATGGATCTCTGTCGCCTGAAGATCAGTTGTAATCCTAGGAGATCTCTAGCTACCATGTGGAGGTTGGCAAAGCTACCTAGATAAGTTTGTGACTCGTTGCATGCAGGCCAATCCATTATTGTTTCAGGTCTTTATTTCTATTTGCTCCTCTTTACATTGCTCTGTGTAGCTTGGACTGTGTCTTGCCTACCCTTGAGTCTGGATTCTCGGTGACTCCTCTCAACACAATGTGAAGCAGCCTGCGTTTGTGGACTAGCGAACCCTTCGCCCCTACGAATTCTAGTCCCTGACCTGCTCTTGAATACCTGGATTGTGTGAGAACTTACGTCTTCTCATATGCCAATCTGTGGAAGAGCACATGAGGCTTGGCCCGTTGCCTAGTGCATAACATCATCTCGTCCTTGGCCAAATGGGAAATATATCCATCTTCCTAAAAGGACATTTGTAAGTCGCCTTAATAACGAATTGCAGTCATAACGCAAGGCTGGTAGGCTTGTGCCAAAGAGGTAGATGGCTGGTATTGGAATGCATTTATTGGAAATATTTTTAGCCCGAAGGCCCAAGGCGCCTGACATCAAATTCCAAAATGAAAACGCCGATTAAAAATACCCCAAACAGTAAAAGAGAACAAATTCTGAAACCAGCAGAAAATTCCTTAAGCTGTCCAGATCGTAGAAACCTCAGCAGAGTGAACATACACATATACACTAGGGTTGTCTTTAGGGCTGCCAGACCTGGATTAGGAAATACTTGGAGATTTGGGGGGGGGGGTGGAGTCAGGGGAGGGAGGGGTTTGGGGAGGGGTGGGACCTCAGTGGGATCTAGTACCATAGAGTCCACCCTCCACAGGAACCGTTTTCTCCAGGGGAACGGATGTTGATCATCTGGAGATCAATTGTAATAGCAGGGGATTTCCAGGTGCCACCGGGAGGTTGGCAACCCTAGCCTGGCAACACGTGGGCGGGATGGGGGCCATGTCATGTCACTGACGTCGCTATATCACTTCTGGGGGAAGCTTGGGAGCGACGTAGGGTAGCTCTAGAAATCAGTAGAAACTCTATGGTAAAACCAGAAGCAGTGCCTTTGCACGCACAGGGGGTGCTTGATGCTCTAGCGATTATCCAAAACTCTATGGTGTAAGTTTTGGATGAGTGCAGGAGAGTTGCCCAGATCATGACCTCACTTTCTGGGTCATGCTGGAAGTGACGTCATCACGCCAGGAAACACCAATCATCCACTATTTCTCCTAGACTTGTTAATCAGCCAGTCACAGGGATGCTTTGGGATGTCTAACTAAAGACTTCAATTCCCAGGAGCAACTGCTCTTAAAGATATATGGCAGTTCTACCTAACTACAGTTAAACGCTGGCTGGGGGCAGCACACCCCCATTGCCCAGTAGAAAAACAGCAGGGACAAGAAGCTGGTGGTGGGAGGTCTTCTCGCCAACGCAGGAGACCGGGTAATAACCCTGTGCCCCAGCCTTGCTTGGGAAGGCCAACAATTGTAGCTGAGAGAACTGGATCGTAGGTCTCTTTCGCTTACGTTCTGCTTTTGCCAAAATAAAAAGACATACAAAAATAATTGTCGAGAGAAGGAGAGAAAAGGAAATGTATCCACGCAGAGAAGAGGAAGGGGAGGGAAACAACCCAAATCCAGCAATCTGTACAGCGGCTGGGACATATGCTGTAAGCCACCCTGCGCCCTGCTTGCGGGAGAGGGCAGGATTAAAACCTAAATAATTTTTTGTTGTTGTTGTTCAGTCGCACAGTCAAGTCTGACTCTTCGCGACCACATCACGCCAGGCCCTCCTGCCTTCCATCGTCCTCCAGAGTCCGCTGATTTTCATGTTCATTGCATCGATAACACTGTCTAACCATCTCATCCTTTGCCGTCCCCTTCTTCTTCTTCCTTCCATCTTTCCGAGCATCAGAGTGCTCCCTTCTCATTTGGTGGCCAAAGTATTTGAGCTTCAGCTTCAGTATCTGGCCTTCCAGGGAACAGTCAGGGTTGATTTCCTTTAGGATTGACTGATTTGATCTCCTTGCAGTCCAAGGGACTCTCAAGAGTCTTCTCCAGCACCATAATTCGAAAGCATCTATTCTTCGGCGCTCGGCCTTCCTTATAGTCCAACTCTCGCAGCCATGCATGACTACTGGGAATACCATTGCTTTGACCCTACGGACTTTTGTTGGCAGGGTGATGTCTCTGCTTTTTATCATGCTGTTGAGGTTCGCCATCGCTTTCCTCCCAAGGAGCAGGCGTTTTTTAATTTCATGGCTGCAGTCGCCGTCTGCCAGCTCTTAGATGGGACCCCGCTGAGACGTCTTGCCCCAGAGCAACTAGGGGTTACCTGCCCCATCCTTTTCTACCTCTGGGAGCACCTGTGGTACAATCGCTCAGTAACAATGAATGCTTGTTCTGTATGTCAGCCTTGGATTCCAGAACAGTTTCGAGTGGGTAGCACAATGCCTGATCTCAGATTTAAACAATACGGTTTACCTCCTTTGTGTACGTGTGTGTTGTTCTCTGCTGGAGAGCAGTAACCCCATAATTGTCGCTATTTTAATCAGTCGGTAAAGCACAAAAGACTCGGGGAATGAAAGTGAAGAGAGAGGCTGGAAGAACAAGCGGAACCTTGTTTTATTCCCTGTCTCTGTGAATCGGTTATTTTGGGTGGAATGATTTTGGATTCTGAGATGGGCATATTTGAAATGGCGGAGCGTTTCGCACTGAGAGGTATAAAGACGAGACATTACCAAGGAATGCCAGTGTAGCCATTTTCGAGGGTCTTTTTGTGTGGGAGAGGCTGCATTTCCACTTATTTTGAAGTAACATATGTCCACACGGTCATTCACATATCACAATTAGGCATTTAGACATATAAGCTTTGTGGAAATTTCAAAGGCAAAGGTACAAACCCCATTTTTTTCCTGGTTTTTTTTTCGGGGGGGGGGGAGGTTACAGAATTTGGGGAAGAAGTGAAATATATATACAACTCTTTTTTATATAAGAACATAAGAGAAGCCAATGTTGGATCAGGCCAATGGCCCATCCACTCCAACACTCTGTCACACAGCGGCCAAAAATACCAGGTGCCCTCAGGAAGTCCAGCAGTGGGGTCAGGACACTAGAAACCCTCCCACCATTCCCCCCAAGCCCCCAAGCACTAAGAATACAGTGCATCACTTGCCCCAGCCTGAGAGTTCCTATCTATACCTTGTGGCTAATAGCCACTGATGGACTTCTGCTGCATATGCTTATCTAATTCCCTCTTGAAGCCGTCCATGCTTATAGCCACCGCCACCTCCTGTGGCAGTGAATTCCATGTGTTAATCACTCTTTGGGTGAAGAAGGACTTCCTTTTATCTGTTCTAACCCGACTGCTCAGCAATTTCATGGCGTGCCCACGAGTTCTGGTATTGTGAGAAAGGGAGAAAAGTACTTCTTTCTCTACCTGCTCTATGCCATGTATAATCTTATAAACCTCAATCATGTCACCCCTCAGCCATTGTTTCTCCAAGCTGAAGAGCCCCAAGCGTTTATCAGTCCCAGATTTATTTTACTGCCTCTTAACAACATAAAATGCATCCAGGTGGGTAGCCGTGTTGGTCTGAAGAAACAGAACAGTTTGAGTCCAGTAGTACCTTTAAGCTTTTACCCAGAATAAAACTTTGTTGGTCTTAGAAGGCGCTAATGGAAATGCAGCCTTTTAATATATTGGCATATAAATCTGTATGATGAGGCGTATTTGCCTTCGCTTGGATGGTCCAGGCTAGCCTAAACTTAAAAAACTTAAAGCGCTTAGGGCTCTTTAGCTTGGAGAAACGACAACTGAGGGGTGACATGATCGAGGTTTATAAGATTATGCATGGGAAAGAACAGGTCGAGAAAGAGGTCCTTTTCTCCCTTTCTCACAATACAAGAACTCGTGGGCACTCCATGAAACTGTTGAGCGGTCGGGTTAGAACGGATAAGAGGAAGTACTTCTTCACCCAAAGAGTGATTAACACATGGAATTCACTGCCACAGGAGGTGGTGGCGGCTACAAGCACGGACAGCTTCAAAAGGGAATTAGATAAGCATATGGAGCAGAGGTCCCTCAGTGGCTATTAGCCACAAGGTATAGCTAGGGGCTCTGGGGCACGTGATGCTCTGTCTTCTTGGTGCTTGGGGGGGGGGGTCAACAGTGGGGGGGCTTCTAATGTCCTGACCCCACTGGTGGACCTCCTGATGGCACCTGGTATTTTTGGCCACTGTGTGACACAGAGTGTTGGACTGGATGGGCCTTTGGCCTGATCCAACATTGGCGTCTCTTATGTTCTCTTATGTTCTTAACTTGTTAGATCTTGGAAGCTAAGCTGGGTTGGCCCTGGTTAGTAATTGGATGGGAGACCACCAAGGAAAGTGGCTGCGTGGAGGCCGGCCATGGCAAACCACCTCTGAATGTCTCTTGCCTTGAAAACCCTTTGGGGTTGCCGTAGGTCGGCTGTGATTCGATGGCACTTTCCATCATCATTTGACATATTCATGGCATTTAGAAGTATCAACACCTTCGTTTCCTATAAGCAAAAAGCAGAAAGGTACCCGATACTTGAGAGAGAGAGAGAGAGAGAGAGAGAGAGAGAGAGAGAGAGAGAGGGAAGGAGAGAGAGAGAGAGAGAGAGAGAGAGAGAGAGAGAGCTGCGAATTTGTGCACCTTGTTCCACCTTAGCACTTGTACCTTAGTTTTTTTCCCCCATCAGAGATGTTGGGGTGGAAAATAAAACGTGGAGAACAGAAAACACAGATTTTATTTTATTTATTTATTTATTTACTAGGAATAAAGCCCGTTGTTGAAATAAATACAACGAGATCTAGAAAGAGGCTCTGGGAGAGTGCTCTGGCTTTGGGCAAACAGTGTCAATTTGCTGTGGTGACCTCAGCAGGGTATTAAAACATGAACCTGGGACCTGCACACCACCAGAATACAGCAGGTTCCATATGCAACTGACATTCCAACTGCCTTGCGGGGGGGGGGGGTTGAGGTGTGGAATGGAGTGAAGTCCAATCAGCTTCCATATGCAAAAGACCTTGAAACGCTGGGCGGGACTGCACAAAGCAGCCAGTCAACCCAGCCAGCGTCTTCTGACTGACAGTTCAAGCGTCCATACACTAAAGGTGTGCATTTGGAATGTTGGAGCCGACTATGGCTTTATATATAAGGGAGAGATTTGATTTGTATCCCGCCCTCCCTGCCAAGGCAGGCTCAGGGCGGCTTACACACAATATGTTAAAACAACTAAAACACAGAATTAAATAAAACCACAACAGTATAATAATAAGACATATCATAAAGTGCCAGTGCAATTCACAGACGATTGGCGGCATTCACGGCATCCGAGGTAGTCAGCTACCGTTGTAGTCTGGGTTTTAACAGGCTGTTGATCACAATGTTTCAGTTGGTGTTGGTATTGGGATCAGGGCCTCATTGTTGGAGGGGGCGGCTCCGTAATCGAAGGCCTGGAGGAAGAGCTCTGTTTTAGAGACCCCGCAAAACTGTAAGAGGTTAAATCAAAGAAGTGGGTTGCATCCTATCAGCTTGCCCAGTTCAGCTCCTTGCTGGTACCCAGGGCTTTTTTTGTAGAAAAAGCCCAGCAGGAACCCATTAGCATAATAGGCCACACCCAACAACAGAAACTCATGAGCATATCCAGCCACACCCCTGACAGCATAGCTCATTAGTATATTAAGCCACACCCCACATTACCAGAAGTGTGGTCATCCAGCCACCCCCACCTTTTGCTTCTTATTCTGTTTACCTTGTTTGTTGTCAAAACCCAGGGCCTTTTTTTGTAGCAGGAACTCCTTTGCATGATAGGCCACACACCCACACAGCCAATCCTAATGAGTTTCTGCTGTTGGGTGTGGCCTATTATACTAATGAGTTCCCACTGGGTGTGGCCAACTTGGGAGCCAGCCGGAACTCCGTTCCTGTGTGTTCCTGCCCAAAAATAGCCCTGCTGGTACCTAAGTCTTATGTTGTTTTTGTTCGTGTAAGTCATACGATCCCCCAGAGTAGCCTTTTTGGCGATCAAAAGGTGTCTCCTTCTTCCTGATTGGTTGATAGGATTCTGTCAAGTTTGGGGCTCAAAGAGGAACTGTCTCTCATTAGAGTCACAATAGGATAGCTGAGTATATGGATTGTGAGTTAAACTTTACAACATGAACTACTCTAGAAGAAGAAGAGTTGGTTTTAAACCCCACGCTTCACTACCCAAAGAGTCTTGCAGTGGCTTACAATCACCTTCCCTTCCTCTCCCTGCAACAGACACCCTGTGAGGTAGGTGGGGCTGGGAGAGCTCTGAGAGAACTGTGGCTGACCGAAGGTCACCCAACTGGCTTCTGCTCCATATGCTTGAGAGCCAGTTTGGTGTAGTGGTTAAGTGCGTGGACTCTAATCTGGGAGAACCGGGTTTGATTCCCCACTCCTCCGCTTGCACCTGGCTGAATGACCATGGGCAAGCCATAATTCTGGCACAGCTGTTCTTGAAAAAGAGCAGTTTGTGTCAGAGCTCTCTCAGCCCCGCCCACCTAACAGGGTGTCTGCTGTGGGGAGGGGAAGGGAAAGGAGTTTGTAAGCTGCTCTGAGACACCTTTGGGTAGTGAAGGGCGGGGTATGAATCCAGTCTCTTCTTCTTCTTCCTCTTCATGTGGAGGAGGAGTGGGGAATCAGACCTGGTTCTCCAGATTAGAGTCCGCCGCTCTTAACCACGACACCAAACTGGCTTTCAGAACATTTTGATAACATGCACTATAATGGAGCTGCCCTGAAGACAGAGGACAGTCATGTCAGTCTGTCGTAGAAGAGCTAGACTGGAGCTCGGTAGCACCTTCGGGTCCAAGAAGATTTTTGGGGAATCAGTTTTCAAGAGACAAAGCTCCGATTGTCAGATACTACTGTGAGCAATTGCAAGGGGGCGACCATCAGGGCAGGAACGCACAGGAACGGAGTTCCGGCTGGCTCCCAAGTTGACCACGCCCAGCAGGAACTCATTAGCACAATAGGCCACACCTAACAGCAGGAACTCATTAGGATTGGCTACATTAGGGGTGTGTGGCCTAACATACAAAGGAGTCCCTGCTACAAAAAAGCCCTGGGTTTGGACAACAAACAAGGTAAACAGAATAACAAGCAAAAGGTGGGTGTAGCTGGATAACCACACTTCTGGTAACATGTGCTAATGAGCTGTGCTGTCAGGGGTGTGGACTAATATGCTAATGAGTTCGTGGTGTTGGGTGTGGCCTAATATGCTAATGAGTTCCTGCTGGGCTTTTTCTACAAAAAGAGCCCTGGGCGACCTCATGTGCTGGCTTCAGGATTTACCATAGCAATTATTCTCTAGTGTTTACAGCATTAGGGGCAGTCCTCGTTCGTGGCTTTTGCTTTGGCGATTCCGTGGTTCTGCTGCAGGCATGGGTGGAAGTGCTCTCTCCTTTCTGCCCTGGCGCATGCATCCTTTTTCTCACTCTCTCAGCTAGGTCGTTTTGGTAGTTAGCAGAGATTCAAGGGTCTGTGATAATGTATTGTATTGCTTGCTCTGTAGCTTGCAGAACTGTGAGTCTGGCATGCTGACAAAGATGAACCGACGGTGTTCATGACCATCGGACCGTTTGCTCGCGGTTTGTGGTTTGACGCATGGCTTCTCAGGACATTCAGAGTTTCTTCCAGCCCCTTTCCTCCTGGATGTCTCGGATGTATGAGGCTGTCCAACAAGCCGGTGACGCCTTATCATCTTCCTTGGTCAGTCTGGGAAGCAAAGAGGAGCAGCGTGCCAACAATGAGACGGACGAGGAGTTAGAAGGCAGCGATGGACCTTATGAGCGTTACTCTGAAGGTTCGGAGGACGAAAGCATCTCTAGCCAAGGGAGCGAAGGATCGGATCGCTTTTCAGCATCTGGTTGTTGTGACCCTACCTCACGGAACTCTTCCTGGAGAGAAGTGGGAGAAAGGAGGAGCCTCGTCTTCTCAGAATGTCTCGATGAAGATTCTCAGACCTGCCATGGAATCCACCAAAGTTACAAGGGCCACCAGCCTATGGAGACTCTTCCCACCATCCCAGAGGAAGAGGAGCACCTCCATTCCAAGCAGAGTAAGACCTTTCCACTCAACTGGGATGATCAGAGATCTCGTTTGGTAGAAAAGAACAGTGGACATACCAATATGGCGGGTAAGTTGATGTCCTCGGCAGCAGCACTCATACTTTACTATGGCTTTTAGGTTGAATTCCGTCCACCACTTTGTATCACCACCTTTCCCTATGGAATCCCTGAACTGGTAAATCTATGCAATGTGCTTAATGGCTCCCATGCGTTGGCAAATCTGTATTTTTTTTATATCAGCTGAAATTGTAGCAGCCATGAAGTCCATTGAATTAGGCAGTCCCGCCCAAGTCCACTGTCTCGCCCTCCTTCTAAGAACATTCCTTACAAAAGGCCTTGAAGAACATTCATTTGTTCATTTAGTTGTGTTTGTCATGTCTCAGGTCCCCAACGTGGTGCCCGCCAATAGCTTTCCTGGTGCCCGCCATGTGCTTTTAAAAAGTGGGTGGGGCTCTTGCTCAGCAGGGATCCTGATTGGCTCTGCAAATTAAAAAGCATCCCGTCAAACAGAGCTTCAACGTTTCAGGCAGAAGAGGTACTACTAGAGTTATATACAACCTTGCTCTCTGGCGTTCTGTGGTTGGTTCTGCCTCCCGCGGCAGCCATTTTGTGATTGGCTCCGCCTCCTGTGGTAGCCATTTTGTGGCTGTGCCCGTTGCCCTGTGCCAGAATTCCAAAGGTGCTTGCAAGCTCAAAGGGGTCTGGGGACTCCTGTGTTATATAAATACTAGCAGTAAAGCCCGTTGTGAAAGCAATACAACGAGATCTAGAAAGAGGCTCTGGGGCAGTGCTCTGGCTTTGGGCAAACAGTGTCAATTTGCTGTGGTGACCTCAGCAGGGTATAATGACAGAGTCCACTGTTTTCTCCAGAGGAACTGATCTCTGCTACCTGAAGAGCAGTTGTAATTGTGAGTAATCTGTAGCCCTCACTTGGAGATTGGCAACAATTGTTACTCAGGACAAAATGGCTGGTTTGGAGGGTGGAGTCTATAGCATTCTACCTGTCTGAGATCCCACCCCTCTGCAAACCCCACCCTCTCCAGGCTCCACCCCTCAAATCCCCAGGAATTTGTCAGCATGTAGTTGGCAACCCCATCTCCTTCCCAGCTAGCCACCAACCTACCATTATCTGCCCCTTTGACTTCAGCTGACTTCTGCCCTCCCTTCTGCAGAGCAGTTGTAATACTGAGTGCTCTCCAGCCCTCACCTGGAGATTGGCAACAATGGTTCCCTATGTGAGACTGACTGGTTTGGAGGGTGGAGTCTATGGCAGTGTACCTGTCTGAGGTCCCACCCCTCCTCAAACCTCACCCTCTTCAGGCTCCATCCCTCAAGTCTCCAGGAATTTCCCATCTGGAGTTGGCAACCCTATCAGGACTGGCCCCAATGTGTTTTCTCCCAAAGGCCAAAGTAGGTGACAGGACCAAGCTTAGTTGCCTACCAACAGGCACTGAGGGGAATGTAGGGTTGCCAGCTCTAAGGAGGGAAATACCTGGAGGTTTGGGGGGTGGATTCTGTAGAGGGCCGGGCGACGGAGGCATCGGCCTTCTGTCGCCCGCCTTGCCCCCCCAATCTCGGCCCGGGCACCCGCGGCTCCCACCAGCGGCCGCCCGACTCCAGACTCCCCCGCGGCCACTCCAGCCAGGCGACGGAGGCATCGGCCTTCCATCGCCTGCCTCGCCCCC
>NW_015173127.1:1581788-1622793 GCF_001447785.1 Gekko japonicus
GCAAGCCTCCGGCTGCCGGGTCCATTTCCACCCCCCCCACTCCAGGACCGGAGACAGGAGGCAGAAGCCTCCGGTCGCCCACTCCCTTCCCCTCCCCCACCACCCACTCCCAACAGGCACTGAGGGGAATGTAGGGTTGCCAGCTCTAAGGAGGGAAATACCTGGAGGTTTGGGGGGTGGATTCTGTAGAGGGCAGCATTGGGCGGGGGGGGGGGGCGGAAGGACTCAGCAGGTATAATGTCATAGGGTCTACCCTCCTAAAGCAGTCATTTTCTCTAGGGGAACTGATCTCTGTCATCTGGAGATCAATTGTAGCAGTGGGAGATCTCCAGGTCCCACCTGGAGATTGGCAACCCTAGGGGAAAGTCAGCTGCACAGCAGGGGGTTGAAGAGAATGGTTTGATGGCTGCTGGGCCAAGATTGGCAACAATAGTTCCCCAGGAGCCCCATCGTAAATGCACCAAACAATTCCTCAAGATTTTCCAAAACACTACTCTGTTTTGGGCTCCTGGGGAACTTTGAAGTAGCACCAAAGCTTTAAGATCTCTCCAGCTGTCACCTGGAGACTGGCAACAGCTTCTCTGGTGTGTGGACAGCATGGCATTGTATCTGTCTGAGGTCCCCCTCTTCCTCCTCCTCCTCAAATCCCACCCTCAGCAGGCTTCATCCCTAAAATATCCTGGAAGTTTCCAACCTGGAGTTGGCAACCCTATGTACTGGAGTTCGAACCTGGAGTTGGCAACCATCAGCCAACGTTTATCTGCCTGTCTGTCTTTACAACCCCCCCCCCACACACAGCCTCTGCCTAGGGAGCAGCTGACATCATTCTCCTCTCCCAACTGAAAATTCCAACTGCCTTGCGGGGGGGGGTGAGTTTGAGGTGTGGAATGGAGTGTAGTCCAATCAGCTTCCATATGTAAATGACCTTGGAATGCTGGCCGGGGCTGCACAAAGCAGCCAATGAACCCAGCCAGTGTCTTCCGAGTGGCAGTTTTTTCGGCCTAACACTAAAGGGGCCAATTTTAGAATTCTGGCACCCAAAACTCTTTTATAATAAGGGAGAGATAGCTTGTGTCAACGAGAAGTACTGATGGACACAGATTTTCCCCTTGTATCCTGCCTCGAAAAGGAAGGGAACAAAACCATCCTGTGTGTCCCATCGGTTCAGCTCCAGTGACAGACTAAAAAGGACAAGGCAGTTTTGCCCCCTTTCCACTGTAGCCTCCTGTCCACTGAGGCTATTAAACTACATGGATCCTGCAACCCCCCCCCCCCCCGAAATAAACTTTCCTGAGGTCAAAAAGGCCTGCAGATGTGGCAAAGATCCCCGGTCCTTGCGTCCATGGATTATGGAGTGCAACCCATTGTTCACTGTTGGCCAGAGAGGACAAAAATAAACAGCTATAGATTAATGTTTCCTAGGATTCCACTTTATCCACCCACGTCTTATATCTGATTACCTTAATTTATACCTTGGCTTCTGGTATATCAGGTATGTGTTTTATGTCGTTACAGTCAATTAAGTTTAGCTGATCCTGAAACTGTGGAGGGGAGAGATTTATTTGATTAAGAAATGCAGTTCTTATTCCAGCATTGATACAAATATGCTCTACAGGCATCCCCCCCAGTGCACTAAAGTCAAGAGCTTTGAAATAATGGGACCGAAGTAGGAACAACAGATGCTCTCTGCAAGTCTACATACACTCCAGGCTTCCCTTGCAACGATTCCTTCCTTCAGTCCATTAGAACAGCCCTGCTGGATCAGACCATTAGTCCATGTAGTCCAGCATCCTTTGTCACACAGTGGCCAACCAGTTCCCCTGGAGGGCCAACAACAGGGCACAGAGGCCAAGGCCTTCATAAGAACATCAGAAGAGCCCTACTGGATCAAACCAGTGGTCCATCTAGTCCAGCATCCTCTGTCACACAGTGCCCAGCCAGTTCCTCTGGATGGCCAACAACAGGGCAGAGAGGCCAAGGCCTTCCCCTGATGCTGCCTCCTGGCTCTAGGATTCAGAGGATTAGTGCCACTGAATGTGGAGGTTCCCCTCAGTCACCTTGGCTAGTAGCCATTGATAGACTTATCCTCCCTGAATCTATCTAATCCCCTTTTCAGGCTGCTTACTCATAAGAACATAAGAACATAAGAGACGCCAATGTTGGATCAGGCCAAAGGCCCATCTAGTCCAACACTCTGTGTCACACAGTGGCCAGAAATACCAGTGCCATCAGGAGGTCCAGCAGTGGGGCCAGGACATTAGAAGCCCTCCCCCTTTTGACTCCCCCCCCAAGCACCAAGAAGACAGAGCATCACTTGCCCCAGAGCCCCTATCTATACCTTGTGGCTAATAGCCACTGATGGACCTCTGGCAGCGAATCCCACATTTTTAATCACTCTCTGAGTAAAGTAGTATTTCCTTTTCTCCATCCTGAGCCACTGCCTATCAGCTTTGTTGGGTGTCCTTGAGTTCTAGTATTTTAGGCGAGGGAGAAAAAATTCTCTTTGCCCACTCTTCCCACCCCATGCATAATGTTATAAAAGTCTACTATGTCCCTCCTTAGTCAACTCATCTCTAAACTGGAAAGTCCCAGATTCTTCAGCCTTTCCTCCAACCCTCTGATCATCTTGACTGTACTCCGAAGATGTCAAAGTTCAGGAAAGGGGTTTCCCCACACCTCCTCATTCATGACCAGCATTCATGGTTGTTCTGTTTGCTGCCAACAAACCGGTAGTGGTCGTGAGGCCGACTTTGTAACCGCACATCATAAAGATGCCTCATTTGGCTACGGTAGTAACACTGTGTGCAAGAAGGGGAATTTTTCTACTTCTCTCTGTTCTGTTGTTATTCCTCCTTACCGGAATACTAGAGGCTATTATGAGCAATATCACTCTCTGCTTATTTTGACAATGAGTATGAAAACGGACCTGTTTTCTCTACCGCTCTGTCTTGGGTTATGTACGTACGTGCCACATTTCAATGTTCTATCTCTTGCGGAAGTACAGCAGAGCTGTGAGTCAGGTGTGTTGTTTCATGGCAACAGAATCTTCGCACCATTCTGTTGTTCAGTGCACCACGCTCTTCTGAAACCACCTGACTGCTCCATCTGCAAATTACAAAATGGCCCTAGGAGGTACCGCCACTTAACATTTTCATGCTGGACAAAGAGTGGGGCCAGATCTGCCATCTTCCAATGAGATGGAGTGGACAAAGCAAACTTTGCATTGGAAGCTCATTAGATGGAGACAGAAAAGGCACACCTTTGAGTTTCACAGAGCTCTTCAGCCTGCATGCCTTCAGAGCTTGTAGATTGAATACAAATCATACAGAACTGTACAGTACAAGGCCTGACCTGGATGGCCCAGGCTAGCCCAATTTTGTCAGAACTCAGAAACTAAGCAGGTTCGGCTTTGATTAATATTTTGATGGGCGACCACTAAGGAAGTCCCAGGAGGCCATACAGAGGCAGGAAGTAGAAAACTATCTCCGTTTGTCTCTTCCATATTTGGTCTCTTACCACTTTCCACCACCACACAGTATGAGCATTATAACCTTTTCATATAATTATGGTCTTAAACATTAGAGGATTCTTCCGAATTCCTTTCTGGTAGGAATTCTCTCCACCGTGTGCAGTTCTCATCTGAGCAGTCACGTTGCAGAACGGAAGTGCCCGTAGATACGTATCTTTTCCTTTTTGCGTCACAAGATTATTTTTTTTAGGATGCTGGACATGCGTTAGATATGCTTTTGGATGCTTATTATCGTTCTGGAAGCACGGATCGTATCTCTGATCCATCTAAAACTCATACCCAAAGGAATGTTGCGTGCCCTTTTGTGTGTTGGCATTTCACGGGAATATTCAGTGAGTCATCTGACGGGTGCAGGATGGAATTCTCCGCGCTACACGAAACTATCGAACCAGTATGGAACGGAATGAGAGGTATTCATCTCCCCTTCCTCAGAAGCATGAAGAGCGCCTTTCAATTATCCTTGCGGCTTTACTGAACCCTTCACAGCACATGAGATTGCCTTCGATCAACGTCCTTCGGCCTCTCTGCTCGCTTCTACATTGTTCCAATCAGCTTTGCAAAAGGAGTCTGCCTCCTGCCCGTCTCCTGCCAAGCTGAAGCCTTTCAACGTCTTTAAAACCCTTCTCAAACCCTACCTATCCAGATTGTAAGCCTTTGGGGCGCGTGGGACCCACTTCTGTGTTCTTGACTAGCTTGAACGAGTGTTTAAAGATGAATTCCAGTGGGGCTGTCATATTTATTTTTGTCTGAAACAACAGAGGATGCTGGCTGGCAAAGAAGAAGAAGACGAAGAAGAGATTGGATTTATACCCCGCCCTTCACTACCCAAGGGAGTCTCAGAGCAGCTTACCAATCTCCTTTCCCTTCCTCTCCTCACACAGGCACCCTGTGGGGCAGGTGGGGCTGAGAGAGCTCTTTCGAGGACTGCCCTTTTGAGGACAGCTCTTGTCAGAACTATGGCTTGCCCAAGGTAGAAGAAGACGAAGAAGAGATTGGATTTATACCCTGCCCTTCACTACCCAAGGGAGTTTCAGAGCGGCTTACAAACTCCTTCCCCTTCCCCTCCCCACAACAGACACCCTGTGAGGTAGGTGGGGCTGAGAGAGCTCTTGACAGAAACGGCTGTTTTTCAAGAACAGCTCTTATCAGAACTACGGCTTGCCCAAGGTCATCCAGCCACTGCTAGTGGAGGAGTGGGGGATCAAGCCCGGTTCTCCCAGATTAGAGTCCGCGCACTTAACCACTGCACCAAATTGTCTCAATGAAGGAAGGTCCTGCTATCTGGCTCGCAGCAGCTGAGTACTATCGGGTTTATATTTTCATCTGCTTGTAGGTATTTAAGCTTGAATGTGGTCAGAGGTGTTTTTTGCCAGTAAGGCAGTGGGGAAGAGGCTGGTAGCAGCAGCAGCGTACTATCAGGTTAGTTTTTACCTCTGCTTGTAGGTACTTAAGCTTCAGGCAAGGCAGTCGGGAGGAAGGCTGGTAAAAGCAGCTGAGTATCGTCTGGGCTGACTTTGTTTTTTCACCTCCTTGCAGGTACTTGAACCTGGGCATGGCCAGAGGTTAGGGTTGAAGGGCCAACATAGACTGCTCAGTGAATTAGGGCATGCCAAGGTTATGTTTGTGTCCTTAGTTTATTAGAACTGAATTGGTTCAAATAGATTATTTTGGAAATTTCGATATCTCGCTTTGACCCCTCTGGTAGGGTTGCCAGGCGCGATCGTTGCATTGGCAGGGGGATTGGTGGGGTGGTCCAGGAGTGGGCGGTGACGTCCCCAATGTGATGATGTCACGCGGAAGTGACATCATTGCATCGGTGACATTGGGGGCCACACTCTGCTTTTTTGGGCAAACTCTATGGTTAAAATTGGGCTCAGCCCATAGAGTTTTGCCTCAAAAGCAGAGTGTCCCTGTATGATGTCACCAGTGCAATTACATCATTTCCGTGTGACGTCATCATATCAGGAACATCGCACGGTGCTGTCGCTGTTCAGAAATGGGGTCCCCTTGCTGGCCAGCTGACTGGCAGCAGACAGAAGCCCCCAAAATTGGGGGATCCCCTGCCCGGACTGGGGGTCTGGGAACCTTACCCCTTGGAGAGAAAAAGCACCCTAGAAATGGCCTAATAAGAGTGAGAGACTTGTGGCACCTGAAAAGAATGGGTTTGTTGTGGCCAAAGTCGCTGTCGCCACTTCTAACGAGGTGGCGGTCTTGCCCATGAATCTTATGCTAGTCTTCAAGGTGCCACAAGACTTGATCCTTTTGTTTATGATTCCCCTTGCTGAAGCCTGATCATCAGGGCTATTTTTGGACAGGAATGGAGTTCCGGCTGGCTCCTGAGTTGGCCACGCCCAGCATGAACGTATTAGCATAATAGGCCACACCCAACAGCAGAAACTCACTAGGGTTGGCTACATTAGCGGTGTGTGGTTCCTGCTCCAAAAAAAGCCCTGGGTTTTGACAACAAACAAGGTAAACAGAATAAGAAGCAAAAGGTGGGTGTGGCTGGATGGCCAGACTTCTGGTAACATGGGGGTGCGACCTAATATGCTAATGAGTGGTGCTGTCAGGGGTGTGGCCCAATATGCTAATGGGTTTCTGCTATTGGGTGTGGCCTATTATGCTAATGAGTCCCTGCTGGGCTTTTTCTACAAAAAGAGCCCTGCTGATCATCATCTACCAAAGTTACCTGTTAGAAGTGGAAATGGAACAGAACAAGGGTGGGGCTGTGGCTGAGTGGTAGAACCTCTGCTCAGCAGACAGAAGGTCCCAGGTTCAGTCCCCGGCATCTCCAGGAAAAAGGACCAGGCAGCAGGTGACATGGAAGACCCCTGCCTGAGACCCTGGAGAGCCCACTGCTAGCCTGAGTAGACAAGACTCACCTTGGTGGGCCGACGGTCTGATTCAGTAGAAGGCAGCTCCAAGTACATTCCCGTATAATTTATAAAATCATCCTAATTTTGACCCTTGCGGCTTTCATATCAGATCTGCAAATTTAAAAAGCTCTAGGGCAGAACCTGTTTGTCTCCATGGATGCTGAGTGTGCAGTCGTTAACATGTCACATTCATATTTAACGTTTTGCTTCAGTTCCGTTCATATTTCTGCTTGGCTCCAGATTCCGCAGTCCAAATCCCATGGTATTCTCTGTTGGGTATCCCATCCTATTGATTGCATTCACCTACATTGTGTGATCTGCTTTGAGTCCCAGTGAAGAACGCTAATAAATAAATAAATAAATAAATAAAGTCTTTGGCTTTGGGGGGAACCAGGGCTATTTTGGGGAAGGAACGCACAGGAACGGAGTTCCGGCTGGCTCCCAAGTTGGCCACGCCCAGCAGGAACTCATTAGCATAATAGGCCACACCCAACAGCAGAAACTCATTCGGATTGGCTACATTAGGGGTGTGTGGCCTAACATGCAAAGGAGTTCCTGCAACAAAAAAAGGCCCTGGGTTTTGACCACAAACAAGGTAAACAGAATAAGAAGCAAAAGGTGGGTGTGGCTGGATGACCACACTTCTGGTAACATGGGGGTGTGGCCTAATGTGCTAATGAGCTGTGCTGTCAGGGGTGTCGCCTAATATGCTAATGAGTTCCTGCTGGGCTTTTTCTACAAAAAGAGCCCTGGGGGGGAACCATTTTCTTGATTGCATCCTACAGTGATGTTTAACTTTCAGAACTACGTTAAGATCTTCTTGCATGTGGTCTTCCGTCCACTGTCTGAAGCGGTTTTAGAGGGAAGCCATGTTGGTGTGCAGTAGAACAGCTAGATTTGAGTTCAGTTTAGAAGAAGAAGAAGAGATTGGCTTTATACCCCTCCCTTCACTACCCAAGGGAGTCTCAGAGCGGCTTACAAACTCCTTTCCCTCCCCCTCCCCACAACAGACGCCCTGTGAGGTAGGTGGGGCTGAGGGAGCTCTGAGAGAACTGTCCTTGAGAGAACAGCTCTGACAGAACTATAGCTTGCCCAAGGTCATCCAGCAGCTGCAAGTGGAGGAGTGGGGAATGAAATCTGGTTCTCCCAGATTAGAGTCCGCGCACTTAACCACTACACCAAACTGGCTCTTAAAGACCAACAAGATTTACCTTAAAGACCAACAAGATTTTTGGGGTATGAGCTTTTCAGAGTCCAAAGTCCCTTCTTCAAATACCTGATGAAGGGAACTTTGACTCTCCTGAAAATTTTGTTGGCCTCTAAAGTGCAAATGGACTCAAATCTGCCTAACTGGGCAGCAAAATGGAAACTGGATGTCTGCCCCGCCTAGAAAATTGTGAAAATAAACCTACCGAATATGCCGTAATGGTGAAATTAACAACTTATCTGAGAAATAGATCAATCAAGAGATCTGAGGAGAGATGGAGTGTGTATGACGCAAGCAGGAGACAAATTTAGAGTGAGAAGTAGTTCCAAAAATTTGTACACAAATGTATTGAAATGTAGAAACAGAACGATCGTAAGTTTTAAATGTAACATCTTGAATATAAATGTACTAGGGAGGAAGGCCCGTTGCGGAGGGCGATGCAACGGGCGGCTAGCCGGGCCCCCCCGCCTCCTTCCCCTCTCGCCTCCTTCCCCTCTCGCCGTGACGCAGGCGGCCTGCGCCCGTCACTGTAGCCGCGCGGTCTCCTTGGCCCCTCCGGCGGACCCAGCCACTCGCGGGACTTGCCTGTGCCGCAGCGGGCGCTTGGCTCCTCCCCCTCTGTGTGCTTTCCTCTCAGCCGTGACGCCGCCGGCGCCGGTCTGAGGCCACCGGCCGGTGCAGGCGCCCGTCACCTCCAGCCCCCGGGACCATCCTCCGCAGGCGCCGCTCTTAGGCCGGGGCACAGCCGCCCGTCGCCTCCAGCCCCCGGGAACGTGACGCTGCGTCTGGGGTGGGATCCAGACGGCGTGGCCAATGGGAGGTGGGCGAGCCGGTGACGGCCAGCCGAGCCGTCCAAACACTGTTGGTGTGGGTTTTCGTGAGTTTGCGTCTTACAGCTTTATTATAAGGGAGAGATAAAGAAGTGAATGTTGAGCACAAATATCCTCTGCCTTCTTTTTATAAGATATAGAACAGATTTTCTTTCTGTAAAAGGTAAAGGTTCCCTTGCTCGAAAGCCAGTCGAATCCGACTCTAGGGTTGCGGTGCTCATCTCCATTTCAAAGCCGAAGAGCCAGCGCTGTCCGAAGACGTTTCCGTGGTCATGCGGCTGGCATGACTAAACACCAATGCACACGGAACGCTGTTACCTTCCCACCGAAGTAGTACCTATTTATCTACTTGCAATTTCTTGCTTTCGAACTGCTAGGTTGGCAGGAGCTGGAACTAGAGACGGGAGCTCACTCTGTCATGCGGCACACTTGGGTCTCGAACTGGTAAACTACCGACCTTCCACAGCCTGCAGTTCAGCGTCTTAACCACTTGAGCCACCGCAGCTCCTTTCTTTCTGTACTCTGATATATTACTTGTTGTTAAAAGTTACATTGAGTAGAGAAGGTAGAGCTGGCAAAAATATACAATACCGAACATGTAGTAAAGATGAAAACAATGATGTAGCTGTAAAACAGATTAGTTGTGGAGTTTGAAATCCAAAATGATGACTATAAACGTACCCCAACAGAAGTAAGTACCATTGCATTTTATAGATAGTGTTTTAAAAATTATGACGAAGGTGTTGGGGAGAAATGCCTTTTGTTATATAATTATTTTTGTATACATAATTTTGATACGCAACCCCTTTTTTCATTTCTGCATCCCCTTTACATCTTTACTTTGCTTTCTAATAAAAATAAAAATATATCTCTTAAAAGATCTGCCTAACTGACACTCTCTATTAATGTCTCATGGGTGGTGCCTGAAATTGCAGTTTGGCTCTTGGCTTTGGTGGCCCCGGCAAGGCCCTATAAACCAAAAAAGGGTTGGATCCAGTAGAAGAGATTTGCATCAGGAGAATGAGATGCTTCCCCCCATCTCACTGCAGCAAAAGGGGCTCCCCGAAATACCTCTCCTCGGAGGCTCCTCCCCTGGGAACAGCAAGGGGATGAGAGGAAGAAGGGTTTCAGCAAAAACCCATCCTGCTTTGACCTTTAAACCCCTACATCTTCTGGGAGCAACATATATAAGCCAGTTTGGCATAGTGGTTAAGAACGGTGGACTCTAATCTGGAGAACTGGGTTTGATTCCCCACTCCTCCACATGCAGCCAGCTGGGTGACCTTGGGTCAGTCACAGTTCTCTCAGAGCTGTTCTCTCAAGAGCAGTTCTCTCAGAGCTGTCTCAGCCTTACCTATCTCACAGGCGTCTGTTGTGGGGAGAGGAAGGGAAGGAGATCGTAAACTGCTCTGAGACTCCGAGTGAAGGGCGGGGCATAAATCCAACTCCTCCTCCTCTTCCTCCTCCATCTCTCCTGGTACCTCCCCCAGAGAGCTCTATGCTCAACAGATTAAAATCCTTCTGACAATCCCTAGCCCCCTTTTGGCTCTGGCACCAACCTGGTGGAACACTCTCCCAAGCGAGATCCAGGCCTTTCAAGACTTAAAGCAGTTCCGTGGGGCCTGTAAAACGGAGCTGTTCCACCTGGCCTACGGTTGATGCGGTGGTAACCACGTAGTCTGGCCTCCCGCTGTGTTTTCTCTTCCTGCCTACTCACTTTGTTTCTCTATATTACTTTAACATCTACTGTTAACTTGTTCTAATGGTTCG
The DNA here is from genome assembly GCF_001447785.1 of Gekko japonicus. Taxonomy (NCBI): domain Eukaryota; kingdom Metazoa; phylum Chordata; class Lepidosauria; order Squamata; family Gekkonidae; genus Gekko; species Gekko japonicus. The sequence continues at coordinate 1,592,001 of NW_015173127.1, forward strand.
GCTGCCATCTGATATCATTTCAATTGTCGATCTATATTTATTGTTTTTAATATTTTTAATGCTATCGTTGTTACCTGCCCTGAGCCTGCTTGCAGGGGAGGGAGGGCTATAAAACAACTAAACTAAACCGAACTTGGACCCTCTTCACAGAGTTCGTGTTTCTTGTGTCCACTGGGAAGGGAGAGCCTGGGCATCAAACCGGTTTCTTCGTAGCGCATATCGGTCGTTGCACGCTGTAGCTTTCATTGTCCTGCTGGCAGGGCCGGCCCCAGCTTATTTTGCACCCTTGGCGGGGATCCCTTCTGGCGCCCCCCTCCCCGTGCGCCCACCAATTTTCAAAAATAAATGCATTTTAGGAAGAACGAAAAACACAAATAATCAAGAAACTCCCAGAGTACGGGGCCGGGTGCAGTTTGGTGCCCCTAAGGGCCGGCCCGCTCTAGGCGATCGCCTACTTCACCTAGTGAGTGAGCTGGCCCTGCCTGCTGGACTGGTCAGGCTACCAGGCTACCTCCGGCTCGGTTTTTCTCCTTGAAACTCTCCCGTACCTCCCCTTGACATAAAGCAAATGAAAAGCTCGGGAGCCGAGGGCTGGCAGCACAGTGGTTTGTTTCATATCTAAATGGAAGCGATAGAAGCGGGGGGTGGGGGGAGAAGCTTGAATCTCGTTCCCCCCCGACCTTGTCATTTTGAGGTTAGAAATATAATGAAATGAGTCGATGGGCAAAGCCGGCTGATGGGCTGAAAGAGGGTTGAGGAGAAAGCATTTGTTTGAGAATTCTCCCAAGTGCTCCCTCCCCGCGGCCCAGCTTGCTAAACACACAGCCCCTCTCATTCTTCCGGGAGCGCCCGTTTCTCGACTTTGTTTATTCTTAACGCGCCCGTCTTCCAACTCTCTCCCCGCCGAACACAATGGAAGCTTTTAGCGGTAAATTGGCACAAAATGGGAGCCACACTCAAATGCTTTTTGTTGCCATAGAAGCGGATCTGGAGGCTCACAGGACCCTCTTGGTAATAGTAAAGTGCGGGAAGAAAATAGATACTCTTCATTTAGCCCTGACTGATGACGGAGGTGCAAAGAGGCCTTATGGTGTTATTCCAGCATAGACTTTGCTCTGTGTCTGTGTGCTTTCCTCTCTGACAAAACCGCAATAGGAAGACTAGCGATTCGTAGCGGGGTGGGGGTGGGGGCCTTCACTGGTTGAAAAGAGAGAAATGTATGTCGCGGGAGGAGATTTCAGAAGCACACTCGGTCGTTTACCTGAGAGTAAAATGTGATGTTGGAGGAGAGTTTTACGGATACCGTGGACCACCAAAATACAAAACAAGTGCGTTCTAGATCAAATCAAGACTGAACCCTCTCGAGAAGCTAAAATGGTTAAGCTGATGGCAAGATCAAGATGGGTAGCCACATTAGTCTGTCTGTAGCAGTAGAAAATAGAAAGAGCCCCAGGAGCACCTTAAGACTAACAAAATTTGTGGCAGGGGAGGAGCGGCCGTGAGTCACTGCTCACTTCTTCAGATAAGAATGTTGGATCAGGTCAGTGGCTCCTCCAGACCAACACTCTGCATCACACAGTGACCAAAACCCAGGTGCCATCAAGAGGTCCACTGGGGGGGGGGCAGAACTCCAGAAGCCCACCCACTGTGCCCCCCAAGCACCAAGAAGACGGAGCATCACTGCCCCAGACAGAGCGCTCCATCTAGACCTTGTGGCTAATAGCCACTGACACTATGTTCCGTATGTCTATCCAATCCCCTCTTGAAGCTGTCTGCGCTTGTAATCACCACCACTTACTGCGGCAGTGAATTCCATCTGTTGATTACTCTTTGGGTGAAGAAGTACATAAGAACATGTGGCTCTCCCACTGAGCCACAGCACCCCCCCTCTGCCACCACTGGTGGGCTGACGCCACTTATCGTTGCGGATGACGGATCTAAACGAAGCATCTCTCACATAGCTGGCAGAGTTACTGTGGATTGGCTCTGCTGGCTGCAGGTGGTCCTGCAGGGGCAATGGCCCACTGGGAACTTTCCCTGGAAACTGAATGGCTGGTGCGCCCCTGGATGGACGAGAAGGATTTATGAAAGCACTTTCATACATTCCCAAATTGTGTTAAACCAGAGTTTTCAAGGTAGAAGGAGAGGAGAGAACCTCAGCAATGGCAGCTGTATGTCCTTGGAAACGTTCTGGCCAGAGAGAGAGATTGTGACAGATCTCTGAGAGCCTGACAACTTAAGAACATAAAAGATGCCAATGTTGGATCAGGCCAAAGGCCCATCCAGTCCAACACTCTGTATCACACAGTGGCCAGAAATACCAGTGCTATCAGGAGGTCCAGCAGTGGGGCCAGGACATTAGAAGCCCTCCCACTGTTGACCCCCCCCCCAAGCACCAAGAAGACAGAGCATCACTGGCCCCAGAGTCCCTATCTATACCTTGTGGCTAATAGCCACTGATGGACCTCTGCTCCATATGCTTATCTAATTCCCTTTTGAAGCCGTCCATGCTTGTAGCCTCCACCACTTCCTGTGGCAGTGAATTCCAAGTGTTAATCACTTGACACTATCCATGGAGCAGAGGTCCATCTGTGGTTATTAGCCACAAGGTATAGAGGGAATACTATGTCTGGGGCAGTGATCCTCTGTCTTCTTGGTGCTTGGGGGGCAACAGTAGGAGGTCTTCTGGAGTTCTGGCCCTGCTGGTGGGCCTCCTGATGGCAGCTGGGTTTTGGCCACCGCGTGGCACAGAGTGTTGGGCTAGATGGGCCACTGGCCTGATCCAACATGGCTTCTCTTATGTTCTTATGTGTCTGCTATGAGGTAAATCAGAAGTGCCATGCCCATCCGGTTACGGCCAGTAGATTGGAGGTCAAGGGCAGAAGAAACAACGAAACCTTTTACCTTGGAGAAAAGCAGAGGTACGGTTTTGTCAGTTGGGAAAGAGAACAGTGAAAAATTTTTGAAAACCCTTCTGCGAGCTGTGAAGGGAGTGTGATGGAAGGAGGAGAAGAAAGGAGGAGAGCATGAAGGTGGCTGCTTCACAACCCCAAACTAGAAGTGGGGTGGGAAAGGGAGGACGTTAAGGGAAGCGCACTGGGGGCCGTGGCCAAGGACACATCCAGCCAAGGTGGAGGAAAGAAGAGGAAAAGAAGAAAATGATGGAGGTGACACACTCTGAGGTAATGAAGTGTCATGGCCATGCGGCCATGACACTTCATTACCTCAGAGTGCGTCACCTCCATCATTTTCTTCTTTTCCTCTTCTTTTCTGCCCTCTTTCCTGCCATGAGAGAGCCAGTGCAGTGTAGTGTTTAGAGTATTGGACCAGGACCTGGGAGAGCTGGGTTTGAATCCTCACTCTGTCATGGAAGAAGAGAAGAGATTGGATTTCTACCCTGCCCTTCACTAACAGAAGGAGTCTCAGAGCGGCGTACAATCTCCATCCCTTCCTTTCCCCACAACAGACACCCTGTGACGTAAGTGGGGCTGAGAGGTCTCTTTCGAGGACTGCTCGTGAGAGAACAGCTCTGAGAGAACTGTGACTGACCCAAGGTCACTCCAGCTGGCTGCATGTGGAGGAGTGGGGAATCAAACTCCCAGATTAGAGTCCGCACTCCTAACCACGACACCAAGCTGGCTGTTATGGAAGCTTACTGGGTGACCATGGGCTGGTCCCACACTGTTAGCCTAACATCCCTCACAGGGTTGTTGTGAAGATAAAATGGAGGGGAGGGGAACAGTGTAAGCTGCTTTGGGAGGACAAAGGGAGAGGTATCAATGAAATAAATGTTATGGGACAACTTGGGGGGGCGGTTAGCTCACTCGCTGCCCCTCCTTTGCTCCCTTCTCCTCACCCCCATAGTCTCCTTCTCTCCTCCCCTCACAGGGGAATTTTCAGAGTTTCCTCAGTTCCTGCCTCCCAAGTGGCAGATTCGCTTCTCCTTCCCCCCCTCCCCCCCTCAGTAAAAGTCCCCCCCTTTTATAATGGAGGAGCCTCGGCCTCCACTTTGGTGGCCCTGACCACACGGAGCCGGCACTCCTGAGTTTCAGGTAACAGGCCAAAGTGTGGCTCTCTCATGGCAGGAAGTGTCACATCAGAACGCGCCTGTCAGAGTCCGCCTGCATCTCAAGCGGTACGTGTTCTCCGCGAGATAGCCAGCAAATAAAAAGAAATGTTTTGTTAACGGGGCCGCTAGGGTTTGGCGTGTAATTGAGGAGATAATCGTTGCATTAAAAAAAAACAGGTGGGGAATAAAAGGCAGCGTCACCTTGAATGGTTTAGATTAGCATCCGCGCTTCTGCCCCTCCAGTTCCCAGTATTTTTAATTGTATGAATAAAGAAACCTTCCAGCCGCTCGTCTTGACACTGTGTTCTTGTTGTCTGAAGCACAAATGCGCCCGAGAGAGATATCTGCCGGTAGAATGAAAATAGCCACATTTGAAGAGTTCCTTGAAACTCTTAAGATAACATCTGAGTTAGGTAATGATGTATACGCCAGTGGGTTTCAATCCGCTCAGGGTTCGGCTACTCATTCCGCACCCCAATGCTGACTGCCTAAGGTTTATGCAAGTGATTGATTACTTTTGAGCGAGAAATGATGTCCTTAAATAGGTGATTAAAATGGACGCGGGTCACATTTTCCGCTCAAGACAAGCTTGGTCCACGACCTCACCAGAATCCGAGCATTTGTGATCTTTATCTGGTTGTACAGCTCACGGAGCACGACGGGAGAGTAACATCTGTTGGGATATTTGGTTAATATAGCAGCGTTTGCCGAATCGTAGAAGTGTGATATTGCATGCAGAAACCTCCCAAGAAGTATATTGCAAAAACAAAACTTACATTTCTTCAGGGAGATCCGGTTCAGATTTGGGTCGCAGTTGAAAGAGAAGCCTAATCTAAAGAAGACTTTCCCTATCCCGAGTGGTCAGTTTATTCCGCAATCGTGTGTATGGAAGTATGAAGGCATTCTTTCTACAGGAGAGACCTGTAGAAACATGTGACTTAGGGGTGCCAAACTCCAGATGGGACCTGAGGATCTCCCGCTATTATAACTGATCTCCAGATAATAGAGATCAGGACCCCTGGATAAAATGGCTGCTTTGTAGGGTGGACTGTATGGTGGTGTATCCTGCTGAGGTCCCTCCCCTCCCCAAACCCAGCCCTCCCCAGGCTCCACCCACAAAATCTCCAGGTATTTCTCAACCCAGGGCTGGCAACCCTAGTGTGACTCCAGGAGCCAGTTTGGTGTAGTGGCTAAGTGCGTGGACTCTAATCTGGGAGAACCGGGTTTGATTCCCCACTTATCCACTTGCACCTGCTGAATGACCTTGGGCAAGCCATAGTTCTGTCAGAGGTGTTCTTGAAAAAGAGCAGTTTCTGTCAGAGCTCTCTCAGCCCCACCTACCTCACAGGGTGTCTGTTGTGGGGAGGGGAAGGGGAAGGAGCTTGTAAGCTGCTCTGAGACACCTTTGGGTAGTGAAGGGTGGGGTATAAATCCAATCTCTTCTTCTTCTACCTCACAGGGTGTCTGCTGTGGGGAGGGGAAGGGAAAGGAGTTTGTACGCCGCTCTGAGACTCCCTTGGGTAGTGAAGGGCGGGGGATAAACCCAATCTCTTCTTTTTCTACTACTCTTCTCCATGAAGAGCCATGCAGAGAATGGGGGAGAATGAAGAACAGAGGAGGGGTCAGAGGGCAGCTCCCAGGTCACAACAAAGAGAGAGACATCCCATTCAAGGAGATAACACGGCCTCAAGCCGTGATCACACACACGAAATAATCCACTTTCAGTGTACTTTCCAAGTGGGTTTTACTGTGTGAACTGGCAAAATCCAGTTGGAAAGGGCATTGAAAGTGGATTATTTAGTGTGTGTGACCGCAGCCGTACACACTTAGAGTGATGTAGCGCCCCCCCCTCCCCCCCCCCCCCCAGTGTCCAGGCATGCGGAGCCGGTAACTTTGACAGCATCATTGCCTGCTGTATGAGATCAGGGCTGAGGGTCTCTTCCATCTTCCATTTAGCCTGGGCATAGCCAGAGGCTATTTGGGCAGGAGCGGGAAATGGGATATCTCTTCCCCGAGGGCTCGTGGCTGTTTGGCTCTCAGCTCCCTGGCCAGTGTGGTGTCGTGGTTAAAAGTGGCAGACTCTAATCTGGAGAACCGGGTTTGATTCCCCACGCCTCCACATGCAGCCAGCTGGGTGACCTTGGGTCAGTCACCGTTCTCTCAGAGCTCTCTCAGCCTCACCTAACTCACAGGGTGTCTGTTGCGGGTAGAGGAAGGCGATCGTAAGTCGCTCCGAGACTCCTTCGGGTAGCGAAGAATGGGGTATAAAAACCAACTCTTCTTCTGTCGCCTACGGCCCTGATTGAGCTAGATTAGCAAAACCAGCAGCTGCCAAAGATGTTCAAGCATACGTTTGTAGGGTTGCGAGTCTCCAAGAGGGGCCTGGAGATTGTTCAGAATTACAGCAGATTCCAGACTACAGAGATTGGTTTCCCTAGAGGCAGGCACCTCACTGAAGCCCCCCCCCTCAAACCCCCCCCCCAAATCTCCAGCAGTTTCCCAACCTGGACTCGGCAGCCCGATAGTACCCCCTGATATGGGAGAAACGCAGAGTATAAATGCTTAAACTAATAAATGCACTTTATCAGGTTTCCAGGGTCCCAGCTCAGGCTTCAACCTCATTACTGTGACGTAGCCTGTTTAGGTCATTCCAGGAATAACACAGACATTTTTGTTTCATGGCCCATGAGATTTTATATGTATGGGATAATGTTACAGGTGTGGTCGGGCCACACCCTGGAGTATTGTGTGCGGTTCTGGAGGCCTCACTTCAAGAAGGATGTGGAGAGGATGGAGCGGGTGCAGGGGAGGGCGACGAGGATGATCGGGGGCCTGGAGACCAAGCCCTGTGAGGAAAGGCTGAGGGACCTGGGGATGTTCAGTCTGGAGAAGAGGAGGTTGAGAGGGGACAGGATTGCTCTCTTGAAGTATCTGAAGGGCTGTCACTTAGAGGAGGGCAGGGAGCTGTTCCTGTGGGCAGCAGAGGAGAGGACTCGCAAGAATGGGTTTAAATTCAGGGCAGGAAGGTACTGGCTCGATATTAGGATTTTTATTTTTAAACAATAACTCAGCAGGGAAATTGGCTGCCTCAGGAGGTGGTGGGCTCCCCCTCACTGGCAGTCTTCAAGCAGCGGCTGGACAAACCCTTGTCAGGGATGCTCTAGACTGATCCTGCATTGAGCGGCGGATTGGACTAGATGCCCTTGATGGCCCCTTCCAACTGTATGATTCTGTCTCAAACCTTGGCTACCTGACAGTACGTTGGGAAAGGCTGAAGTCCTTGTGTCTTCACAGCACAGTAGCCCCAAAGCAGTGGCACACTTCCAGGTTGAATCCTGGCCCTGAAAACAGCCCTTCCTCCAGCTGAGCCCAGCACCCAACCCCAGTTATAAAGGAACAAACGCTCTCCTAGTAACATCACCCCCTGCAACTCCCTTCCTCACTGGAACAGAGAGAGTGAGAGAGTCTTGAATCCTGCCTCCATCTGTTTTGGGGAAACCAAACAGGAGGAAGCTTTCCTTTCGGGAACTCATGGGAACAAGGGAGCTATGGGTGTTAGGGACAGTTGGAGTTTCATCTATTTATGTGTGTGTGTGTGAGAGAGAGAGAGAGAGAGAGAGCATGCCAACTGTCAAGCGTGTTACTATTTTGTATTGCTTAACCTTGAGGATGAAAGGAACACAATTCCGGCAGCAGCTGAGGGGGCGTACGGAGAGGCTGTAGCGATTTTTCGGCACAACCGAATGGCCGAAATGTGTGCAAACGAAAGGCAGGTCTCTCCACTTGAGGATTTGCGTTTGGGGTGTGTTTGGCGGTGGGTGGGCGAGTGGGGTGAGGGTTGCATGAAAATACTGCTTTGTTGTGCATTTGATTACGTTCTCCCCGGATTGATCATCAGGAGATCCACCAAAGACATTAATGGTACCGTCTCTGCTTGAGGGTCTATCGGCACAGGCATTGGGAAAGGAATTCTCACTGGCTGCCTGTACTTCCTCAATGTGTCAGGGTTTGCCAGGGATCAGTAATAAAAGGGGAACCTTCAAGAGGGGGGTGGGGATCCGAGGTTTGAGAGGTGTTGAAAAGTACCGAGACTGACGAGTGATTACAGCTCTCATACTTTTATTAGTGCAAAACAAGACAACTTTAGCCAGCTCGCAGGCTGGCTTATATTCCCAGTGAAACCACCACCCAAAACACACACCCCCCCACGCCGTAATAGGCTATTTACAGTGGCCGAGAGTTCCATGGGCTCTCAGCCGGGAGCTTAGCCCTCCGATTGGTGCGGGCTAGGATCCGCTTAGTCCATTGTTTTCTGGAACAAAGCTTGGAGGTATAGGAGGACTGCGTGGAGCCCCCATCTGCCACGCAGTTGGGACTGAATATATTACAGGTGTGATCTAAAGATAGACAAACCATCAGGTTCCCAGATTGACAGCTTGCAAGCAGATGGGACCAGGAGCAAGCTATAGCGACCAGAGAGGCACACAAATGGGTCGGTACCCTAAGCGGTAGCTTTTTTGGGGTAGCAAGTCTTCCCCACCTCTTCCGCTGTGTTTTAATTCACCTGTGATTAGTTCCTTGGGGGAAATGGTGGGTTGGATCCTGGAAATCCCCTGACACAAGAAGCTTTAGCTATGATCTCCAAGCTCACCTCCATGTTTCCTGGTGCTCATTTCCTCGCACGAACACACGTGAACGTGTGAAGCCGCCTTATGCGGAATCAGACCTTTGGTCCATCAAAGTCCATATCGTCCACTCAGACTGGCAGCGGCTCTCCGGGGTGTCAGGCAAAGGTCTTTCACATCACCTACTGCCCGGTCCTTTTGACTGGGGGTGCCGGGGATTGAACCTGGGACCTTCTGCATGCCCAGCAGATGCTCGGCCACTGAGCCACAGCCCCCTCCTCCCCCAAAGCATGTCTTTCCCCAAAGACATACGAGTCTTTCCCCAAAGACATGCAAGTGTATCTTTCTTTACTTCTTTTGTACACAACATTCTTCAGAAGAATCTAGGCGGCAACACTTTTGTGTCTGCGGGGAGTGCCCACTTGGAAAGTAGGAGGAGGATGCTTGGCTTGGAACCTCTCCCTGCCTTTTGTAATGGTGACCTCATGTGATTAGCCCTGTCTCCCACGGCAACTGTTTTGTGGTGGCACTTATAACCTGTTCTTGGATTTCGAAACTAATAACAATCTCTGCAAGCAGTAGAAAAGAGCAAGAGTCCAGTAGCACCATAAAGACTAACAAAATATGTGGCAGGGGAGGAGCGCTTATGAGTCACGGCTCACTTTTTCAGATACAGCTAGAGTGGGAGTCCATCTGTCCTATTTATTGGAAAGTGGAATGATTTTAGATGCCGAATGACATTAGCAGGCAAATGACAGTAGCAGGTGAATGACAATAGCAGGTGTGATTGGATTTAGGTGAGATATACAGAGGGGTAATAGGTGTGGAGAAATCAGCATTGGTAATGAGACAGGAAACCTAGGTCTCCTTTCAGTCCAGGTGGATGCATTGTCTTGAGTTTCATTATCAATTGCAATCCAGCCGCCTCTCTTTCTAATCTCCCTTTGAAATTGCTTTGTAAGAGAACTGCTACTTTTAGGTCACCAACTAAATGTCCTGGATCAAACTCTGAAAGGTTGGGTATCCCTGAGCTAGAGTGTCTTGCATTAGGGGATGGCCTCTTCTTCCAGGGAAAAGTGTCCACAGACTCCAAACCCATATCTCTGACCAACTCCCTAGTTCACTCTCCAGTTGCTTAAGTGGCACTGTGTTCTGCATGTCAAAGGCACAAATTCCTTTTAGGTTAAAAAAAAGTGTACTTAACCTGGGTCGATCAGTTTGTTTAGTTTTAGAAAAGGAACCGAACTTCACTCTTTGTTAACAATTTAATCTTGAATATAACTTTGCTGTGAATGTTGCCCTCCTCCTAGAATTGTTCTTTGAGCTGGCTGGCTTAGAGACTTGTCATAATTCTGTTTTGTGTCACTGGACTTCTATGCTCTTCTTTACCTCCGTTGTTGGCATAAGAAGAGAAGACAGCTGTAACTTGCATAGACAAACTGAGAGGAAGCTTTCTTCAGTCCAAGTATACTTTTTTCAATCACTTGGTGAGGGAGGGATGTTCTACTGGTTTGTGGCAGAACTTCAAGCTGATTGGCTGGCCTGCTCTGATGTCACCAGGACTTCCCTCTCCTTATTCCGAGCAATTTCTGCACCTTTAATAATGCAGCAGATAAGCTTTTAAAAGTGGACTGCCTGCTTCAAGCTTGGTTGGGCAGGGGTAGGGCTGAGTCAGAATTTGATTTGTCAGTGTGCATGCCTGTCATTTCAGTTGTTAAGCTGGGCCTATGACCAGTTGTGTGGCGGGAGGAACATGCTATGAACTCTGGGTTTCCCCCCCTGTCAGGGTTCATTTTGTAGAAAAAGAGGTGCAGGGGCTCATTAGCATAACTCATTTGCATAGGCCACACCCCCTGACATCGCCGGAAGTGTGTCAGAAGGCAACACCCACCGCTCAGGCTCCACTGGACTGTTTTGGATTGCTAGCTATTGGGGTGGGGAACGTACAGATCTGTCCTCGCAGAGGAGGGAGAGCTTGTCCCTGGTCTTAAAACTTGGTCTTAAAGGTGCCACTGGACTGTTTTGGACCGGAGGGCCAGGGGGAGCTCTGCAACTTACCTGGCTGCTTCTTGCTCTGACTGAGGGCTTCTGGGAGCAGGGGGTGGGGCTTGTTGCATGTGCCCACCCCCTGGGCTCTTTACTGCCGGAGCTCCGCTCCTGTGCGCTCCTGCAGGAAGTGACCCCTGCCCCCTGTTCTATCTGCTTTGACCTTTCAGGATCAGAAACTCATTGAATGTTGATGCTTACCAATAAAGTTTTAATCATCTGATGGATACTTCAACTATTTAAAGGTGTAGATCCAGGTAGTCAGCCGTGAGAGGAGTGAGTCTTATTTTGACATATTTATTGCTTTACAACTGTTGACCTTATAACCTTAGCTTGTTATTTAGTTTTGTCTTTGCACATCTTAAAACATCGTCATGTTGCATGTTAATTTCCTGGTCAGCCCCCCCCCCCCGTCTCTAAGTCTGAGCCTTATCTTTTTTCTTGTGATTTTTAAAAAGAGTCCGCCTGCACACAAAAGCTCATACCTTGAATAAAACTTTGTTGGTCTTTAAGGTGCCACCGGACTCTAAATTTGTTCAACTGTTTAAAGTATAACAAGAAGGAAACCTAACCAGTGTGACACTCCTGGCGACCAGTCTTGTTCATGGCTCCAAAAAATTCCCCACGTCAGAAAAGAACAACAAAAGAGAAGGGGGAAAAAAAGAATAAGGCAAAACAAGTGAAACGAATCAATTTTGCTGATTCAATAAAGAGATCCTTAATAGGAGCATGGAAGGTCAGGGGGGGGGGCGGCGAGGCAGGTTACTGGAGGTCGAGATGGACAGTGAATCTATGAACGAAGCCGCCTTTTCTCAAGTGGTGGTTCTCCAAGATTCTCGGGCAGAGAAGAATCTTGTCCAGCACTTCGTACCTATCTTCCGTGGACTGCAGACATCAGGGAATGGGCCAAGAGTCGGTGCCCTATAGCAGCGGTTCCCAGCCTTTCCAGTATGGTGACCCACAAGTCCAAATTTACCCGGTATGGTGACTGTGTCACCCGTCTGCTTCAGAATTCCATTTTCTACAGTGGCTAACCAGATGTTTTCGAGAAACCAAGAAACATTGCCCCTACTATGAACCCCAAAGCTACTGGCATCCTGACATACATAGCCTTTGCACATGGAGGTTACATTCCAGCCTTTGACCACCATCTCCTTCTCCAGTACTCTTGTTAACCCCCCCCCCGAGATCCTCACTCACCGTAGTGAGAAGAGAAGAGATCGGATTTATACCCTGCCCTTCACTCGGAGTCTCAGAGCGGCCTACAGTCTCCTTTCCCTTCCCCTCCCCACAACAGACACCCTTTGAGGTAGGTGGGGCTGAGAGAGCTCTTTCGAGGACTGCTCATGAGAGAACAGCTCTGAGAGAACTTGTGAGTGACCCAAGGTCGCACCAGCAGCTGCACGAGTGGGGAATCAAACCGGGTTCTCCCAGATTAGAGTCTGCGCTGTTAACCACTACACCAGACTGACCATCAGGACACATTTTACTTGATCGTCATGCATATGCAGTGAAGAAGAAATGGAAGATACTGTTTCCAGGGTCAGATCTTGGAAACAAGACTAAAAGAGAGCAATGTGAAGGGGCAGCCATTAGGGAGGGCTGGCCTACCACCCACTTGCAGAGGCTTCACGACTCACTTTTGGGTCCTGAGCCACAGGTTGGGAACGGGAAACACTGCTGTATAGCACCACTTGCTGCCTTCTGCCCCGTTTTCCTTTGCGTTTCTTTCCCCACACGAGGGGGGAAACGATCCCCGTTTTCTCTGAATTTTGTACCGTGAGCTGTCAAAAGCATATTTGTGTGTGTCTTCTTTTCTCCCAGTGAACAGTTACGGGGAGGATGAGGATCTAACGACATCCTCCGACAGCGACGACGAGGTGATTAAGCAGTTCGAGATCTCCGTCTCACGGTCCCAGAGCTTTCGGTCGGGAGTTTCCGAAAAAGGGACCCAGGCGGGTTTCGAGCGTAGGCCCAAATTCAACCGCTTGCTTTCGAACCACGAAGAATACAGTACGGAGGGATCAGAATGCGAAGGTACTACCTTAATCCACCCAACATAAATGCAGTGGTTTGGTTTGGAGAATCAACAACCAAACCTGGACTTGATTCCGTGTTTGTATGGAATGCCCCCGCTGTGCAGTTGAAGAATCTGAGTTCTACCCAATCCCAGTGTTTGCATGCATTTATCAGTGACGTGCATACATTCTGCATTAAAGATCTCAATAAACAGGCGTAACCTTTCGCAAAGGATCTTGCTGTGAAAAGTTTTACCCGATGAGGGGCTTCTCCAGGTGTCTGTACATCTCCTGCTGACACTTCTCAGAAGCTGTTAATTACCTCAAAAACTTTGTTGGAATGTGCCGTCGCAGCCGACTTATGGTAGGGTTTTCAAGGCAAGAGATGTTCACAGGTGGTTTGCCGTGGCCTGCCTCTGCGTAGCAACTCTAGACTTCCATGTGGTTTCCCATCCAAATACCAACTAGGACTAACCCTGTTTAGCTTCTGAGATCTGACAAGATCGGGCTATCCTGGGCTATCCTGGTCAAAAAACGTTACCTCCTAAAACTGCCCCCTGTATCACCTGCAAAGGGTTCGGGAGCACATCCCTCCAAACAGTCTAAGTCAGGGGTGTCAAACGTGCGACCGGGGGGCCGGATCAGGCCCCCGGGGGGCTTCTATCAGGCCCGCAATGGAACTGGCGGTCTTCTGCTTCTTCTTCCAGTTCTGCTGCTGCCGTGTCATCGTAGGTTTGCAGCTTACAGATACGCACCTGAACAGCATACTCAAGATTGCAACAGCACAGACGTTTTGATGCACTAATTCAGAGGAAGAGGTGTCAGTTATCAGACACTGTTAAATAAACAAAGTATTGCAAGAGTGCCAATGTTTTAAGCATGTTTTTATTTTAAGTTAAAAACCCCTTTGTGGCCCCGGTCACACGGGCTGGAAAATGCGGGGGGGGAAGTGTGGCTGTTTGCCCCGGAGCAAACTAATGCGTGGCCACCGGATCCCACATCCCGCCGACGTCCCGTGGTTCGGGGGGAGGTGGCGATCACAGACGATCCTGCAGCACGGCAAAGAAGCTGCGCGGCGTGATCTTGCCAACGACATGCGCGATTCCGCGGAGCAATGGAACTTTCGCTTTCCTCTTCATGCGCATGTGCCGTTGGGTGCTTGTGCGCATCCTGTGGAGACTTGGGGAGAAAAACCTGTTTGCGACGGGACATGGGCGGGTGCCGGATGCCACGGACTACCACCGGAAATGCGATCAGATGCCAGCCCTTGCCCCACGGTTTCCGGAAACTAGTACCTCGGAGGTACTAATTTTTTACGCCGCATCTTTGGCGGGAAGCCTCGGGTTCGCCATGGGAGCTCTACGCTTCCCAGATGTTGCGGTGTGATCGTGCCCGAAAAATCCACCTATCATCCGTCTCAGTAGCGTGGCTAATGCTCCGTGTGACCGCAGCCTGTGTTTGTGTCCTTTATAAAGTTTATATCTCTGCTACCTGGCACTACGTTTTATGACACACATGGCCCGGCCCAACAAGGTCTCGTTGATGTCAGTTCTGGCCCTCGTAACCAATGAGTTCGACACCCCTGGTCTAAGTGTATATAGGGAGAATATTGGCAGGTAAAGTTGCCTACTGCCTGGTGAAAAAAAGTCCTGTCCCTTTAACAGAGGCTGCATGCGATGTTATTTACCCCCATGCCATGGAAAGCTTCATAGACCCATAGGGACAGGACATTTTCCTCCCAGTCTGTTGGGCAACCCCACTTTTGACTTTGTCACGTGTTCTTGAATGCGTCCCAGTTTCACCCTGCATCTGTGGGCAACAGGGGAGGAACTTTCTAGAAAATTTGCCTGCCATTCCCTCAGCCTGGAGACCCCCCTAGCCACCTTCCGCAGAACCCCGTGATCCTTCCGAACTCAGTTTAAATGCTGCAGGGCTACGCAGCATTCAGCCCCAATGAAAACCCCCCCCCCAACTGCATTTCTGAATAATCTCGGTACATTTTTTGAAGTTTAAAAGAAACCCTGGCTGAAGCCCAATTCCGTAAAACGCTGGGCGTATGCGTGGGAGGTGTGTGATTTAATTTTTCTGCAGAGACGCACTTCTATTCTAAAAGCCTGTGGCATTTACATTTTTATTTATTTATTTATTTAAAGCATTTTTTTTTAAAAAAAAGCCCTGCCTTCCATCCCATGGCTCTGATGGATGTCCCTGCGTTCCAAATATATGTCAAACACCAGCATGTTAATTTTAGAGCGACAATCTGTTACGTACACGAGTCCCGCTGATTTTTCGGTGCAGCCGAAAATCCATGGAATTGGACGAAGGATTGATGGCTGCAGTCCTATGAAGGCTGACTCGGGAGGCCCACAGCTAGCTCTACAATGGGTAGGGAATGAAGTTGTGGCCTTGGATGGGAGGCAGATAACACTCATAAAAGCTTAAGTACAGCTTTCTGAATCAGACCAGTGGTCCATCTGGTCCAGCATCTTGTCTCACACAGTGGCCAACCAGGTCTTCTGGAGATCCAACTAACAGGTAGATATGTATGCACAATTGCAGTATTTTTGTCATTTTTAGTTTTTGATCCAACTACCCAGGGCCAAGCCTTTTCCCCTGACGTTGTCTCATGGCACTCGGATTTAAAAGTTTGCTGCCTCTGTCAATGGAGGCTCCGTTCAGTTGCCATGGCTAGTAGCCACTGGTGGACCCCTCCCGGTTGAAACTGTCTAACTAAGCTATCTTGTGGTCATTATTACACCCACTGGCAGTGGATTCCATAGTTTAACCACTTGTTGAGGAAAGAAGACTTTCCTTTTGTCTGTCCTGAACCTAATTCTGAACAACTTTTGTGGGTGTGCCCCTGAGTTCTAGTATTACGGGAAAGCAAGAAACAGTTTCTCTGTCCACTTTCTCCGTCCCAAGCATGATTTCATAAACCTCTATCATGTCTCCCCTTAGTTATCTCTTTTCTAAACTGGAGAGTTCCAGAATTTCCATCTTTTCTCCATAGGAAAGATGCTCCAGTCTCCAATCATCTTGGCTACCCTACTTTGTACTTTTTCCAACTCTGCCATATGCTTTTTGAGATTCACACGCATGAAACCGCCTTATGTTGAATAAGACCATTGATCCATCGAGTTAAATCAGACTGGCCGCAGCTCTCCAGGGTCTCAGGTCTTTCATATCACCTACTGCCTGATTCCTTTCACTGGAGATGCTGGGGATTGAACTTGGGACCTTTTGCATGCCAAGCGGATGCTCTACCACTGAGCCACAGCCCCTCCCCGACATAGTATAAACAAAAAATCTTGTTGATCTCTAAGGTGCTACTGGACTCAGATCTAGCTGTTCTTCTCCAGACCGAGACGGCTACCCCCTGAACCTATCCTGCACGCGGTATTCCAAAAATAGTTTTGTATTCTATTTATTTTGAGCCCCTTCTATCATAATTCCTAGCATGGAGTTTGCCCTTTTCACTTCAGCCATACACTCGATCAACGTTTTCATCGAGCTTTCCACTACAACCCCAAGATCTGTGTCATGCTCAATCTCAGCCAGTTCAGAACCAACCAACATTTATTTAAAATGAGGGTTGTTTTTTATCACACTATGGACGGCGGAAAACAGGAGGGCCTGGCGAGATCTTGTCCATGGGGTCGCGAAGAGTCAGACTCGACTGTGCAACTGAACAACAACAATGGATTACCTTACACTTACCCATGTTGAACTTCATGTGCCATGTTGAGAACATAAGAGAAGCCATGTTGGATCAGGCTAATGGCCCATCTAGTCCAACACTCTGTGTCCCACAGTGGCCAAAACCCAGGTGCCACCAGGACGTTCACCAGTGGGGCCAGGACACTAGAAGCTCTCCCGCTCTTGCCCCCCCCCCCCAGCACCAAGAATACAGAGCATCATTTGCCCCAGGCATAAGATCATAAGAGAAGCCATGTTGGATCGGACCAGAGGCCCATCCAGTCCAACACTTTGTGTCACACAGTGGCCAAAACCCAGGTGCCATCAGGAGGTCCACCAGCGGAGCCAGAACTCCAGAAGCCCTCCCACTGTGGCCCCCCCAAACACCAAGAATACAGAGCATCACTGCCCCAGACAGAGTGTTCCGTCTCTACCTTGTGGCTTGTAGCGTTCCCTCTAAGCTGAGTTACTGTGAGCTAGCTCACAGTTTCTTAGCCTCCGGGTCACACATCTTTGTCTCAGCTCCGGAAGGGACGGCTCCAGGGCAAACTAATTGATGCAGTAGCCAAATCGCTCGCTCACCACTTTAATGCCAGCAGCTCACAAAGTAGAATTTTTGCTCACAGGACTCCACAGCTTAGAGGGAGCCTTGGCAGCCACTGATGGGCCTCCGCTCCATCTGTCGTCCCTCACTCAGTCTAGAGAGTTCCTCCTGGAGCTCTTCGCAGTGTGCCTTGCTCTTCAGCATCCTGAGTAATTTGGTCTCCTCTGCAAACTTGGCCACCCCGCTGCTCAGCCCAATTCAGAATCGTTTATGAACAAATTGAATAGCACTCAGTCCCAATCGTAATGGGACCCCGCTGCTCACTTCCTCGCCCCTCCCTTCCCTGTTCCCCAGGCGTCTTTCAGCTCAGTTCAGTGCAGCAAGCAGTGCCTGTTTCGTAGAGCTTCCCCCGACTCTTTGGAAGCTCTGCTGGGCATGTACGGCTTGTAGCACTGTCCTGGAAGACGCCTGGGGAAGAAAGAGGGAAGGGACGTTGCTCTGGTTCCCGGGTGGTGTGGGTGGCTGGGGCAGGGGGCCGCAGCCTCAGGCCCCACCCGCTGTTGAGTTGCCACCAAGCGAGTCCAGCGGACGTCCAAGGAGCTGTGTCCTGAAAAGAAAAATGCAGAGAAATTTACTGTAAATTCCGTGCTTTCTGAACACAGTGGCACTTTTGTGTGTGTGAAATGCCGTCAAACTACAGCTGCCCTGACTTGGATAGCCCAGGCAAGCCTGATCCCGTCAGATCTCAGAAGCTAAGCAGGGTCGGCCTCGGCTAGTATTTGGAAGGGCGGCCTCCAAGGAATACCAGGGTCGTGATGCAGAACGGATAAAAGGAAGTCCTTCTTCACCCAAAGAGCTATTAACACATGGAATTCACTGCCACAGGAGGTGGTGGCAGCTACAAGCATGGGCGGCTTCAAAAGGGAACTAGATAAGCATATGGAGCAGAGGTCCATCAGTGGCTATTAGCCACAAGGTATAGATAGGGACTCTGGGGCAAGGGATGCTCTGTCTTCTCGGTGCTTGGGGTGTGTGTCAACAGTGGGAGGGCTTCTAATGTCCTGGCCCCACTGGAGGACCTCCTGATGGCACCTGGTATTTCTGGCCACTGTGTGATACAGAGTGTTGGACTGGATGGGCCTTTGGCCTGATCCAACACTGGCATCTCTTTATGTTCTTAGGCAGGCAACGGCCAACCACCTCTGGAACATCTCTTGCCCTATAAACAAGCCCAGCTCGCCACCTAGTGGTGCATAACGCTAAAGAGCTTGGACTTCTGGCTGCCAGACAATCTCCTGGCTACTTTACACACAATGCCATGCAATAATTATTACAAACCACAGCTGACGTACGGCAACCCCAGCAAGGGGCTTTCAAGGCAAATGAGAAGCGGAGGCGGTTGGCCATTGCTTTCCTCTGCATTGTCTTCCGTACAGGTCTCCCATCCAAGTACCGACCCTGTGTAGGTTCCGAGATCCGATGAGATTGGGCTAGACCCTGCTGCCTTCACTCCCACAATGGGACTTTAAAAGGTAAAGGTTCCCTTGCTTGAAAGCCGGTCGAATCCGACTCTAGGGTTGCGGTGCTCATCTCAGTTTCCAAGCCGAAGAGCCGGCGCTGTCTGCAGACGTTTCCGTGGTCATGTGGCCGGCATGACTAAACACCGAGGCGCACGGAACGCTGTTACCTTCCCACCGAAGTGGTCCCTATTTATCTACTTGCAATGTCTTGCTTTCGAACTGCTAGGTTGGCAGGAGCTGGAACTAGAGATGGGAGCTCACTCCGTCATGCGGCACACCCGGGTCTCGAACCGCTGAACTACCGACCTTCCACAGCCTTCAGTTCAGCGTCTTAACCACTTGAGCCACTGTAGCTCCTACTATGGAACTTACCTCTGTGTACAAATACATGGGCTCAATCAGGGGTGCCGACCTCCAGGTGGGGCCTGGAGACCTCCCAGAATGACAACTCCAGAAGACAGAGATCAGTCCTCCCGGAGAAAACGGCTGCTTTGGAGGGTGGACTCTATGGCATTCTACCCTTCTGAGTTCCCTCCCCAAACCCCTCCTTCCCAAGCCTCTACCCTCAGATCTCCAGAAATTTCCCGACCCACAGTTGGCAACCTTAGGTTCAGTTGTCATCTAGAGCAGAAGCGTCAAGCTCATGTGTTACGAGGGCCAGATCTGACAAGAATGTCACTTTGTCGGGCCGTGCCATGTGTGCTATAAACTGTACTGCCAGGTACGGGAGATATAAACTTTATAAAGGATGCAGGCAAACCCAATTGACGGTACTATTTTTGACTCAAAATACACACGTGCCATTCCATTTCATTTATTAGCTTCATTGACCCGAGGTCTTAAGCCAAACATGCAAACAGCAACTATAAAATGCATTACATATAATTACAAGAAGTTTAGACAGAACGTCTTTACAATAAAAGCTAGTAAACATGCTCTCGATCAGTAATATCAGACCACATTTTATAAACTTCAATGAATTCTATAAAATCCCATGATATTATGGAAATTAGTTTTAAAATTTTAAAATTGTATACAAAAGGTACTTATAACATTTCAAAGCCGCTTTAAAAATAGCACTATCGAAAGATATTTTGCCACCAAGCGAGTTGTTTCAGGGTCCTCATCAGCTAATATTAAATACACACATGCTTAAAACATTTACAGTATCTCCCTTAAAGTACCTCCCTGATGCCCACCCTCCCGCTTCCACCACCTGTTACACATTAGCACTGGGACAGGATGGTGAAGAAGATATTGGATTTATACCCGCCCTTCACTACCCAAAGGTGTCTCAGAGCGGCTTACAAACTCCTTTCCCTTCCCCTCCCCACAACAGACACCCTGTGAGGTAGGTGAGGCTGAGAGAGCTCTGACAGAAACTGCTCTTTTTCAAGGACAGCTCTTGTCAGAACTATGGCTTGCCCAAGGTCATCCAGCAGCTGCATGTGGAGGAGTGGGGAATCAAACCCGGTTCTCCCAGATTAGAGTCCGCGCACTTAACCACTACCCCAAACTGGCTTTCTGGAATAAGCCAGTTGCTTGTGAGCTGGATAAGAGCCCCCGTCAGGCCGGTTCCAGTCCACGGGCCCTATGTGTGAGACCTCTGTCCTAGAGGATATTGTGGCCTGCAAACAATTTTGATGGTGCTTAGAGTCAGCATCACTGAAGAGTCTTGTATACAGGGTCATTTCAGTCCTTACTAAAGGATTTCTTCCGAGGACACTGCTTCTATTTCTCCATTGAATAAACGGATAAATGGAGAGTAAAAACACCTAGTCATTTAGAGAAACAAAATAAGAAGACATGTACACAGGTAGTCAAAGACGTGCTTGCTGCAGGAAACCCACCGGGGTGTGTGCACCGGTCGCACTTCATACATAAAGTGTGGAATTGGTTCAGTCGATCCAGTTGTTTGACCCACATATCTGCATTAGACAGGTGTAGGAAGCTGACTTTATGCTCAGTCAGACTACTGGTCCATCTAGTTCAGTATGATCGTCTCTGATTGGCCATCGCTCCCAAGAAGCTCAGACAGAAAATGGCTTTTCCCGATACTTGTTAACTGAGAGCCTATCTAAACATTATGTGGGACATGAATTGGGATACAGGTGCCTGACGCAGCTCGCTGTCGCACAGAAGAACTGGGGAACTAACCTCGAAAGGATTCCATTGCTCAGTTCAGCACTGTGAGGGGGAGTGTCTTTCGGCTTTTTTATTGCACTGTTTTCATGAACCGAAACAGATTGGGGGGGGGGGAGGCCAGTTTTCCCAGCCCCTTTGGGCCATTTCCACTGTCAAAAAGGGCACGGTAGGGAAACCAGAATCTCCTCCTCCTCCCTTGCAGTGCTCCAGAGCTGAATGGAGCCATGGAACACTTTCAAAGTAACTTCCCCAGTTCTTCTGGGTGACAGTGAGTCGGGTCAGGCATCCACGTCCTGACTTACGTCATGCGTAATGTTTAGATTGGCTCTCGGTTAACAAATATTGGGGACAGCCATTATTGTGTCCCAACTCATGTCACGTGTAACATCTAGTTTGGCTCTGAGATCCTCGAACTGGATGTGCTGGGGACCGAAGTCGTGAATATAAGGCTTGTGCCGGACCAGTGGTTCGTCCCTCACACACACTTTTAAAGATTTGTCATAGAATCCTAGAGTTGGAAGGGGCCCTACAGACCATCTAGTCCAACTCCCTGCCCAATGCAGGACCAGCCTAGAGCATCTCTGACAAATATCCATCCAGCCTCTTCTTGAAGGCTGTCAGTGAAGGGGAGCTCACCACCTCCCTAGGCAGCCGATTCCACCTTTGAACCACTCTGACCATGAAAAAGTGTTTCCTAATATCCAGCCGATACCTTTCTGCATGTAATTTAAACCCGTTGCTTCGAGTCCTCTCCTCTACTGCCAACTGGAACAGCTCCTTGCCCTCCTCCAAACGACAGCCTTTCAGATATTTAAAGAAAGCAACCATGTCCCCCCTCAGTGTCCTCTTTTCCAAACTAAAAATTCCCAAGGCCCTCAGCCTTTCCTTGTAGGGCTCAGTCTCCAGATCCCAGATCATCCTCGGCGCTCTCTTCTGCACCCTCTCAATTTTGTCCACATCCAGAGTTTGCACTTTAAGGTGTGTACTTAAATGTATAGTGACATGCATCCTACCTTAGGCCACAGAAAATTCTTCCAGCCTAAGGGGGGTCTTCCTACAACTTGAGGAGTTCTTCTGTTGGAGGAAGGCTTCAAGCTCTGTCCAGTGGAGTAGCAAGATACAACACCCATGTCTGATGAGACCCTTGGGGTCCTGACTAAAGGACTAATTTGACTTGTTCCTTGCATTGTGGTTAGAACGGATCATTTTTACATAGTGAATTCAGTGCTCAGGATAGGAATTCAGAAGTCTCTCATGCCTAGCTAGCACATCCAAGATCCAGACTGTACTGGGTTAAAAGACACAAACACATTCACAAGCAATGATAAAGGTGTTGATGTGAATCCTTCCAAAAGTTATTTTTCTCTCCTTAAAATGTGTTAGATCTGGATGGGTTCAGCCAACTGAGTTACCAAGACAACCTCTCTTATCATGAAGATGACCGCCTCTCCTTCGATTCGAGAACCGCGTCGGAGAGCAGGGGCTCCGGTCAGCCCAAAGACCCCGAGATGGAGCCCGGTGCAACACCCAGCCTCAGCCGGCAAGAAACCGAAGGGAGTTTGGAAATGGAAACGGCTTTTAGTAACCAAGCCTTTGAAGGAAACGACGCAACGGATAGCTCGTCGGCCTGGAGCCCGGAGGTAGGATAAAGAGCCCCTCTTACATAAGGGTGTTTTGATTCTCGCTGAGGTCTCCCGAAAGACACCTGCTGTTGTGTTTACCATGTCAATGTTGAGTTAACTTAGGACACATGCTACAGTGTTAGACAGTTGTCGTCTGACAGCTTCAGAGCCTAAAAGCTGTGAGTGTTGTTCGAGTCTGTTTTGCGTTGAGTAGCTGTCCACGGATTGCGTTCAAAATCTTGTATAGAGTAGTGGTAGCTGAAATAGTGACCACAGGTGGGGCCCCACGATACTCATGGGGGATCCTATCTCCCCCCACTTTCTGACCCGGCTTTGTGTGGTCCCTGGGCTCCCCTGCAGCCTTTGGGCCCACCACCTCCCCCACTGCTCTCGTTGGCTCATCCGGAGCTGCTCTGGCTGGGCTCGCCGAGGCTTCCTTCCCCACCTCCCCAGTCTCAGTGGCTCACCCGGAGCTGCTCCAGTTGGGCCCACTGAGGCTTCCTCCCTCCCTTCCCTGCGGCATTGTTGGGGAGCCACTCAAGTGTGGGCCCATGATACTCACGGGGGGGTTCCCTCTCTCCCCCACTTTCATGCTGGGCCCAGCATGACTCAGGGGCTTTGCTGGGCTGTGTGGCCACTACTCCTGGACCCAGCAGGGCTCTCAGGCGGCATGGCCACAGCCAGGCCCAGTGCAACTCACAGCTGCTGCCAATGGCATGCCCCACGAGGCACCCAGGCAGTGTCGCTACCACCGCCAGGCCCAGCACAGCTTTCCTGTCCCACCAGCGAACACTGGAGGTAAGGGCAAGTGCAGAGAATGCCACTTTAATTTGGGGGGAAATACCCCCTCGAGTTTTTTTTTTGAAGATTTAAGATTTTTCTGCAAACCTAGGGGGACCCCCAAGTTTGCAGAAAATTTTCTTTAATATCCATGTGGCCCTGATCCACAGATTTCAATACCTACCAATGATGGCCACGTGTGGCTAATATTATGTAGACACGTAGGAACCCACAAGGACTTGCGGCAGGCATCTCACTTCCCCTTTTCCCACTATTTCCTCTTTCCTTTTCCTGAAAGCCCCTACTTGAGATCTCTTGGAATTACAACAGATCTCCGAGCTGCAGAGATCAGTTCCTCTTATGATTGCTAGATCGAGGTTGGGAAATCCCTGGAGATTTGGTAGTGGAGCTTTGGGAGGAAATGGACCTCAGTGGGGTACAGTGCCATAGAGACCACCCTCCAAAGCATCCATTTTCTTGATTGAACTGATCTCTGTCATCTGGAAAACAGTTGTACTTCTGGATGATCTCCAGTCTCCACCTGGAGGTTGGCAACCCTAGTCCACCTGGAGGAAATGGCAAATTTGGAGGGTGGTCTCTATGCTATTATGTCAGGTGGCATCAGGTCAACCAGAGGTTGCTGCCAGGCCTAAGGATGCTGACCCCCAGGTGGGACCTGGAGATTCCCTAGAATTACAAGTAAACTCCACACATCTGTCCCCTGAAGAAAATGGCTGCTTTGAAGGGTAGACTCTGTGGCACTATACCCCGCTGAGGCCTCTCCGCTCCCCAAACCCTGCGCTCTTTCAACTGATGATCCCTAGGCCAAAAGACATCCAGCTGTCCTCAACCAGAGCCAGGGCCTTTTCAGCCCTGGCTCCTACCTGGTGGAACTCTCTTGCCAAGTGACATCCGTGTCCTGTGGGACTTTATGGAGTTCCGTAGGGACTGTAAGGCTGAGATGTTCCGCCAGGCCTTTGGTTGAGGACAGCAATGGTTTCTACCTCATCTGGCACTCCCTTCCCAGTTTGTAGTGGTTAAGAGTGCGAACTCTAATCTGGGAAAACGGGGTTTGATTCCCCACTCCTCCACTTGCAGCTGCTGGATGACCTTGGGCAAACCATAGTTCTGTCAGAGCTGTTCTCTCAAGGATAGTTCTGTCAGAGCTCTCTCAGCCCCACCTACCTCACAGGGTGTCTGGTGTGGAAAAGGGAAGGGAAAGGAGTTTGTAAGCCGCTCTGAGACTTCTAGTAAAGGGCGGAGTATAAATCCAATCTCCTCCTCCTCCTCCTCCTCTTCTTCTCCCCTACTTTATTTTTTTCCCTGCTGCTGCAAGTCATTTATTCTACCACCATCTGAGGTTACTTTAATTTTAACTATTTATTTTGGGTTGTATATTTTTTGTTGTCAACCGCCCTGTCAACAGCCAAAACAGGGCTGGAAAGGGTCCTCCTTCTCCCCCTGCCTTTTACTGACAGAGCCAAGCTTGGAATGCTGTGGTTGCCTAGCAGCAGCCACTCAGGGAATCCATTGCTTAAAGCTACAGGCGCGCCTTTTATCATTTTGGGGTTTTTTAAGCTGCCCAGTGTAATTATTTTATATCTATTTCACAACTTTCCACAAAGCCATGTTTTTAGAAAGATCTGTCTTGCCTTTTCACAACTCCAGTCACTGGATTTACGTATATAAAGATATCCGAAGTTTGCTGTTAGAATATAAGATGTTAAAGTGTTTTGGGGGCTTCCCTCAGGTGTCTCTTTGTCTTTTGACCCCTTTAATCTTGCCATCAGCTCACGGATTTCTCTGCCTGCCACTTCCTGTCTTGATGTTTCTGGCTTATTTGTCCTGAAGTCAGAGCAGGGCTTTGGCAGAGCGTCATGGCTCCTCTGGCTACCATTGGTGTAGCTAATCTGATGTCACAAAGGAGATGCACTTCAGATGGTTTCTGTATTCCAGTGAAAGAACAAAGAATGGAGATTGACTGAGCAGATCTTCCCAGAGATAATGTTGTAACCAATGTTCCCTCTAAGCTGTGGAGTCTTGTGAGCAGAAATTCTACTTTGTGAGCTACTGGCATTAAAATTGTGAGCGAGTGATTTGGCTACTGCGTAAATTAGTTTGCTCTGGAGCCATCCTACCTGAGCTTAGACAAAAATCCGTGAACTGGAGGCCAAAAAACTGTGAGCTAGCTCACACTAACTCAGCTTAGAGGGAACACTTGCAACCCTACACCTCAGAAAAAAAAGTTAAGCTTATGGCATGCTAGCATCTCATTGAGGAAGCTGGCAAGATCAGACCTTTACACCACGCCCCAAAAGATCTGCTCCCCACATTCAGTTTCTTTCAGTCTCGTAACATTACGCCTAATGAAGAGTTCTGATGGGTTCAAAGGCTTGAATCAGTGTTTCGTGCCTAATTTGGTTGGTCCAATACAAGGATTTTGTTCTTGTACGGGGAATTTTGCAGGACTTAACAATAGGGTTGCCGGGTCTACCGTTATGGTGGGAGGCCTCCCACTAGCAACCTGCATTGTCCACTGTCAGACCAAGTTGCGGTGGGAGAGGGGGAAAAAGTCAGCACTCTGTGCACCATGACATCACTTCCAGAGAAAACCCAGAAGGGACATTGGGGCCCCGGTCACACGTAAAGGTTTGGCCCGGGAGAGGGACGGATTGGGGGCGCAGCAAACAGGCGCGATCTCACCGCAACATCTGGGAAGCGGTGCGCACCCGTCCCCGATCCGTCCCAACCCCCGAAAAGGCGCAGCAAAAATATACCACCTACCGAGGTGGTTCTTCCAGCGCGGCCGCATCAAGGCCGGCCATGGGATCGCCGGCGCGTCCTTCTGCCGGCGCATCCCCGGCTCCTGGCTGAGCTGCGCATGCTCAGACATGCGCAGTTCGGCAGTCTCACGTTCCCCACTGTCGCTTTCCCCGGCATCTGATCGTGCCGGGGAGGGAATGCGCCGCGGCTCAGGGGATCAATGTGATCCCGCCGCCGCATTTTTCTTTTGGTGCGGCTTTATAAAGCCGCACTTTCGCCCGTTCCTTTCCCCCCGTGTGGCAGGGGCCTGGGAAACTCTAAGGAACACTGGAAACTCTATAGTGGTTGTCAGTCCAGCGAGTTAGATTTGTACGGAATGTTGGCTAAGGGATGATAACAATCTACTCTAATAGCCAGTTTGGTGTAATGGTTAAGAGCACAGACTCTAATCTGGGAGAACCAGGTTTGATTCCCCACGCCTTCATATGCAGCTGCTGGTGTGACCTTGGGTCAATCATAAGTTCTTTCAGAGCTGTTCTCTCAAGGGCAGTTCTCGAAAGAGATCTCTCAGCCCCACCTGCCTCACAGGGTGTCTGTTGTGGGGAGGGGATGGGAAAGGAGGTTGTAAGCCGCTCTGAGACTCCTTTGGGTAGTAAAGGGCGGGGTATAAATCCAATCTCTTCTTCTAACAATAATAAATAGATCCCACAATGAAAATGTTAGAAGTAGCAGTACAGAAGCCAGAAGGTCTTTAATAATAACCCTTCAGCAAGAAATGATCACAACCGCCCACCTCAATTCGGCAGCTTTCGGCTGCAGCCGGTGTGAAGCCAGCCACTGAACAGATCACGTCCTTGCTTGAATTTGCCAGTACATGATCAGTTTTGACCAATGAGACATCGACCCATGGCCTTCTTTGGAAACTGAGCATGTCATCATGTAACGACACTCTTCCTTTTGGGTTTTTGTACAAATTTCGTTCCCCTTGTGTTAAAATCATGCCTCCTTTCATCAGGAACTGAAAGGTGGCGGATTTCCGAGTGAAATCTTCTTGAGACGGCGGCAGTCTCATCATCAAGGCGCTTCTGTATAAATCACCACGTGTCAGTCAAGTGCCAGCCCTCCCTGAACCCCTCCCGAGCATGAATTTCTTAATTTTTTTTAAAAAAGAAATATGAATAGCACACAAAAGTAGCAAGCTTGCTGGGTACACTTGGATGCCATTCAGTCTTCCCGCGACTTGGTTCTCTTCCAGCTACATTGTGTGTCTGAAGAAGAAGGCTGGATTCTGACATTCTAAAAATATTTTGGTATCTCTGGACTCCATTCAAACACCCACCTGTTCGGAAATAAGAAAACAACCCCTTTGGCATCAGAATCACAAATACGGTTTCAGGGCCGTTCTCATAATTGCCTGATTTGTCAGATTGATGTCAGTTTTTTCTCCTTCCCTTTCTTTCCTTTCCTCCACAGGCTTATTTTTCATTTCAGCTGCCTGATAATAATAATTAAAAAATTCAGCCTTGTATCGAAGGGCACGTTCAATAGAATCTGGCCTTTATAACATCTCCCCACTGGCCGACAACCCAAAACAAAGAATGTTACCCCGTGTTTTTGTTAGATAAGATATTCAGCAAGTCTTTCTGAGGGAAGAAATGGGAAAATAGGGTGGGATAGTATCTTGGGACTCCAAGCCACAAGCCCTGAACGTCAGGCCCAGGTTTGCCGGCTCACTGGCGCCACCGGCAGTGCTGGTCAGAGGAGGGAATTGCAGGCAGCTCAGATCCAAATACTGTGACACCAAAGGCTAACTGGGACAGTGAAACTATAGTGACATTTAAGATTTAGAACAGAGTTTGAGTCCAGTGGCACCTTTAAGACCAACCAAGTTTTTGTTCAGGGTATAAGCTTATGTGTGTACGCATACTCTTTCAGATACAGTGAAATGGAAGTTACCAGTTCATACATGTAGGAAGAGGGCGAGCATAAATTAACATACAACATAATGAAGATGCTTAACAGATTCAAGGACCCAACAGGAATAACAAGCTTAGTTTATATATAAACTATTAAACATCTGTTAAACATCTTCATTATGCTGTATGCTAATTTACCACCCACCCTCTTCCTATATCTATGGACTGGATGGACCACTGGTCTGATCCAGCAGGGCTCTTCTGATGTTCTAATGAAGGCCTCAGCCTCTCTGCCCTGTTGTTGGCCCTCCAGAGGAAGTGGTTGGCCACTGTGTGAGACAGGGTGCTGGACTGGATGGACCACTGGTGTGATCCAGCAGGGCTCTTCATCTGTTCTTCCTTTCCCACCGGAGTCAAAGGAACACGGATAATTTAGAGCCTCCCGTTTCTGTCAACTGCTAAGCAGATTGGACCGTGGACCTCTCTTCTCCTCCTGGTCTGAGCATCTTGTTGACTTGAACCATGTACGTTGACCCAACGAGAGTTTAATGCACCTTTTTTGTTTTGCTGCTTTCTTTGCACTTCAGAAATAGATGCGTCGGTGTGTGTGTGTGTATTGGACACCAGTCGTTTGTCCAGCACCCAGCAGGCCATGGCGTACAGTGGGCGTGCGGCAAATGATCCGGGCGGCTGACGAGCCTGGGTTTCTTTTCCTCGCTGTGTGCCCCGTTCTCGTACATCACATGCTCGTGTTTAAATAGAAAGGAGCGATCTCTATAGCAACCCATTCTAGCCTGAGATTAAAAAGCACCTTTGCACAGAAAACAGAACACACAGCACCTGTCGCTACCCTCCTCCTTCGAACACTGCCCCCCACCCCCCGTCCCGCCACTCAATGTTGCATAATCACAAATAAATGGTGGTGCAAAGGCAGAAAGACTTAACTGGACAGAGTCCCTTCAGAACACACATGGAGATCTTTACGATCCCTGCCGTAAAATGGAAGGTCGGATGGGCGTATTTAGAACATGCCCTGAAGCCGCAATGCATTGCAGAATTGCACCTCCTCGACAGAAGAAAAATCAAGGTGGCCTCCCAGTTGTGATTTAATGGTTCAAGAAGGGCAGGGCCTTTTTTTGGGGGGGGGGGGAGGTGCCGGAACTCTCAAGAGGGAAATGAAGTTTTCAATCTGTCTACTGAAAACTCACAAACTCACAAACTTTTTAAACGAGAGCCAGTTTGGTGTAGCGGTTAAGTGCGCGGACTCTAATCTGGGAGAACCGGGTTTGATTCCTCCACTCCTCCACTTGCAGCTGCTGGATGACCTTGGGCAAGCCGTAGTTCTGCCAGAGCTGTCCTTGAAAGGGCAGTCCTCGAAAGAGTTCTCTCAGCCCCACCTACCTCACAGGGTGTCTGTTGTGGGGAGGGGAAGGGAAAGGGGTTTGTAAGCCGCTCTGAGGCTCCTTTGGGTAGTGAAGGGCGGGGTATAAATCCAATCTCTTCTTCTTTTTTGTTGAGGAGGTTCTGGAACTCTGCTCTGGTATGTTCCCCCAGAAGAAAAGCCCCGAAGAAGGGGTTCGGCCACAAACAGGTCGCTGGTGGCAAGGTGGGTAGCTCTGTCGGTCTGCAGTAGAAAAGTGAAATTTTGAATCCGGTCGCACTTTAAGGACCAACGAGATCCTCCAGGGTATAAGCTTTCGAGAATCACAACTCCACATCTGGCGATGGGAACTTTGACTCTTGAAAGTCTATACCCTGGAAAATATCGTTGGCCTCTAAGCTACGACGGGACTTGAAACTTGCTCTTGTAGGACAAGTTTCTGCTCATGACTCTCTCCGTGGACTATCACAAGGAGCCCGGACCGTTTCCCCAATTTCGGCATCTTTTCAAAAGAGCAACGGCAATCGATTGTTCATCTATTTACTCTACTGACACTCCGCCTTTTCCAGATTATGCCATGTGAACCAAGGCAGTCAACAGGATGGGACATTTCTTAAACAATTAAATAGGGTTTGGGTTGTAGAACCAACCCGAGATCTAAAAACCAGAACTGAAGCAAGGCATGAGTTTTAACATGCCATGTTAAATGATGCAAGATTACTAGTAGGATTCAGTTTGCAGCAAACTATACA
The DNA here is from genome assembly GCF_001447785.1 of Gekko japonicus. Classification (NCBI taxonomy): domain Eukaryota; kingdom Metazoa; phylum Chordata; class Lepidosauria; order Squamata; family Gekkonidae; genus Gekko; species Gekko japonicus. The sequence goes on from NW_015173127.1 coordinate 1,621,878, forward strand.
CAGTAGTGGAGCTGCGGTGGCTCAAGCGGTTAAGACGCTGAACTGCAGGCTGTGGAAGGTCGGTAGTTCAGCAGTTCGAGACCCGAGTGTGCCGCGTGACGGAGTGAGCTCCCGTCTCTAGTTCCAGCTCCTGCCAACCTAGCAGTTTGAAAGCAAGACATTGCAAGTAGATAAATAGGTACCACTTCAGTGGGAAGGTAACAGCGTTCCGTGCGCCTTGGTGTTTAGTCATGCCGGCCACATGACCACGGAAATGTCTTCGGACAGTGCTGGCTCTTCGGCTTTGAAACGGAGATGAGCACCGCAACCCTAGAGTCGACTGGCTTTCGAGCAAGGGAACCTTACCTTTATAGACAGTAGTATAGACTACAGTCCTGTTCTCTCAGAGCTCTCTCAGCCCCACCTACTTCAAAACGTGCCTGTTGTGGGGAGAGGAAGGGAAGGCGATTATAAGCCACTGAGGCTCCTTAAGGTAGAGAGAAGCGGGATATAAAAATGTATTTCTTTTGCTCCATTTGTATCCTGCCCTCCCCACAAACTAACAACAGTTCCGCAGGGCCTGCAAGACGGAGCTCTTCCACCAGGCCTATGAGTAGGAGCCGCCACGGCCACCTGTACCACCGCCCTTTACAGAGAGAGAGACCGTTAGGGTGGCCGAGCAACATCTTTTCAGTACCTGGCCTTCCCCCCCCCCCCACGCAATAAGTGAGGAGTTCTTAGGTGCATCCATTGTATCGATTTTAATCTGTTTTAACTTTCAATATGTATTATATATTTTGTATGTTGATTGCACTTAGTGCCTTGTGTGAGCCGCCTTGAGCCCGTTCGCGGGGAGGGCGGGGTATAAATAAAATAAATAAATGAATGAATGAATGAAAAACCCCAACTCTCCTCCTCCTCCTCCTCCTCCTCCTCC
>NW_015173127.1:1623242-1633391 GCF_001447785.1 Gekko japonicus
GATAAAAATCAAATAAATAAATAAATAAATAAATAAATAAATAAATAAATAAATCTATCCGCTACACCTCAATGGCTCCAGTGAAATCTTAGATTTTCAGAGCGGCACCGTTTCCGACTTCCCTTGATATATTTCCCACATCCACCTTGCCTCACGCACATCTTACGTTCGTCTTCCAGGAACCTGATGGCGCCCGTGCCCTCCCCGCCCGTCCCAGCGCCCACGAGCCCATTTCCAAATGCGGCGACTTAGACGTCCTCTTTGACTACAGGCCCTCGAGCCAAAAGCTGGTGGTGACTGTCCTGGAAGCGAAAGATATCCCCGACAAGGACCGGAGCGGGGCGAGTACCTGGCAGGTGCACACGGTCCTGATGCCCGGTAAGAAACAGAGGGGGAAGACGGGCCTCCAGAGGGGCCCCAGCCCGGTCTTCAAGGACAAGATGACCTTCACCAAGCTGGCCCCCGAGGAGCTGGGCAGCTACGCCCTCCGGTTCCGCCTGTACACGGTGCGCAAAATGATCAAGGAGCGGATGATGGGCGAGCGGCTGTTTCGTCTCGGGAACCTCAGCCAGGAGGGGGAAGCGAAGGTGACGCTGGTCCTGGAGCCCAGGAGCAACCTGCGCGTAAGTCCATTTTGCTGAAGCCGCCGGGCAGCTGCTATAATTACTTTCCTCCTCTGCGGTGTCCCCAGGGCCCCAGTGAAGCTATGGCCTGACCAGTGTTCCCCTCTAAGCTGATTCAGTGTGAGCTAGCTCACCTTTTTCTAGCCTCCGGCTCTCGCATTTTTGTCTTCGCTCAGGAGACAAAAGGAGGGCTCCGGAGCCAACTAATTGATGCAGCCGCAAAATCGCTCGCTCACAATCCCAGTAGCTCACAGAGTAGAATTTCTGCTCACAGGGCTCCGCAGCTTAGAGGGGGCATTGCACCGGACCCTCCCGCAGTCTCGACTTTGACAATGTGGGTGAGGGAGTCTGCGTTCGTGCTTCTGTGTTGGGTGATGCAAGACAGCCTCTTTGTGACCACCAGTGTCCCTAGAGTTGCCGCTTCCCCGGTAATGACAAGGGGTAAGAAACACCAGAACCAAACAAAGGTTAGTGAAAAGGAGGGCCAATATTAAAACCTTTCCATAAAAAGAGGTACATGTATTTATTGATAATAACAAATTTTAAAAATCAGCATGGGGAAGTCAGAACTGACATCGCGACACTCTAGAGATTTCAAAACCCCAGTGGTAAAAACCAGAGGGATTTTTGAAATTCCTGAAGACTCAAAATGCCACTTCCTGTTTGAAAAGAGAAAGTGGCATCGTGAAACTCTAGGAATTTCAGAAATCTTTACGGTAAAACAATAGCGCTTTCTGAAATTCCTAGAGCGTCTTCATGTTAATTTCTGTTTCGGGACCAGAAAAGACTTCCAATGGGAGAGCAGTATTGGTCAGAATGTTCATTGGTACGACAAATGGCCCTTCTTTGCATTAAAATTAATAAAGGTGTATTGAAGCCTTGCATATGAAAACAGGATTATCTAAATTGGAACTGGCCTCTCAGTCTCCAAGCGGATTTTCCGTGCCATGATTGGAATAATATGAAAAAAGAGAGTCCTGACCATGTGCAGAGTGCTTTTCCTTCTTCTGTGATTAAACACGCCCCACATAGACGCAGACTTCCAACTGAGTAGTTGATTTCCTGGCTAGACCATCTACGGAATCCAGTCCAAGCCTTCAGCTGTCATAAGAACATAACGTAAGAACATAAGAGAGAAGCCAATGTTGGATCAGGCCAGTGGCACATCCAGTCCGACACTCTGTCACACAGTGGCCAAAAATACCAGGGGCCATCAGGAGGTCCACCAGTGAGGCCAGGACACTAGAAGCCCCCCCCCACTAGAAGTCCTTCTGGTATGCGTGCGTCAGTAAACAGCTGAAGACATATTGTAACCAGCTAATATTTTAAAATCTCGTACCTCAATTGGAAGTGATCACAAGGCTGCTTCAGCTACATTTCTGTGAAGGCGCTCAGTGGGGGAAGGTCATCTTTGAAGAACTCCAACTGAGGCTTGCAAAGCCATTCATTAAAAAAAAAAATCCTCCCATTAAGAATTTGATCTGCCTGCTGTCAAGGAACACCATTGACACGTATTGCACAGCACATTAAATGATGACAGTCACAATAAATGCAACTTAAAAAAAAAATCTATTACCAAAAAGCCAGTCGAGTCTTCTACCCGAAAACAGGGGCAGTTGAGAGGGTTGTTATTTATAAATTATTCCCCATGCAGCAGAGGAAGTATTCTCCTGCACAGTTTTTGGTGTAGTGCTGGTTTGGTGTAGTGGTTAAGTGTGCGGACTCTAATCTGGGAGAACCGGGTTTGATTCCCCACTCCTCCACTTGCAGCTGCTGGTGTGACCTTGGGCAAGCCGTTGTTCTGGCACAGCTGTCCTTGAAAGAGCAGTTCTCAAAAGAGCTCTCTCAGCCCCATCCACCTCACAGGGTGTCTGTTGTGGGGAAGGGACGGGAAAGGAGTTTGTAAGCCGCTCTGAGACTCTGAGTGAAGGATGGGGTATAAATCCAGTCTCCTCCTCTTCTTCTTCTTTTCCCCAAATTCCAGCTGCAGTGTTGCTAACCTATTGGTTGGGTACGTGTGTATTAAGTGCCGTCAAGTCTCAGCTAACTTACGGCAACCCCATAGGGTTTTCAAGGCCAGAGAAGAACTGAGGTGGCTTGCCATCGCCTCCCTCTGGACTTCCTTGGGGGTCTCCCATCCAAATACTAACCCTACTTAGCTTCCAAGATCTGACGAGTTTGGGCTAGCCCAGGCCATCCAGGTTAGATAGCCTGTCGGTTATGAATTGGTTTCTTCCCGTTAATAGAAGCTCATATTACATGGATGCTTGCTGCCAAAATGCCCATCAGCTAATCTTTTGGGGGTTTTCTTGAGTGGGCCCCGTAATGGGACTCTAAAAAGTATGATCCCAAAAATCATCTCTGCAAACTTCCCCGAAGCCACCCTTACAAATCGCTTCTTGTAGTAGAAAAGAGCAAGAGTCCAGTAGCCCCTTAAAAGGTAAAGGTCTCCCTTGCTTGAAAGCCAGTTGAATCCGACTCTAGGGTTGCGGTGCTCATCTCCGTTTCAAAGCCGAAGAGCCAGCGCTGTCCGAAGATGTTTCCGTGGTCATGTGGCCGGCATGACTAAACACCAAGGCGCATGGAACGCTGTTCCCTTCCCACCGAAGTAGTACCTATTTATCTACTTGCAATTTCTTGCTTTTGAACTGCTAGGTTGGCAGGAGCTGGAACTAGAGACGGGAGCTCACTCCATCATGTGGCCCCCGGGTCTCAAACTGCTGAACTACTGACCTTCCACAGCCTGCAGTTCAGCGTCTTAACCACTTGAGCCACCGCAGCTCCATGTTACCCCCCTCTATAAAGCCGGATAGCTCCTTATTTAAGAACTTGTTTAAGAACTGCCTTGAATCTCACTGTATAGCCATGGGCTGGTCACCCTCTTTCACCTTCACCTACTCTGCAGGGTTGTTGTGAAAGGGGGGAAAGTAGTTAAGATCCCGGTATACCACCATGGAGAAAGGGTCAGATAAGAGTGAAATAGAAAGACAAACGTAAGAATGTCTTGGTCCAGGAACTCTCCCTGTCTTCTTCTGACCTTCATCTTTTGTTCCCCTCCCTGCAGCGTGGAGGCTCCCAGATCAGCTTGTCTGCCATCTCTCACAGCGACAGTGCCTCTTCGACCCAGTCCTTGTCCCATGGAGGGGTGCCAGAGCTGCTGGTGGGGCTCTCCTACAACGCCACAACGGGGCGACTGTCTGTCGAGATGATCAAGGGCAGCCACTTCCGCAACCTGGCGTTCAACAGACCGCCCGGTACGTAGAACCATTCTGTGGCCGCTGGGCAGTTCAAACCCATTCCCTTATTCTGATCTCGTGTTGGATGATCATGTCAGGTTTTCAAGCAGAAGCTAGATGGCCATCTGGCAGCAATGCTGATTCTATGAACTTAGGCAGATCACAAGAAGGGAGGGCAGGACAGGTTGCATCAGTGCTTAGTTCTTGTGGCCCTTTCTTACAGGCCCAGGGATATGCCGATCGCCACTTTGGGGTCAGGAAGCAGTTTTTCTCCAGGCCAGTTTGGCTGGGGATGCTGGAGGTTTTTTGCCATCTTCTGGGCGTGGAACATCCCAGAAGGAGGTGATCAATCGATGCTGGAGGTTTTTTGCCATCTTCTGGGTGTGGAACATCGGTCACTGTGGGTGTGGAGGGGGAGGTATTTGTGAATTTCCTGCCTTGTGCTAGATGGACTAGATGACCCTGGAGGTTCCTTCCAATTCTATGATTCTAAAGGCTAACAACATTTGTGGTAGGGTATGAACTTTCACGGGTCACTGCTCCATTCTTCAGATTCTTATCTGAAGAAGTGAGCAGTGACTCACAAAACCTCATACCCTACCACAGATTTTGTTAGACCGGACTCCTACTCTTTTCTACTGCTACACACAGACTAACACAGCTACCTATCTTGATCTATCTCCATTCAGCTCTGTATGATATTGACCAAATCTCCCCATGCAGCTATTTCCCTCCTGAACGTCATGTGATCATGTAAGACTAATATCAAGTAATACCATTGGTCCATCCAAGTTCAGCATTGTCTGTTCTGATTGGCACCTACCCTGCAGGGTCTCGGATGGAGAAAGGTCTTTCTGGACAGCTGTGATCTGAGACCCTTTAGCAGGAGATGCCGGGGTCCGAACCTGGGACCTTCTGCATGCAGAGCAGGTTTTCTGACGTTGGACCACAGCCTTTGTGTGATGCTGTGGCCAAATGAACGGGGGCAGAGGATGAGAACAAACCAATTGATACCAGAGATCTGCTGGTCAGCAGAGTGATGTTTTGGAGTGATGTTTTTGGACTCACTTTCCTTTTTAAGATGGGGGGGGGATTATCTCCAGTGTGGCCACCTATTTGCTCACGGGGGGGAGGCAAGCTGACATGACTCCTTGCTTCTTTCTTTTTTATTTATCTTGATCGATTGATCGATTGATTACAGTAAACGACCAGCAAAAATAAACACAATAAACGTTAAGATTGAAAATGCAATACTTCAAACCTGTATATGACAGGGAGTTTTTTGTAGAAAAAGCCCAGCAGGAACTCATTAGCATAATTGGCCACACCCGACAGCTGAAACTCATTAGCATATTAGGCCACACCCCTGACGTCACAGGTCATTAGCATATTAGGCCACACCCCCATGTTACCAGAAATGTGCTCATCCAGCCACACCCACCTTTTGATTCTTATTCTGTTTACCTGGTTTGTTGTCAAAACCCAGGGCTTTTTTTGTAGCAGGAACTCCTTTGCATGTTAGGCCACACATCCCTAATGTAGCCAATCCTAATGAGTTTCTGCTGTTGGGTGTGGCCTGTTATGCTAATGAGTTCCTGCTGGGCGTGGCCAACTTGGGAGCCAGCCGGAACTCCGTTCCTGTGCGTTCCTGCCCAAAAATAGCCCTGGTATGAAGAATCCTAGTTGCAGCATTAACATTTAAAAGTGCAATGTGCATTCTGTTTCTCAGAAAGATCTTGCTTTAGTACAGTACTCTGAAACTTTCTCCGTAGTCCGGTGTGATTCATTTTTAAGGAGAACAGTAAGAATTTTTCGTCTCTTCCCAGGAATTTTCTTACTTCATTTATACCACGCGTTTCTCCCCAATGGGGACCCAACATGGCTTCCATTATTCTCCTGTCCTCACAACAAAGAGCCAGTGTGGTGTAGTGCTTAAGAGCAGTGGACTCTAAACTGGAGAACCAGGTTCAGTTCCTCACTCCTCCACCTGAAGCCAGCTGGGTGACCTTGGGCCCGTCACAGCTCTTTCAGAGCTCTCTCAGCTCTCCCCAATAAGTCTAGCTCACCACCTCTTGGTGCACAATGCTACAAGAGTTAGAACTTAAGGCAGCCAGATAATCCTCAGATCTCCTGGCTCTACTACACACAATGCCACACAATAATTCTTGTTCTTATTCCTCACAACAACAATCCCGTGAGGTAGGCTAGGCTGAGATCATGGGACTGGCCCAGGGTCGCCCAGCTAACTTCCATGGCAGAGCAGGGATTCGAACCTGGGTCTCTCAGATCTTAGTCCATCACTCTAACCACTCCACTACGCTGGCTGTTCCCAAATAATAATAATAATATACTTTATTGTCATTGTACATAGTACAACGAAATTAAAGATGCAATCATTTCAGTGATCTACAACAATATTCATATACACTCACACACCATTCACTACTGTCCCATAACTCCCTTAAGGTTCACATAACAACTTAAAACCACCAATGTCACCCAAATTCCAATTTCATACAGCATTTAACGCAATAATAGCTCTCGAATAAAAACTATTTTTTAATCTATTTGTCCTTGCTTTAATTGTCCTATATCTTCTGCCCGAAGGCAGCAGTTCAAACAGGGAATGTTCAGGATGTGACAAGTCCTGCAAAATGTTCTTTGCTTTTTTCAAACATCGAGAACTATACAATTCCTCCAGGAATGGGAGAGGGCAGCCAATGATCTTCTGGGCTGTAATAACAACTCTCTGGAGTGCTTTCCTCTCCACAGCCGTACAACTGGCAAACCAGGCACAAACACAATATGTTAAAATGCTCTCTATTGAGCAGCGAAGTCGTGCACACTTCTTTTTTTGTGGCGGTGGTGGGGAATACACTGTACACTTTAGTACAATCACCTTCCATCTCTTAAAGCATTTTCAGTGCAGCCCTTTTGGGTGAACACAGTGGTCTCTTGTAGGCTCAGAGGGCTAGAGCAGCTGCCCTATGAGAATGGGTTAAGATGCTTTGGGCTGTTTAGTCTAGAGGAAAAAGGCAAGTAAGGGGAGGCATGATAGAGGTCTATGAAATCATGTGTGGCGTGGAGAGACCTGGGGTCATCCACTGAAGCTGAAGACTGGGAGATTCAGGACAGTCAAAAGGCAAGTATTTCTTCAAACAGTATTATGTATATATAAATTGTGGAATTTCCTGCCACAGGATGTGGTCATGGCCGCCATCTTGGAAGGCTTTAAAAGGGGAGTGGGCGAATCGGTGGAAGACGGGGCTCAGGCCCTCGCAGAGGTCAAGAGAGGCCCAGACCACTTCCATTTTTGAGGGGAGCCCCCCTCAGTAAATTAAAAAAATGAAGAAGTGCGAAAACAGTTATACAGAATCAGTAGTATTATATTTTAAATGTTTAAATTTAATACAAGAAAAAGGATATTGTAAGACTGTGTAATAAATGTTCCCATTTTTATTTAACATGTGATTTAACGTCAAAAGTGTAAATTTGAGGGGCCTCCCCTGAGAATGTGAGGACCGGGCCAAATGGCCCTGCTGCCCCCCCCCCCAGGCTCTGACTGGGCTATTCGTGGCTACGAATCATGATCAATATCTGCCCCCTTCAGTACCAAAGGTTTTTGTTGTTGTTCAGTCGCACAGTCAAGTCCGACTCTTCGCGACCCCATGGACCAGCTCCCGCCAGGCCCTCCTGTCTTCCGCTGTCCTCTGAAGTTTGCTCAATTTCATGTTCGTTGCATCTATGACACTGTCTAACCATCACATCCTTTGCCGTCCCCGTCTTCTTTGACCGCTGTCTTCCTGTCTGAGGACTTCCTAGAGGCAGCTGACCGGCCACTGTGTGAACAGAATGCTGGACTTGATGGAGGCCTTTGGTCTGATCCAGCAGGGCTCTCGTTCGTGACTTTATTGCATTGGCTCAAAGCCTTAGCAAAAAACACCAAAATGTCAAAAACGACATCAGAACCATTATATAGCAATCGCAATAACAATTAAACTCTTAATATCCATTACAGATCTATAAACAGTTTTAAAATCCTGACGACAATGACAATCTAAGTTAAAAACAACAAGAATTCAAGAATTCAGTTGGTCAGACAACATAATGCAAGGATTTATCCATCGGCCGCATTAACAGTTGCTGTTTTTGACAAGGTCTTTATCACCTTTGCCATTTGCAGTGTTTCCGATTTACTTTTGCCGGCAAGCAGTATAATTAGTCTGTCATTGTCCACTCTCCTTGGATATTGTAATAAAATATTCCCGAGCTATTTTTCGCGTTCAATGTTCCCTTTAATTTCCCCCCCTTCTGAGCAGAGCACTTCATATCCTGAGCAGAATAGAACTGCTGTGATCTTAAAATGGGCAGTGCAAGACCTTGTGCGGCTCCAGATTGCTGCTGAGCGGGGCTTCCTGTGTTAATGAGCGGCCACTCATGTGCCACAGCTTAGAGCAGAGATGTCGAACTCATTTGTTACAAGGGCCGGATCTGACAAAAATGTCACTTTGTTGGGCCGTGCTATGTGTACCATAAAATTTAATGCCAGGTACTGGAGATATAAACTGTATAAAGGAGAACAGCTGGTAACCTCCGAGTTGGTGTATCCTCATGGCAAAGCTCTATGGGCTGGGAAGGAGGTGCCAAAGAAAACCTGTATGGGTAGACTGGAGAGCCAGCGATGCAGCACTGGGCAGACGCTCCCACACTGCTTGACTGCTGCAGACGAGGTTGTTCCGCCATGCTGAAGCCACAATCAGAGCGGCTCCTCTCACTTTCCCCCCAAGCAGTCTCTTGTTCCCTCCCTTGCATTAGTTGCTCACGGGCCGTATAAGAGCCCTGGAAGGGCCAGTTCCGGCCCCCGGGCCTTATGGTGGACACCCCTGGCTTAGAGGAACACTGCATCTTGTTATGTTCTTATGCTCGTACTTGTATTAGGGAAAGGACATCGCTCAGTGTTAAAGGGCCTGTGTTTTGTTCAGAAGGCGACAGGGTAAACCCCTGGCAGGGCTGAACCGAATGACAGGGACAGCGAGCATTGCCGGGTCTTCGGTTCAAAGCAGCTGGTGGGGGGGAAAACCTATTGTTCAGGGTTTGGCTGCCAAGAAAAGGAGGGGAGGCTCTCCTCCCACAAACCTCACGGCTCCTCAGCCAAAATTAATCATGCATGATAATTACAGCCGTGCGCACTCCCTGATTATAGCAGCAGAACATTAGCCCCATTAAACAAATACAATAGCAGCAATTTGCGCGAGAGAGCGGAAGACAAAGAGTGTCAGGCCAGAACGGGTGTAAAGAACAGGGACAGCCTGTTAGAGGCGGGGGGAAGAGGGAGAGAGTAGGGTTGTCAGGTCCCCCCCCCGGTAACCAGTGGGGGATGAGGGGGACTTACTGGGTGGTGGGGTCCCTCGCCGGTGACATGCTGATGTCACGGGTGGTGCACCGATGTCACTTCCTGTGCGCACCGGAAGTGACATCAGCATGTCAGGATGCTGATGATATCCTTACCATTTTGGCACCATTTCCCCCTGCGAGCCAGTTGAGTGATGATGGGGGTCCCCGCTGTGGGCAGGGGATCCCCCATTCTCGGGGGACCCCAGCAACCCTGAGAGAGAGAGAGAGAGAGAGAGAGAGAGAGAGAGAGAATGGTGTGGTGCTCAGAGAGTTGGTCTAGCAGGGAGCTAGAGTTCAAATCCCCCTCAGTCAAGGTAACCAGTCATTCTCTCTTGTTTGAACCTGCCTCACAGGGTTATTGCGGAGGCAGAGAGAACCAGGGCTTTTGGGGTGGTGGTGGTTGTTTTTTTGGAAAAAGAGGTGCCGGAACTCTCAAGAGGGAAATGAAGTGTTCAATCTGCATTTTAAACGTTTTTTACGATAATTTTGTCGAAGAGGTTCCGGAGCTCTCAAGAGGGAAATGAAGTGTTCAATCTGCATTTTAAACGTTTTTTACGATAATTTTGTCGAAGAGGTTCCGGAGCTCTGTTCCGGAGCGTTCTCCCAGGAAAAAAAGCCCTGGAGAGAACCAAATACGCCCCATGGATGAAGGCTGGGAGAGAAGAAGAAGAGAGAAGAAGAGATTGGATTTATACCCCGCCCTTCACTACCCAAAGGTGTCTCAGAGCGGCTTACAAACTCCTTTCCCTTCCCCTCCCCACAACAGACACCCTGTGAGGTAGGCGGGGCTGAGAGAGCTCTTGACAGAAACTGTTCTTTTTCAAGAACAGCTCTTATCAGAACTATGGCTTGCCCAAGGTCATCCAGCCAGGTGCAAGTGGAGGAGTGGGGAATCA
>NW_015173127.1:1633428-1661439 GCF_001447785.1 Gekko japonicus
CTGAGGTATTAGAGGAAGAAGAGGAGGAGACTGGATTTATACCCCGCCCTTCACTACCCAAAGGTGTCTCAGAGCGGCTTACAAACTCCTTTCCCTTCCCCTCCCCACAACAGACACCCTGTGAGGTAGGCGGGGCTGAGAGAGCTCTTGACAGAAACTGCTCTTTTTCAAGAACCACTCTTATCAGAACTATGGCTTGCCCAAGGTCATCCATCCAGGTGCAAGTGGAGGAGTGGGGAATCAAACCCGGTTCTCCCAGATTAGAGTCCGCGCACTTAACCACTACACCAATCGATAATAATGGAGAAACTGAGCAGACCCAAAGTCACTACAAGGACTAGAAGTGACTGTGTGTCAAATGTTCTAGCAGAAAAATATAGTATCGCACCGCATTCCCTCCCCCCCACGGAGTTGGCTGGCAGGGTGTGCCAAAAGTCTGTAGCTCTATTACCGATTCTGTTCTGCACAAAGAATATAAAAGGTATATCATCTCGTTCGAAATGTATCCCCTTGGATTTTTGCTTTCTCTTAATTTAACAAAGCTGAGCATCTCCCGCATCGTGTGCCAAATCCTGAGGAATTAAACGTTGGCAGGACCGCAGATGTTCCATCTGCGACTAGCCGGTTAAACACGTTTTTTGCTGCCGCTGCTAAATGTGGAATTAGATCTTTCTGGCCCATCCTTATTAGAAGCCCTTGACCTTTTCTAGGGAGTCAGCCTGCCAAGGTGTAACGTGTTGCTGTTCTAATAACTGTAAAATCTCTGCCATTGATGTAGTTGACTGCAAGGACACAAATTCCCCAGTATAAGGAGAGGGGCCGTGGCTCAGTGGCAGAGCCTCTGCTTTGCACGCAGAACATCTGAAGGTCAATCCCAGGTGTCTCCAGTGAGAAAGACCAGGCAGTAGGTGATGGGAGAGGCCTCTGCCTGAGACCCTGAAAAGCCACTGCCAGTCTGAGTAGACCGAACTGGATGGACTGATAGTCTGATTCAGTGCAAGGCAGTTTCATGAGTGTCTCTGTGCGAACACTTTTCGACTTCCACAGGAGAGACGAGTCTATGATAAGACCTTCTCCTGATACCAGCAGGACTTTGAAGAGCTCAGCTTTTGGCTGGTTCGTGCCCTGAGTGTTCTGCACGTATCTCATACAATAACTCACCGAATCACAGAATCAGAGAGTTGGAAGGGGCCAGAGAGGCCATCTAGTCCAACCCCCTGCTCAGTGCAGGATCAGCCTAGAGTATCCCTGACAAGGGTTTGTCCAGCCGCTGCTTGAAGACTTCCAGGGAGGGGGAGCTCACCACCTCCCGAGGCAGCTGATTCCACTATTGAAGAACTCTTACTGTAAAAAAGTTTTTCCTATTATCCAGCCAGTACCTTCCCACCCTAAATCTAAACCCATTCTTGTGCGTCCTCTCCTCTGCTGCCCACAGGAACAGCTCCCTGCCCTCCTGTAAGGGACAGCCCTTCAAATACTTAGAGCCAGGGCTCTTTTTGTAGAAAAAGCCCAGCAGGAACTCATTACCATAATAGACCACACCCAACAGCAAAACTAATTAGCATATTAGGCCACACCCTGACTGCACCACTCATTAGCACATTAGGCCACACCCCCATGTTACCAGAAGGGTGGTCATCCAGCCACACCCACCTTTTGCTTGTTATTCTGTTTACCTTGTTTGTTGTCAAAACCCAGGGCCTTTTTTTGTAGCAGGAACTCCCTTGCATGTTAGGCCACACGCCCCTAATGTAGCCAATCCTAATGAGTTTCCGCTATTGGGTGTGGCCTATTATGCTAATGAGTTCCTGCTGGGCGTGGCCAACTTAGGAGCCAGCCAGAACTCCGTTCCTGTGCGTTCCTGCCCCAAAATAGCCCTGCTTAGAGCAATCATGTTCCCCATCAACCTCAACTTGTACAACAGTTTTGTAAAGTATGTAAATGTTATTCACATGTTGGAGATATTGGTTGGGTGCACACAGAGGAAATAGCAGCAAATGTGGGGAATGGATGACTTTTCAGAGTCCGCTCCTAGCTGCTAGGCTACAAGGGCTTGAGGGGACAATGCAGGTTCTGGAATCTGACGTTACCACTGCCAACCCAAGCTCATGTCTGTACAGTAATTGCAGTACTCTTGGGTAGACTTGACAGATGGCGGGACCCCACGACCGATCCTCTTTGCATCACCACCCCATGAAAAGCGCCCCCTGCTGAATTTCTGCTTACTGCACGGCTCAGTAAAACTGAGAGGCCATGTGAAAATGAAATAAAACCAAAAGAGGTCTGGAGCAACGGATCAGACCCAGGTCTGGACAGTGAAGGCTGGCCTGTTGCAAGAAACAGAGTGGCATCGTGGTTAGAGGTCACACTAGAGTTGGGGAGACTCGGGTTCAAATCTCCACACTGTGGTGAAGTTTGCCGGATCGCCTTGGGCCAGCTGCATGCTTCGTCCCCCTATCCTACCTCAGAGAGTTGATGTGAGGATAAAATGGGGAAAGGAGAGCCATGTACAGTGCACTGAGATCCTTGGAGAAAGGGTGAGATAAATCAGAAGGCCCTAACACCTGACTTAGGTGTTAGGGTTGCCAGGCCATGCGTGTTAAGTGGTGGGAGGTTTGGGAGTGGGGACATGGGGTCACAATGTTGCATATGCCATTACGTTACTTCCAGTGAAAAACCTGGAAGTGACATAGGGTAGCTCTAGGAATCTCCAGAAACTCTGTGGTTCTACCATAGAGTTTTGGGCGATTGCTAGAACCACCTTACGTCACTTCTGGGTTTTCAGCAGAAGTGACGTAGCTGCACATGTGTCATCATCACCAGGTTTTTAAGAATTTTCTCCCAACTCCCCTCAGAGTGGCAATGGGCAACAGAAACTGGGGCAGAGGATCCCCCGCCATGAGCAACGGAATGGTTAGCCTAATAGGCACTAGGCAGGTGCATACGAGCCAGTTTGGTGTAGTGGTTAAGAGCGGCAGACTCTAATCGGGGAGAACCAGGTTTGATTCCCCACTCCCTCACATGCAGCCAGCTGGGTGACCTTGGGTCATTCACAAGTTCTTTCAGAGCTGTTCTCTCAAGAGCAGTTCTCTCAGAGCTCTCTCAGGCCCACCTACCTCCCAGGGTGTCTCTTATGGGGAGGGGAAGGGAAGGAGACTGTAAGCCGCTCTGAGACTCCAACTGAAGGTTGGGGGTATAAATCCAACTCTTCTTCTTCTTCCTACTAACTGGCTTCCTCGCTGTCCTGGCTGCTTTCCCAGACTTGCAAACCCCGCCGGAGACCTCTTAGGTTCCCAGTTCAAGATCCGCCATGTGCCCGTGTCCTGTCACAATGGTGTAGCCTGTGATTTGGAAGCAACCCTAGGAGTGTTAGAATCCAGCAAGCTTCCTCTTGCTTGGCTCTCTCTGTACATGTGGTGGTGGAAAGTGCCGTCAAGTCAAAGCGGACTCTTGGCAACCCCTTGGACATTCAAGGCAAGAGACATTCAGAGTTGGCTCGCCGTTGCCTGCCTCCGCATAGCGCTCCCGGACCTCCTTGGTGGTCTCCCATCCAAATACTCAACAGGGCCGACCCCGCTTAGCTTCCGAGATCTGACCAGATGGGGCTCGCCTGGTCAGGGGCATGTGCTCCTAGTGTACCTGAAGCACGCAGAGCTCCTTTCCAGAGCGGCAGCTGGGCATCGAACGGGATTTAGACTTCTCTTTTTTTTCCTAGCCAGGCCCCTGGGCTGGTGGAACGCAAACAAGGGCTGGGCCTCCAGCCGCTGCGCTGATAACAAAAGGGATTTAACCCTGCTTGACTCAGCCCGCATCCCTCCCTGCAAAGCAAATTCATTTTTTGTGTAACGCCTCGTCCGCAGCTGCTCTTTCCCCTCCCTTTAATCGCCCTGTTTGCTCATTCGATCTTATCACCTTGCGTGGGAAGAGAAGGCAAGAGTCAGACTTCTGCTGTGCTTTATGGAGATTTTCTCTCTCCAGACTGCACCTTCTTATGAGAAGAAGAAGAGGAGGAGGAGGAGGAGGAGGAGGAGGAGATTGGATTTATATCCCATCCTTCACTCGGAGTCTCAGAGCAGCTCACAATCTCCTTTCCCTTCCCCTCCCCACAACAGACACCCTGTGAGGTAGGTGGGGCTGAGAGAGCTCTGAGAGAACCGCTTTTGAGAGAACAGCTCTGAAAGAACTGTGACTGACCCTGGAGAAAATGGCTGCTTTGGAGGGTGGATTCTATGACATTGTACCAAAAAGAAGGAGGAGGAGGAGATTGGATTCATACCCCACCCTTCACTCGAAGGAGTCTCAGAGCGGCTTACAATCTCCTTCCCCTCCCCACAACAGACACCCTGATGGGGCTGAGGGAGCTCTTTCAAGCACTGCTCTTGAGAGAACAGCTCTGGAAGAACTTGTGACTGACCCAAGGCGACGCCAGCAGCTGCCTGTGGAGGAGTGGGGAATCAAACCTGGACGAGTTTCAGAGGCTAGAGTTGACCCAGGTTGCCCTGCAAGCTTTTGGTCTCTTAGTAGTATCTGCTTTATTTACAGATATCCAGGTGAAGACACAGAGTCGGGTCGCCAGCTCCAGGTTGGGAAATACCTGGAGATTTGGGGGTGGAGCCTGGGGAGGGGAGGGGCCTCGGCAGGCCACAATACCATAGAGTCCACCCTCCAGAGCATCTCTTTTCTCCAGGGGAACTTGATCTCTGTAGTCTGAAGATCAGTTGTATTTCCAGGAGATCTCCAGACCCCTTCCGGATGCTGGAAACCCAAGCACATGACATTCCTGTCAGGGCAGCGGGGCGGTCACCAATCTCTCATCACAGAATAAGAACTCAAATCTACGTCTCTTTGATCCCAGCCCGACGCACTAACCACTGAACCACACTGGCCTCCCAGAGAGCCAGTTTGGTGTAGTGGTTAAGTGTGCGGACTCTAATCTGGGAGAACCGGGTTTGATTCCCCACCCCTCCACTTGCACCTGGCTGGATGACCTTGGGCAAGTCATAGTTCTGATAAGAGCTGTTCTTGAAAAAGAGCAGTTTGTGTCAGAGTTCTCTCAGCCCCACCCACCTCACACGGTGTCTGTTGTGGGGAGGGGAAGGGAGAGGAGTTTGTAAGCCGCTCTGAGACTCCAAGTGAAGGGCGGGGTATAAATCCAATCTCTTCTTCTTCTCCCCTGTGAAATGAAATTTATCATTTCTTTTCTGCATCTACAACCTACCGTTCTTCCAAGGGACTTGAGACGGCCTAAAAACTTCTATGGACCTTCAAAACCTTGAAATAACCACCCCCCAAAAAAGAGAGAGCTGACCATATTACCCAGTAAAAGCCAAATTTGTAAAATATATCAGGGCTATTTTTGGGCAGGAAAAAAAAAAAGGAATGCACAGATGCACAGGAACGGAGTTCCGGCTGGCTCCCGAGTTGGCCACGCCCAGCAGGAACTCGTTAGCATAACAGGCCACACCCAACAGCAGAAACTCATTCGGATTGGCTACATTCGGGGTGTGTGGCCTAACATGCAAAGGAGTTCCTGCTACAAAAAAAAGCCCTGGGTTTTGACAACAAACAAGGTAAACAGAATAAGAAGGATAAGGTGGGTGTGGCTGGATGACCACACTTCTGGTAACACGGGGGGTGCGGCCTAATATGCTAATTAGCTGTGCTGTCAGGGGTGTGGCCTAATATGCTAATGAGTTTCTGCTGTTGGGTGTGGCCTATTATGCTAATGAATTTCTGCTGGGCTTTTTCTACAAAAGAAGCCCTGAGAGAAACAAAATCCCCACCTGTGAAATCTAGGAAAAACTCAATAGGAACCAGGTAACCCAGGGTGTAAAAACACAACTAGGAACTCAGTATTAAAACCATGAGGACATATGAACACCTGAAGCTGCCTTCTACTGAATCAGACCATGTGTCCATCCAAGTCAGTATTGTCTACTCAGACCAGCAGTGGCTCTCCAGAGATTCAGGCTTTCGCTTCACAGATCCTGGAGGGTTTTTTTGCCATCTTCTGGGCATGGCGCAGGGGTCACTGGGGGTGTGTCGGGGGAGGTGTTTGTGTATTTCCTACTTTGTGAAGGGGGTTGGACTAGATGACCCTGGAGGTCCCTTCCAACTCTATGATTCTATAAAGAGTACTTTCCCTATCACAAATGGCCAGCTTGTCCGGCATCGTATGTGTGGGAGTATGAGAGCATCGTCTCTACAGGAGAGACCTGCAGAGACATATGTCTCCATGGAAGGCCATGTGGAGAGAGTGAGTGGACAAAGCGAGAGAGCGGTCTTTCTTTTCGACTGCAACAGGAATATGAACTGGGTCTAGTTGAATAAATATAACTTTACTTTTCTTTTCTTTTTTGCAATATACTTCTTGGGAGGTTTATTTACTGCACTCAGAATCACTCTTCTGTGACCGGGCAGAACTCTGCTATATTAGCCAAATATCCCAATACGGAGTCAGCTCCGACCCTCGTCCTAGTGAACCACGTGTAACGGCAGAGTTGTGTGCAGGAATCAGAGAGGCCGGGAGCTCTCCGGAGAAACCGTGGCCCAGTACTTCTGTTGGAATAAGCGGTCGCTTCTATTTTCTGTTATGCCCGCGATTCAGATTGCCGCCATGAACAGGCAAGTGTCTTTTCACGTGAACTGGCAAAGCTGCCCGCGGGTGAGGCTTCCAGTCCGTCATTTGGTGCATTTGGTAGGTATCCCAGACCTGGTTAATGGAACAAAGGTGACCCGTACACTGCAGCAACTCTGCAGCTGCTTAGGGGCGCTTGGTTTCTGCCTTCCCGGCTCTTTTTTCCTTCATCCAAACTGTTCAAGGCAAAAGAGGAGGCGGAGGGTCTCCTTGCATTTAAAGCACACAAGTGTTTTCACACCCGATGTGCAGTTTCACGCTTTGGGTTTCTCAGGCAGAAAGATGCGTAAAATAGCACATCTTACGGGAAGGGGGGGGAAAGAGCCAACCGCTAGAGCAAGAAAACGTCTGGCTGCGATCCACATTCTGGCTGCACATCGTGCCGAGCGAAACTTTCAGAGCTCTGCCTTGGATTTCCGAAACTTCGGGTTTGTTTTATTTTTTGGCTCAAGGAGGTAGCGCAAGTCAATTAACCTTACCCTCCATTTAAAAACTGTTTACTCGTGGCAGGTTTTCTTTCACCCAAATAGTAAAAGCTAGAAATTTGTGCTCGTTATGTTCCCCCCCCCCCCAACAATGAAGGTCAAATGTTGGACTGAAATGATCGAAGGTCTTCGTTAAAAAGTTTCATTTGCTACCTCTGGGTATCTGGAGGGGTATCTGGAGAGCCAGCATGGTGTGGTAGTTAAGAGTGTCAGATTAATGTCGAAATCGCAGGAGGTCATAGCCCCTCTGTACACTGCCTTGGTCAGGCCGCACCTGGAGCACGGTGTGCAGTTCTGGAGGCCTCACTTCAAAAAGGATGTGGGCACAATCGAGAGGGTGCAGATTGAGATGTAAAATTTCCGGAAATTTTGAAGCTCGGGAAAAAACGGAAATGTTCGGGAAAATTGAAAAAAAATGCTACATTAGCATTTCTTTTGTCTTTTCTGGATTGAAAGTCATTCTGTTACTTTAGGAACATAAAATATGACTATGGACATTTTTACTTGGCATGAAATTATCACAACTAGCATATTAAAAATATAGTGTATCCAAACAATTATTACAAACAGAATACCCACCCACATGCAAAAACAAAACTGAAACCTTTTTATTTTCTTCTGACAATAGCACCTCCTAAAGGAAGAAATGCATCTTGTTCTTGCATTGGAGAGTTCAGTTTGTAACCTAGGACTGGCTTGTCCTCAGTGCACAGAAATTAGATCAATCTGATACCATACATATTTTTTGGAAATGATTTGGAAAATATTTGAACACCTTGTCTTAAAATATTTTATTCATCATGTTAAAATAAAACGTTCCATAATCATTTTTTCTTTTCTTTTCTTTTTTCAATTTTTCCAACTTTTCGGGGAAAAAACCAAAAAAGCTTCAGGCTGGAGACTGAGCCCTACGAGGAAAGGGCCCTGGGAATGTAGTGCTGTCCCCCGCGGCAGGGATCCTGTGAAGACGCACGGATCCCCTGCCGCGGCTTGGCAGCCCTACCTCATAGCCTGGATCCAAATTACCTTGGTCAACTGAAACTCCGCCTCCCACTGATGCGACCTGAACTTCTATTCTTATCCTTATGGCCTGGGTGCAAATTACCTTGGTGAACCGAAACTTCGATAAGAGTTTTTATTAGCAGCTGCTAGTGCTGCAACAGCTACAAGATGGAAGGACAGATCAACCCCATCGATCTCTTTATGGTTTGACAAAATAGGGAGATTCTACGTTACTGGGGTGGGTGGGATCTCTTCTCATGTTCAACAAAAAGAGACGACGGCTCTTAGCAATACTTTCCCTGCAGTTTGGCTTCCGAGGTTAAGTGAGATGGTGCTATGAGAAAACGTTCCAAGTCATAAGAACATAAGAGATGCCAATGTTGGATCAGGCCAAAGGCCCATCCAGTCCAACACTCTGGGTCACACAGTGGCCAGAAATACCAGGTGCCATCAGGAGGTCCACCAGTGGGGCCAGGACATTAGAAGCCCTCCCACTGTTGCCCCCCCCCAAGCACCAAGAAGACAGAGCATCACTTGCCCCAGAGCCCCTATCTATACCTTGTGGCTAATAGCCACTGATGGACCGCTGCTCCATATGCTTATCTAATTCCCTCTTGAAGCTGTTCATGCTTGTAGCTGCCGCCACCTCCTGTGGCAGTGAATTCCCCGTGTGAATCACTCTTTGGGTGAAGAAGTACTTCCTTTTATCCGTTCTAACCCGACCGCTCAGCAATTTCATGGAGTGCCCACGAGTTCTTATAAGAACTCGTGGGTACTTACCCTATTGATCTACTGCCCTATTGATCTACTTACCCTATTGATCTACTGCAGTTGTGAATTGATTGCTGTGTTTGTATTTCATCCGGACAGTTTTAAGTATTTCTTTGTATTACTCAGTTTTACCTATTAACAACAACAACAACAAAAAAAAAGGTGGAGACCCCTGGACTAGGATCTGGGAGACCTGATTTTGAATCTCCACTTTGCCATGGGAGCTTGTTGGGTGGCCTTGGCCCACTCATGCAGTCTCAGCCTACCCTCCCTTACAGGGTTGTTGTGAGAATGAAGCGGAGGGGAGAAGGATGTCATCTGCCTTGGGCTCCTCTTGCAAAGAAAGGTGGGGCATAAGTTAAATAAATAAATAAATAAACAAACAAATAGACCTAGTGTAGGAGAGTCACTGGAGTGTCAGTTGTGGGTCAGCAAGGCCAGGGTCTGCATCAGTAGTCAGCCAGGGGGTGAATATTCAGTTCAGGGGGTGATCTTGGGACCATCATTCCCAGTTTGGTCTCTAACTGGACTGTAATCTGGAGAACCGGGTTTGATTTCCCACTCCTTCACATGGAGCCAGCTAGGTGACCTTGGGTCAGTCACATTCCTCGAAAGAGCTCTCTCAGCCTCACCGACCTCACAGGGTGTCTGTTGTGGGGAGGGGAAGGAAAGGAGATTGTAAGCTGCTCCGAGACTCAGAGTGAAGGGCAGAGTATAAATCCAATTCTTCTTCTCCTCCTCCTCCTCCTCCTCATCTTCTTCCTCCTCTTTTCTTCTTCATCTTCTCCTCTTCCTCCTCCTCCTCCTCTTCCTCTTCCTCTTCTCTTCTTCGTCTCCTTCCTCCTCCTCCTCCTTCGCCTCCTCCTCCTCCTTCTTTTGGCCCTACTCCACAGGCTCGTTGTGAAAGACGGGTAAACAGTTCAGGAAGGATAGACGTCCTAAAAACACACTTGGGTGCCTGTTGCAGTCCTGTTGCAGTGCCTGTTGTACCCCCCTCATTTCCATTTCCCTTCTTCCGTTTTGCCTTTGACAGACACTTACGGCAAGCTCTGCCTGCTCAACTCATTCGGCCAGGAGATGTCGCGGTGCAAGACCTCCGTCCGCCGGGGCCAGCCAAACCCCGTCTACAAAGAGACTTTCATCTTCCAAGTGGCCCTCTTCCAGCTCTCGGAGGTCACGCTGATGATCTCCGTCTACAACCGCCGCAGCATCAAGCGCAAGGAGATGATCGGTTGGCTGTCCATGGGGCAGAACAGCAGCGGCGAGGAGGAGCTGAACCACTGGCAGGAGATGAGAGAGTCCAAGGGCCAGCAGGTGTGCCAGTGGCACACGCTCTTGGAGTCCTAATGCGGAACTCGGCGCTTCCGGCGTGGCCCTTTCTCTCCTCTGCCCAAAAGGTGGAAGCCGTCTCCCTGAAATTTGACACGCAAAGAGCGGCCGTTTGAGAATGGAACTGGACTTTCAAATGCACTTTTCTGTCTTTCCGCTGCTGCTCGGAATCTCTTGATACGAGCAGGGGCCCAGTCAGAGAGAAGCTCGATTCGAGTCCAGAAGCCCCTTAGGGATCAACAAGATTTGGGGGGGTTATAAGCCTTTGAGAGTCAAAGCTCCCTGAGTTAGACCCAAGTAGAAATGGAGATCTCTGACTCCTCGTATCCCGGTTGGAAGGCAGGAGGGGTAGAATGCTCGTAAGGGATGCGAAGGTACAATACCACACCTTCTGACTGGGATGTAAAGACTCGGGCTGCAGTCACACTGCATGGTACACAGAGTGTGTTTTAAAGGTAAAACCATCTCCCCAATAAGTGAGGATGCCACAATGAGTTTTATTTAAATGCTGCTGCATGGATGCACATATGCGCACGTGGGCAGCAACTTAAAAAAAACCCCAGTGATGGAAACGGATCTGCAAGTTCAGGTGTCCCTTCCGGGTTCCTTTTGCTGCAGGAGAGTTCAGACGTCGGGATACCCAGAGGGAACTGCAAACAATCCGTCCATACTGGACTTTACCTGGTATCTGTGTATTCCGCTTCCATTGTGGAACATCATTGGCTGCCAATGACTGCGCAACGGGAGGCAGATGTCCTTGTCTGGAGGGGCCCATTTATTCCACTCAGGCTACGGCACCGTAGCACCACAAACTGCACGTGTGACCACAGCCTCAGAGATCTCCTTTCCTACTAGTACCTGACGAAGTGAGCTTTGATTCGAGAGCTTTGATTCGAGAGCTTTGATTCGAGAGCTTTGATTCTCGAACGCTTATCCCCTGGAGATCTTGGTCTCGAAGGAACTCAGATGGACCTGGGTCTTGGTGTTCAACCGCAGACCAACACAGCTACTCTCTGAAACTGAATTTGCCCTTGTTGGCGTTTTCATGCAGCCTGATCTCATTGGCCGGGACCCGAGAGTGGGCCGGAAAGCCTCCGCAAGTGGATCGCAGGCCAGGCTGCCCTAGGGGCCACCCCGGCCCTTTCCCTTCCTCTATTTTGTACTTTGGAAACTAAGGTCTGACCCTGGAAACAGTGTCTTCCACGACATACGTTAGTTGGTACTTGAGAGCCAGTTTGGTGTAGTGGTTAAGAGCGGCAGACTCTAATCTGGAGGGACCAATTTTGATTCCCCACTCCTCCTCATGCAGCCAGCTGGGTGACCCTGGGCCAATTACAGTTCTCTCAGAGCTGTTCTCTCAAGAGCAGTTTTCTCAGAGCTCTCTCGGCCCCACCTCCCTCACAGGGATTCTGTTGTGGGGAGGGGAAGAGAAAGGAGATTGTCAGCCGCAGTGAGACTCCCAAGTGAAGGGCAGGATATAAATCCAGCTCTCCTCCTCCTCCTCCCTATTTTTTATTCTCTGCATCTCTATATTGATAAAGTAAAACGTGTCCAGTTGGTTACTAGAATAAGTTTCTTAGAATCAGGGCTCTTTTTGTAGAAAAAGCCCAGCAGGAACTCATTAGCATAATAGGCCACACCCAACCACAGGAACTCATTAGCATATTGGGCCACACCCCTGACAGCACAGCTCATTAGCACATTAGGCCGCACCCCCATGTTATCAGAAGTGTGGTTATCCAGCCACACCCACCTTTCCCTTCTTATTCTGTTTACCTTGTTTGTTGTCAAAACGGGGTTTTTTTTTGTAGCAGGAACTCCTTTGCATGTTAGGCCACACCCCCCTAATGTAGCCAATCCTAATTAGTTTCTTCTGTTGGGCGTGGCCTATTATGCTAATGAGTTCCTGCTGGGTGTGGCCAACTCGGGAGCCAGCCGGAACTCTGTTCCTGTGCGTTCCTGCCCCAAAATAGCCCTGCTTAGAATCTTAGGGAGGGATTCATGGAGAAGGAGAGGGCGGTCCAAGGCTGGAATATCACCTCCATGTGCAGAAGTTTGTGTATGTCAGAATGCCACTTGCTTGGGCCCTTGCTGGGGTCACCATGGGTCAGTTGTGACTTGACAGCACAGACATACATATAGTGCATGGGGGTCACAACATGACTTGCAGCTGCCGCTTCTCTGCTTCAATCCCTTGCCAGGACTGGAAGGTTTTTACTAAGTTGGCATTTCCAGCATCTCTTCCAGTGTGAAATGGCTGCCTCCTCCCACCGGTTTTTGCAGGACTGTAAATTCTGGCACAGGGGGTACAGCTGGGGGGGGGGGTTGTATGATCAGCAAAACGAGTTTTGAATGCTAATGAAAAAAAAAGGAAACAAATACACAACAACCCTGTGAGGTGGCTTAGGCCGTGACTAAATGCTTGGCCCGAGGTGGGGGTTTCAACTTGGATCTCTTAGCCTGTAGTCTGACACTGTAACCACTACCCCACACTGCTGTGCTTTTTAAAAAACATGGATTATGGGATGCTTTTGTGCTCTTTGACTTGGCTGTGAGCCACTGTGTCCTTTGCTTTCTGCGCCCAGTCAGCCACCAGGGTTATTATGACGACCGTGGTGCAAGACCAAGATTTTGGCTGCTGGAACCGGGCATACACAGAGGCAGGTACAACTGAAGAGTGAGATCGGCTTCCTTCCCAGCCAGGTGACTCATTGCTTTGAAACTATTTCTGGTGCTCTTTTCGACTGAGGTTTCACTGTTCCCCCCCCCCCCTCACCACCACCACCCGACTTCCCACTTTCTTATTTTCATACCAATCGCTGGGGGCAAATTTTCTTGGTTACGCAGATGAGGTCATTAGTCTAGCACTGCATGTTACCCGTCTGTTCCTTTAAAAAAAAACCCAATAAAACTGTGTTTCTGTTTTCTGAGATTACACTTAGGGGGGGGGGAGAGATGCTCCAAACTGACTCCTTGGCATGCGGAAGGGTTGTAGCCTTTTCTGTTAAAATCCAGGGGCCTGCAGGCGACAGTTTAGGGCGATTCTGCATTGGCTTTTCCCTCCTCTTGTTTTTACCAAAGGTGCAGCTGAAAACCACATTCAGGGGGCGGTTCTGCACTGACTTTTCCCGCCACTGTTTTAGCAAACCCACTTTGGGGCAGAAATTCCCCTCGGCATTGCATGCCGCTTTCGCTTCCTTTCATCATTGCATGTTGTGGTACTGGCGGCAGCTCTCCAGGGTCTTAAACGTAAAGGTTCCCTTGCTCGAAAGCCAGTCGAGTCCGACTCTAGGGGTGCGGTGCTCATCTCCGTTTCCAAGCCGAAGAGCCGGCGCTGTCCGAAGACGACTCCGTGGTCACGTGGCCGGCATGACCAAACACCAAGGCGCACGGAATGCTGTTACCTTCCCATCGAAGTGGTACCTATTTATCTACTTGCAATTTCTTGCTTTCGAATGGCTAGGCTGGCAGGAGCTGGAACTAGAGACGGGAGCTCACTCCGTCATGCGGCACACTCGGGTCTCGAACTGCTGAACTACCGACTTAGACTGAGGCAAACAAACTCACTTTGTTGCACAGGATCGGGCAGGAGGTGATGGGAAAGACCTCAGCCTGAGACCCTGGAGAGCTGCTGCCAGTCTGAGTAGACAAGACTGGATTTGAATGACCCAGGGTCTGATTCAGTAGAAGGCAGCTGCATGTCATTCCATTGTCAGCTAATCCTTCTGAGACCTCACATTGCTCTCCATTGGACTCTCCTGTGGGGTATGTGGAAGGAGATTGGTTCTTCCTTTCCTGTCGCCAGGCCCGCAGCCAGGATTTTGTGGCACGTGGGGCAGATTTTTTTCCGGTGGGGCTGAAGTTCTCAGTGCAGAAAGAGAAGCCATTGAGCCAATAGAAAGCCGTTACCAGGATAGATCTCTACACTGCAAGCTGGCAACCACTTGACAGGACAGTTCTCAGCTGCTGCAAGTTAATCACTTCTGCCAGCCGAAGCAACAATTCTGATAACAAGCCGGCAGGTGGGGGTGATGACTTCAATAGTCAAGAATAGCACTTAGGCAGGAGACCAGTTTCTTGACACGGCATTAGAAGGGATCCTAGAGGTCACCTACTCCAACCCCCTTGCTCCGTGCGGGAATTAGTCAACTGCGGTACTCCACTCTTTAAAGGAGCACACACCTTTAAAAAATGTTTTAAAATGATTGAAGAAAGCATTTACGGGAGAAATCCTTGCAGGGCTGTGCCTTTAAGAAAGGGGGCGGAGCCCCCAAAAGTCCCGTTGTAGCTACAGGCCTGCCTGTGGCTACATGGGGTCCCCGCCACAGGGCTCTTGCTGCATCAGTCAGCTGTCAGGTAGAGGAACTTGAGGAGAAACAGGTGCATGGATTTCATCCAACCCCAGTGCTAAGGAATTCCTTCTGGACTGCTGTTTTAAATAAAGAAGCACAGGTCATCCACGTGGCTTATTGGTCTGAGTCGAAACCTAACTTACCAAGGAACTCCTCTTTGGTATAAAAAGCACAGTTTAATAGGCAATGTTTACACTTTCTAATACTTTGGTTCTTGCATCAGAACGTCCTGAATAGATCTGTGCATTGTTTATTGTATGAGATTTTTAACAACGTCCATCTTGATGGTTTTTGCATTTTGGGTTGACGGGAGAGGCGTCTGAAAGTGTACTATTAAACTTACGACCTTTCTCTTAATGGCCTTGGTCGCGTCTGCTTTGTGTCTGCTTTATGCATGGGATAGAGCAGGTAGAGAAAGAGCTACTTTTCTCCCTTTCTCACAATACAAGAACTCAAGTGGGCACTCCATGAAATTGCTGAGCGGTCGGGTTAGAACGGATAAAAGGAAGTCCTTCTTCACCCAAAGAGTGATGAAGACATGGAATTCACTGCCACAGGAGGTGGTGGCGGCTACAAGCACGGACGGCTTCAAGAGGGAATTGGATAAGCATATGGAGCAGAGATCCATCAGTGGCTATTAGCCACAAGGTATAGATAGGGGCTGTCGGTCTGGGGCAAGTGATGCTCTGTCTTCTTGGTGCTTGGGGGGGTCAACAGTGGGAGGGCTTCTAGTGTCCTGGCCCCACTGCTGGACCTCCTGAGGGCACCTGGTATTTTTGGCCACTGTGTGACACAGAGTGTTGGACTGGATGGGCTATTGGCCTGATCCAACACTGGCTTCTCTTATGTTCTTATGTCTGGGGCAAGGGATGCTCTGTCTTCTTGGTGCTGGGGGGGGGAGCAACAGTGGGAGGGCTTCTAGTGTCCTGGACCTCCTGATGGCACCTGGTATTTCTGGCCACTGTGTGACCCAGAGTGTTGGACTGGATGGGCCATTGGCCTGATCCAACATTGGCTTCTCTTATGTTCTTATGTGTCCACTTGAAATCTTCACGGAGATCCACTCTGAGACATGTTGCCAAGGGTTTATTGTATGGATGTGGAGGTCAAGGCGATCAAATTGTAATCGGTTAATGAAAAGTTTTCTATTCTTCCTTTGGCTAGACATTGACAGGGTTGCAGAGAAAGATATCAAGGACTCATGGTCTCAGTCTGTTTAGAAATGTGCGGGTCGATCCAGTACAGAGGAGGGCAACCAAGAGGATTAAGGGGTTGGAGCACCTTCCCAGTGAGGAAAGGCTGAAGAGTCTGGGGATTTCTCAGTTTAGAAAAGAGACCAGAATCATAGAGTTGGAAGGGACCTCCAGGGTCATCTAGTCCAACTCCCTGCACGATGCAGGAAATTCACAAATAATGCCCCACATCCACAGTGACCCCTGTTCCATGTCCAGAAGATGAGAAAAAAACCTCCAGGATCCCCAGCCAAACTGGCCTGGAGAAGAATTGCTTCCTGACCCCAGAATGGCGATCAGCATTTCCCTGGGTATGAAGAAGAAGAAGAGATTGGATTTATACCCCGCCCTTCACTACCCAAGGGAGTCTCAGAGTGGCTCACAAACTCCTTTCCCTTCCCCTCCCCACAACAGACACCCTGTGAGGTAGGTGGGGCCGAGAGAGCTCTGACAGAAACTGCTCTTATCAGAACTACAGCTTGCCCAAGGTCATCCTTTGTGTTTTCAGATTTCATATTGTTGCCAATTCAAAGAATTCAGCTTCTCCGCAGGACTCTCTTCCGTTGGTAAAGGTAAAGGTCAAGGTTCCCTTGCTCGAAAGCCAGTCGAATCTGACTCTAGGGTTGCGGTGCTCATCTCCGTTTCAAAGCCGAAGAGCCAGCACTGTCTGAAGACATTTCCGTGGTCATGTGGCCGGCATGACTAAACACCGAGGCGCACGGAACGCTGTTACCTTCCCACTGAAGTGGTACCTATTTATCTACTTGCAATGTCTTGCTTTCGAACTGTTAGGTTGGCAGGAGCTGGAACTAGAGACGGGAGCTCACACCGTCACGCGGCACTCGGGTCTCGAACTGCTGAACTACTGACCTTCCACAGCCTGCAGTTGGTACAAATTCAGAAACCAGATAGATATCACCTCCATTCCAGTGTGCATATGCTGTGGTTAACATAAGTCCTACAATGTGCAAGAACATTATCTAATATGGGCACAGGTGATATGTATCTGGTTTCTGAATTTGTACCAACGGAAGAGAGTCCTGTGGAGAAGCCGAATTCTTTGAGTTGGCAACAATATGAAATCTGAAAACACAAAGTTGCATTTAGATATTGTAACCACTGGAAAGCAACTAGAAATATCTAAAAAAGACTAACCAAACCTCCTGACCTTGTAAAGTGGCCACTGCATGAGACAGGATGCTGGACTAGATGGACCACTGGTCTGATCCAGTAGGGCTCTTCTGATGTTCTTATGAAGGCCTCAGCCTCTTTGCCCTGTTGTTGGCCCTCCAGAGGAACTGGTTGGCCCCTGTGTGAGGCAGGAGGCTGGACTGGATGGACCACTGGTCTGATCCAGCAGGGCTCTTCTGGTGTTCCAATGAAGGCCTCGGCCTCTCTGCCCTGTTGCTGGCCCTCCAGAAGAACTGGCTGGCCATTGTGTGAGACAGGATGCTGGACTAGAAGGACCACTGGTCTGATCCAGCAGGGCTCTTCTTATGTTCTAATGAAGGCCTCGGCCTCTCTGCCCTGTTGTTGGCCCTCCAGATGAACTGGTTGGCCACTGTGTGAGGCAGGATGCTGGACTAGATGGACCACTGGCCTGACCCAGTGGGGCTCTTCTTATGTTCTAATAAAAGCCTCAGCCTCTCTGCCCTGTTGTTGCATCTCCAGAGGAACCGGTTG
Source organism: Gekko japonicus (assembly GCF_001447785.1). NCBI lineage: Eukaryota > Metazoa > Chordata > Lepidosauria > Squamata > Gekkonidae > Gekko > Gekko japonicus. The sequence goes on from NW_015173127.1 coordinate 1,650,920, forward strand.
GCCACTGTTGTGAGACAGAATGCTGGACTAGATGGACCACTGCTCTGATCCAGCAGGGATCTTCTTATGTTTTTATGTCCTTTGGCCAATTGCCTCTGTCCCAGCTTGGCCTTCAGTGCGTTCTGGATGAAGTCAGTGGGTGGCTTAAAACAGTCCCTTGGAAAGATTCCAGCCTTTTCATTGAATAGAATCTCTCGTCTTCAGAACTCTGCGTTTATTTTTCAGTGTTGCCGTTTCAGCAAATACCCGCTTCAATCAGGGGCTCGCTGGATTCCCACTGCAGCTTCCGCTCACCACATTGATGCTCCTATTCATCTGCAGCACCATTAACAGTGCGCTTATCTAACGCCGAGCGCCACTCCATTGACTATTGATGAAGGATTTTTTTTTCCGGAGGGGGTGAGGAGCAACGATTCAACAGCTGCATCCTACCACCTGCTCCTAACTCCCCGTGTGGGTCGAATTCAGCTCCGGCTGCTACTTGTAAAAGCTAGAGCTTGTAGTCACTTTTCTGGCTGATGCAAAAGGAAAACCACAGGGTTCACATGCATGCACCACCCCCCTTCTCCTCCCCGCTCTGAGGCTGTGGGGTGTCAAGATCCCGAGCGTTCAGAAGATGTCCTCGGCTTTTGTTACCGGCCTCTCTGGTCTGCATTCCGCGCGCGACTCCAAGAGAGGCGTCGCATTGATCTGTTGTGTGGGCATAGATTTCTGTGAAGCGCTGGCTTCCAGGGCCGTGAATGACTCTGTGTTATTAAGAGACGGGGAGAAAGGAGCCATTTATCGATCCCGCTGGAAGGCAAGGTTAGAGAGGAGAAGTGATTCTGACAGAACCGTGGCAGGGCACCCGAGGGCAGGAGTGGGCCCTCTCGGAAGGCGCTGGGGCCGGGCCCAGCCTGGCAGCTGCCAGTGTTTGTCTCCACGGGAAGGTATTAAGAAGAAGAAAAGAAGGAGAGATTGGATTTGTACCCCACCCTTCACTTGGAGTCTGAGAGTGGCCAGAACTCCATAAGCCCTCCCACTTTTGACCCCCAAGCACCAAGAATACAGAGAATCACTGCCCCAGACATAAGAACATAAGAGAAGCCATGCTGGATCAGGCCAGTGGCCCACCCAGTCCAACACTCTGTGTCACACAGTGTCCCAAACCCAGGGACCATCATGAGGTCCACCAGTGGGGACAGAACTCCAAAAGCCCTCCCACTCTTGCCTCCCAAGCACCAAGAAGACAGCGCATCACTGCCCCAGACATAAGAACATAAGAGAAGCCACGTTGGATCAGGCCAATGGCCCATCCAGTCCAACACTCTGTGTCACACAGTGGCCAAAACCCAGGTGCCATCATGAGGTCCACCAGCGGGGCCAGAACTCCAGAAGCCCTCCCACTCTTGCCTCCCAAGCACCAAGATGACAGCGCATCACTGCCCCAGACATAAGAACATAAGAGAAGCTATGCTGGATCAGGCCAATGGCCCATCCAGTCTAACACTCTGTGTCACACAGTGGCCAGAAACCAGGAGGTCCACCATCACGAGGTCCACCAGCAGGGCCAGAACTCCAAAAGCCCTCCCATTGTGGCCCCCCCAAGCACCAAGAATACAGAGCATCACGGCTCCAGACATAAGGACATAAGAGAAGCCACGTTGGATAAGTCCAATGGCCCATCCAGTCTAACACTCTGTGTCACACAGTAGCCAAAACCCAGGTGAGTGAAGTTTTCCTTCAGCTCCCCTCCCTCCCAATTCATTCCCTCCCGTCCGACTTTTCTGAGTTGCGTAGCCAATCCTGTGCCCGTAAGCCCTGCCGAATTCAAAGGGATTTACAAAGTTGCACAGGGTCACTGCTTTAAATACCTGGTCCCTTTCCAATTTGATTTACAGCCAGTGTGGTGTAATCGTTCAAGTTTCTGATTAAGATCTGAGAGACCCTCGTTCAAACCCCCACCCTGGGCTGGTCCCCCACTCTCCGCCTCACAAGGCTGTTGTGAGGATAAAACCTGAGAGGAGGGCGATTTAAGCTGCTTTGGGTCTCCGCCGGGAAGAAAGGCAGGGTATGCATGCAGTAAATCAAGAGAAGCTGAAATTCAGGGGTATTGCGAAGCAGTTTGCCCTTCAGGCAATGTCTGTGGGGAAAAAACCCCTCCCCTCCAAGGTGACATTCATCTTTGTATCTCGGCCAAAACTAAATAGCAGGAGCCTTTAATCCAAGCCCCTCGATTCTTGTGACGGGGCCATATAACCTTTCCTCTCATCATTCAAATGCAACGCTCCCGCGTGAAATATCGTTTCCTGGAGGAGATGAAACAATCTTGGATGCGCGAGGAGGAAATTATGATCGGGGAGCTGAGAAGGTGGCACTTACCTGTCACTGGTGCATTACCGCCTGTGCTCCTGAGATTCCTTAGCCGGTTCCAGCTCATGGCGCAGGGGAGGGGGAGAGTAGGGTTGCCAATCTCCAGGCTGTGGCTGGAGAACTCCTGCGATTACAACTGATCTCCAGGTGACAGAGAGCAGAGAAGAAGAGGAGGAGGAGATTGGATTTATACCCCGCCCTTCACTCGGAGTCTCAGAGCAGCTTACGAACTCCTTTTCCCTTCCCCTCCCCACAACAGGCACCCTGTGAGGTAGGTAGGGCTGAGAGAGCCCTGAGAGAACTGCCCTTGAGAGAACAGCTCTGACAGAACTACGGCTTGCCCAAGGTCATCCAGCCAGGTGCAAGTGGAGGAGTGGGGAATCAAACCTGGTTCTCCCAGATTGGAGTCCGCGCACTTAACCACTACACCAAAACGGCCACTTGGGAAGGTGGAGTCTATGGCCTTATACCCCATTGGAGTCTCTCCCCTCCCCAAACCCCGCCCTCCTCAGGCTCCACCCCAAAATCTCCAGACGTTTCCCAACCTGGAACTGGTAATCCTTGGTTGAGAAGGATGCCTGATTGCGGAAGGAATGGAGGAATGTGCCATCTTGCTTCCCAGGCTGTGTTCTGGGCAGAACTTGGGGCAGTTCGTGCCAGTTCTCAAGTGGCGTCCCTGATCAGTGTTCAACTTCTTAGTTGATCAGCCCCACCTGCCTCATAGGGTTGTGGGGGGAGGAAGGGAAGACGATCGTAAGCCGCTCTGAAACTCCTTAAGGTGAAGAAAAGCAGGATTTCACAACCCACTCTTCTCCTTCCCACCTTGGGCGGAACTGCTAGAAGGCCTTAAAGTTCTGCCATTTGAGGCGGAAGCGGGAGATTGTGGAACTAGGGATTATTCCATTACTTAATTCATTGATGCCCCGCCTTTCGTCCCAACGGGGACCCAAAGCGGCTTATGTCATTCTCCTCTCCTCCATTTTATGCTCACAACGACCCTGTGAGGTAGGTCAGGCCGGGAGAGCGTTCCTGGTCCGAGGTCACCCAGTGAGCTCCCGTGGCATGAGTGGAGATTTTAACCTGGGCCTCCCAGATACTAGTCCCACACTTTTAACCCTTATGCCACACTGGCTGTTGTGTCTTTTGTGTTGACCATTTTCGATAGCCAAATTTATCGTGTTCGAATGAGACTGGGTGTTAGCTGATTGCCTGAAATAAGAACATAAGAGAAGCCAATGTTGGATCAGGCCAAAGGCCCATCCAGTCCAACACTCTGTCACACAGTGGCCAAAAATACCAGGTGCCACCAGGAGGTCCAGCAGTGGGGCCAGGACACTAGAAGCCCTCCCACTGTCCCCCCCCCCCAAGCACCAAGAAGACAGAGCATCCCTTGCCCCAGACATAAGAACGTAAGAGAAGCCAGTGCTGGATCAGGCCAATAGCCCATCCAGTCCAACACTCTGGGTCACACAGTGGCCAAAAATACCAGGTGCCATCAGGAGGTCCAGCAGTGGGGCCAGGACATTAGAAGCCCTCCCACTGTTGACCCCCCCAAGCACCAAGAATACAGAGCATCCCTTGCCCCAGCCTGAGAGTCCCTATCTATACCTTGCGGCTAATAGCCACTGATGGACTTCTGCTCCATATAAGAACATAAGAGAAGCCAGTGCTGGATCAGGCCAATGGCCCATCTAGTCCAACACTGTCACACAGTGGCCAAAAACACCAGGTGCCATCAGGAGGTCCACCAGTGGGGTCAGGACACTAGAAGCCCTCCCACTGTTGCTCCCCCCCCCATGCACCAAGAAGACAGAGCATCCCTTGCCCCAGACTGAGAGTTCCTATCTATACCTTGTGGCTAATAGCCACCAATAGACCTCTGCTCCATATGTTTATCCAATTCCCTCTTGAAGCCGTCCATGCTTGTAGCCGCCGCCACCTCCTATGGCAGTGAATTCCATGTGTTAATCACTCTGGGTGAAGAAGGACTTCCTTTTATCCGTTCTAACCTGACCGCTCAGAAATTTTATTGAGTGCCCACAAGTTCTTGTATTGTGAAAAGGGGAGAAAAGGACTTCTTTCTCTACCTGCTCAATCCCATGCATAATCTTATAAACCTCAATCATGTCACCCCTCAGCCGTCATTTCTCCAAGCTAAAGAGCCCCAAGTGCTTTAACCTTTCTTCATAGGGAAAGTGTTCCAACCCTTTTATCATTCTAGTTGCCTTTTTCTGCACTTTTTCCAATGCTATAATATCCTTTTTGAGGTGTGGTGACCAGAACTGTGCACAGTACTCCAAATGAGGTCGCACCATCAATTTATACAGGAGCATTATGATACTGGCTGATATGATTGATCGTTGATGGATTCTTAGAACAGGTTTGCATGGAGTTTCCTGCAAAGCTGCACATGGACGAAGTGCTGCCAAGCCAGGCATATTGGACTATTTCAATGAACATAGGATAGGATTGTGCTGAATACTCAGCATTTATTGGTGACTGATTTAACTATCTATGGCTTCATTCACACAGTGAGACACCATTTCCTCTGCATTCTTCAACTGCCGTACCACCAGAATACATAGAGGCTTTAAAAAACCCAGTAATTGCCATTGTGCTGTTGTGATGTAAAGTAATATTCCAACAACGTATTGCCATAATTGCTGAAATCCCAGCTTTCATGTATATAAAAAGGAAATCTCTATCCTCCTCCCATTGCAGAGTTATAAGAGAAAATGTGCTGCCTACTCCATTCACCTTACAACTCAGCAGTAGGAAGGGCTAGAGACTTACTTAAAAAAAAATTAAAGTTGGGACTTCAGTGATTGTGGCAACACATCCTTAGTATGTTAGATCGTAAGAGTGCGATAGCAACTGCCTTTTTTATAAATAAGAAAACCTTCAAAAGACTTCCGGTGGTACAGCGGGGAAACGGCAGCCAGAAAAGCCAATTACACTGTTAGGAGGAATACAGAGAAGCAGCCTGTCAGGCAGCCGTGAACTGGTCAATGAACAGTTGAACCAATTCATTGAAAAATCAGCTCTTTGTTCATGACCGGCGAACAGGACTGTGGGTTGCCAACATCTAAGTGGTAGCTGGAGAGCCAGTTTGGTGTAGTGGTTAAGAGTGGTGGACTGTACCCTGGAGAACTGGGTTTGATTCCCCACTCCTCCACATGCAGCCAGCTGGGTGACCTTGGGCCAGTCACAGTTCTCTCAGAGCTGTTCTCTCGAGAGCAGTTCTCTCAGAGCTCTCTCAGCCCCAACTACCTCACAGGGTGTCTGTTGTGGGAAGAGAAAGAGAAGGAGATTGTAAGCCGCTCTGAGACTCAGGGAGAAGGGCAAGGTGTAAATCCAACTTCTCCTCCTCCTCCTCTATTTGAGTGCAGAATCCAGATCTGGGTTAGTTACCGTGGCATGCAGGGAAAGGGTACTTATGCCTCCCCCCCCCCCCAACACACCATTTTCTAGATATGAAATGGCCCCAGCCAGCTTCCACTGGAGCAGCTCCCTATCAGTAGACATGAATCCACCAAACAGGGCAGATCACAACCCCTGGGGCCATTTCAGATTAGGACAGTGGCTCAGGGCCCGGAAGCCTCAAGTGGTCTTTCTTTGGTCCCAATCCGAATCAGGCCCCTGCGTACCTGGAAACTGAGTTCTCGGTGGTGAACTCGCAAAACTCATCTGATCGAAAGTCCTCATGGTGGACCCGAACATGACCCACGGCCTCTGTAATATGTAGATAGGTCCTCAGCCTAGCCAACCTAATGGGGTTGTTGTGAAGATAAGGAGGCCGAGCTAAGAAGATCGTCGGAATTCCTTGAAGGAAGGGCGGGACTGAAACGTTCTCATTGGTTAGAACGCCCTGCCGGCAAGGGAAGGAAACGTGTGCCTCTGCTGTAACTATCACACGTGCATGCGTGGGCAGACGCACCGACACACATACAGGGGTCATTTCCTGCAGGAGCGCACAGGAGCGGAGCTCCGGCAGTAAAGGGCCCAGGGGGCGGGCACATGCAACAAGCCCCACCCCCTTCTCCCAGCAGCCCTCAGTCAGAGCAAGAAGCAGCCAGATAAGTTGCAGAGCCCCCTCCGCCCGCCCCCCGGTCCAAAACCGTCCAGTGGCACCTTTAAGATCAAGTTTTATTCAGGTACAAGCTCTCCCTCCTCTGCGAGGGCAGATCTGCACGTTCCCCCCCCCCAATAGCTAGCAATCCAAAACAGTCCAGTGGAGCCTGAGCGGTGGGTGTTGCCTTCTGACACACTTCTGGTGATGTCAGGGGGTGTGGCATATGCAAATAAGTTATGCAAATGAATTATGCTAATGAGCTCCTGCACCTCTTTTTCTATGAAATGACCCCTGCACACATATATCCGGTTCACGGTGAGAGAGAGAGAGGCTGTTTTTGTTCGACAGATGAGTGAGAGATCAGATGCTACTCCATGGAACATTCATGGATCAAATGAGCCTGGCACTTCCTTGGCGCCAGTGAGGTTTCTGGAAGTTGCTTAGAGTCAACTCAGGTTCTGTGGGGGCATGCCCTGCGGACAGGCCCGTTGCTACAGTGGGGCATCTTGGGGCCTGGCCCCCTGACTTGCTGCCAAGGCCCCCCCTGACTTCCCATCCAGCCCAGGCGCTCCCTTGGAGATTTGTGCAGGGGTCTGTGCAGGGTGCCCCCTGACTTGTTTAAAGGCCCCCTCAATTTAAAAAATCCTGGCTATGGGCCTGCCTGCAGACATCAAACACTCGCTCACACACAAACACCCACGCAGCTGCCTGCTACCAAATCAGACTCTTGGTTCATCGAAGTCAGTAGCCACTCAGACTGGCAGCGGCTCTCCAGGGTCTCAGGCGGAGGTCTTTCCCATCACCCACTGCCCGCTCCTTTAAATGGAGATACCATAGATTGAACCGGGACCAAGGAGATGCTCTGCCACTGAGCCACAGAGTCGCAGCTGCAAGTGGCGGAGTTGGGGAATCAAACCCGGTTCTCCCAGGTTCGAGTCCGCACTCCTAACCATGACACCAAACGTACAAATACATAAGTGCCGTCAGGTTTCGAGCAGAGGTCATTTCGGGGGGGAACGTGGGGGAACGCAGTTCCCCCGGGTGAGGTACGGGGGCGGGGCACATGACGAAGCCCCGCCCCCTGCTTCCGGCTGCCCCGCTTCCGGCCCTCATTCAGCCAGGAGGAGGCAGGAGAAGAGGGAGGGTAAGTTGCTTCCTCCCTGCACTCGGCAGTGGAGCTGCAAGGCCGGCGGTGGCGGCCGGGACCGTTGGGGGTGTGTGGCCTTATGACACACTTCCGGTGATGTCAGGGGGTGTGGCATATGCTAATGAGTTATGCTAATGAGTTCCCCTAGCTCTTTTTCTACGAAATGACCCCTGGTTTCGGGTGACTTATGAGGACCCCAACAAGGGGCATTCAAGGCAAGAGATGAGTGAAGGTGGTTGGCCGTTGCCTTCCTCTGCAGAGTCTTCCTCGGTGGCCTCCCATCCAAGGACCAACCCCGCTTACCTTCCAAGACCTGACAAGGCCAGCCGGTACTACACTATTCTACGTCCCCGTGCAATCAGAAAGGCTGAGAATCCACTAGGCGACTCGCTTGGAAGACGTATCGCCACCGCTGAGCTCAGACTCCGTTCACAGTGAGCTTCTTCTATGGGTCTCCTCACCATGGTAACCGGGCACCTCCCCGGTTTTCTTTTTCTTTTTTTTTAAGTCACAGATGCCAAAACTGCAGGCATGTGCTTTCTATTGCATCATCTTCCAGTTCTGGAATGATTACCGCTGATCACAAAAACACAGGAAACAAACCTCGGCTGGCAGCTCAGAGACCTCCTATAACAACCATGGGCTAAGGAAGGTTGAGCTCGGGAGCGTGGGAATTCAAGGGCGGATGCCCCCACCACACCCCATAGAGGGTGGTGCTGTGTCTCAGTGGCAGGGAATCTGCTTTGCATGGAGCAGGCCGGAGGTCCAATCCCCGGCTGGCCCATAGCTACGGTGGCGCTATTGGGAGCCCCGCCCCCTTCCTTAAAGGACCAGCCCCCTTAAAGGGGCTCCTGCTTCTTAAAGGCCCCCCCCCACTTCTTCCCTTCTAAAGGGACCCTTTAAATGCTTTTGAGAAGAAGCGGGGTGGTGGTGCACGCTCCTCTCCCTCCCCTCCTGCACGATTTAAAGGGCCCTCCAACTGATCAGCGGGCCACATGCTCCCCACTGATCAGCTGAAGGGCCCTTTAAGTCTCGCAGGAGGGGAGGGAGAGGGGTGCACACCATCCTCCTTCATTATGGCAAAGAATAGCAGCCCCACCAGAATTTTTTTTTTTTTTGCCTCACAAGCCACAAAATCCTGGCTGCAGACCTGATAACCGGCACCTCCAGTGAAAAAAGGACAAGAAGAAGAAGAAGAGGAGAAGGAAGAGGAGGAGGAGGAGATTGGATTTATACCCCGCCCTTCACTAGAAGTCTCAGAGCGGCTTACAAACTCCTTTCCCTTCCCCTCCCCACAACAGACTCCCTGGGAGGTAGGCGGGGCTGAGAGAGCTCTTTCGAGGACTGCCCTTGAGAGAACAGCTCTGACAGAACCCCAGCGACCTGTTTGTGGCAGAACCCCTTCTCTGGGGCTTTTCTTCTGGGGGAACGTGCCGGAGCAGAGTTCCATAACCTCCTCGACAAAATTCTTTTTAGAAGAAGTGAGAGAGCTCTTTCGAGGACTCCGCCCTTCACTCGGAGTCTCAGAACGGCTCACAAACCCTTTTCCCTTCCCCTCCCCACGACAGACACCCTGTGAGGTAGGTGGAGCTGAGAGAGCTCTTTCGAGGACTGCCCTTTCAAGGACAGCTCTGACAGAACTACGGCTTGCCCAAGGCCATCCAGCAGCTGCAAGTGGAGGAATGGGGAATCAAACCCGGTTCTCCCAGATTAGAGTCCACGCACTTAACCACTACACCAGACTGGCACTTAACCACTACACCAAACTGACCAGGCAGTAGGTGATAGTGAAAGACCTCTGCCTGGGACCCCGGAGAGCCCCGGCCAGCCAGGGTAGACAAGACTGACCTTGATGGGCCAAGGAACTTGTTTATTGATTTTTATTTACATTATTTATTTGTCCTTCTCACTTGGACTTGAGGTGGATTACAAAGAGTGGGTCGATACAATTGACAGGACGGGGAATTCAATAAACAGTGTGATAGGATTAGGGTTGTAGAACCCACCAGAAGTCTAAACACAGAACTGAAGCAAAGCAGAACTGTTCGGAACTGACCTGGGGTCGGAAAGCAATTTTTCTCTAGGCCAGTTTGGCTGGAGATCCTGGAGTTTTCCCCCCATCTTCTGGACGTGGAACAGGGGTCACTGGGTGTGTGTGTGCGGGGAGGTATTTGTGAATTTCCTGCATTGTGCAGGGGGTTGGACTAGATCAGGGGTCATTTCGTAGAAAAAGAGGTGCAGGAGCTCATTAGCATAATTTATTTGCATATGCCACACCCCCTGACATCACGGGAAGTGTGTCAGAAGGCAACACCCACCGCTCAGGCTCCACTGGACTGTTTTGGATTGCTAGCTATTTGGGGGGGGGGGCGTGCAGATCTGTCCTCGCAGAGGAGGGAGAGCTTGCACCTGAATAAAACTTGGTCTTAAAGGTGCCACTGGACTGTTTTGGGCCGGGGGGGCAGGGGGGCTCTGCAACTTACCTGACTGCTTCTTGCTCTGACTGAGGGCTGCTGGGAGCAGGGGGTGGGGCTTGTTGTATGTGCCCGCCCCCTGGGCTCTTTACTGCCGGAGCTCCACTCCTGTAGGAAATGTCCCCTGGACTAGATGACTCTGGAGATCCCTTCCAGCTCTGTGATTCTATGTTAACACATTAAATGATGTAAAATTCACCAGTACAATCCCAGTTTCAGAAAGCTCCACGCAGTAGTATCGACCACAGTCCCTAATCATTTCCCCAAGTAACTCTGTGCATCGTTTAGTACAGTGTGACTCTGTTGCCTGGGCAGAAAGGACCTCTTCAATAATTCAGTTTTGCAAAGTTTGCAGAAAGCCAGAAAAGCCGGGAGCCCTCTTGACACCCTCGGGCAAGCTGGGCAGGATGGACTAGGCACGTGTACGGGCTGAACAGAAGGCGGAATCCTGTTGCAGGGCGTGATTGTGGTTCAG
>NW_015173127.1:1662444-1716122 GCF_001447785.1 Gekko japonicus
CCCCCGCCTTAAGGTACAAGCTCTCCCTCCTCTGTGAGGGCATATCTGTGCATCGTCCCCCCCCCATAGCTCACAATCCAAAACAGTCCAGTGGAGCCTGAGCAGTGGGTGTTGCCTTCTGACACACTTCCAGTGTTGTCAGGGGGTGTGGCATATGCAAATAAGTTATGCTAATAAGTTATGCTAATGAGCTCCTGCACCTCTTTTTCTATGAAATGACCCCTGCTTGTGGCTAACAGTCACTGATGGACCTCTGCTCCAGATGTTCATCCAGTCCCCTCTTGAAGCTTGTAGCCGCCACCACTTCCTGCGGCAGTGAATTCCACGTGTGAATTATTCTTTGGGTGAAGGAGTGCTTCCTTTGATCTGTTCTAAGCCGACTGCTCCTTAATGTCACTGAGTGCCCACGAGTTCTGGTATTGTGAGAAAGGGAGAAAAGCAGGCCCATAGCTACAGTGGGGGCCCCGGGGCCCAGCCTCCTGACTTCCTCCCAAGCCTTCCCGACTTTTGGAGAGAAGCAGGGGGAAGTGGCACGTGCCTGCACTCGGCTTGGAGAAGCGGAGGCCATGTGTGAATTTCAGTGCCCCCCGACTTTTTAAAAGGCCCCTCAAAGTAAAAAATCCTAATTCTCAGAAAAGAACTTCTTCCTCTACCTTCTCTGTCCCATACTTCGACAGCTGGGGTGGTGATATGGTTAGAATGCCAGACTAGGATCTGGGGGACCAGGTTCGAATCCCCACTCTTGGCATGGGAGCTTGCTGGGTGGCCTTGGGCCAGTCACACGCACTCTCAGCCTAGCCTACTTTACAGGGTCGTCGTGAGGGTAAAAACGGAGGAGGGGAGAAGGAGGTGAGCCACTTTGGGTCCCCACTAGGGAGAACGGTGGGGTATCCATGAAGAAAATCGATGCTTTCTGGGTTGAGTGAACGTGCAGAAGTAGAAGAGAGACCGTGCCCGAAGGCCTTGGGCCCACCCCGTATATAGGGTTGCCAACTTCCAGGTGGGACCTGGAGATCTCCCAGAAGTACAATGGATCTGTAGACTATAGACTTAAGTTTCCCTGAAGAAAACGGCTGCTCCAGAGGGTGGACAGGGCGGTTCCTCAGTGGAACTGGCTTCCTCGGGAGGTGGTGGGCTCTCCTCCTTGGGAGGTTTTCAAACAGGGGTCACTGCGGGTGTGGAGGGGGAAGGTATTTGTGAATTACGCCTGCAAGACGGAGCTCTTCCGCCAGGCTTTTGGTTCAGGCAGCGGGCGTCCACACATGGCCTCCCCGAGGTTGCTGTCTCCTACCTACTGGCCACCCATCTGCCAGCAACCGGCCATATCCCTCAGTATTAATGGGTCGGAACTTTCACCAGCAGCTGTAAGTACTGATTTTAAATGTTTATAATGTAAAGGTTTATATTGTGTTTTTAAACCTTATCGTATTATTGAAGATGATGTGATCCGCTCTGAGCCCGCTCACGGGATGGGAGGGATACAAATAGAATAAATAAACAAATACATTTCCTGCTCTGTGCAGGGGGTTGGACTACATGACGCTGGCGGGTCCCTTCCAGCTCTGTGATTCTATGACGCTATGGTGTCAAACCCCATTGAGGTCCCTACCCCCAAAAAACCTTGCCTTCCCCAGGCTCCACCCCCAAATCCCCAGGAATTTCCCAACCTGGAGTTGGCAACCCTACCTATAAATGCATTCATTGTTATTGGGGGGGGGGGAATCTATGCGTGGACACTTGTGGATATCTCCTGCATATGTTGTTAGGATGCATTTGTTGGGGTTCCCAGTCATGCAGAGAGGGCAAACCTGCCTGGTGACAGGGCTAAGCACCACATAGCTTTGAGTCATTAATTATCGTATGACAGTGTGTGTAGTAAAGTCAGGAGATCCTAAAATTGTCTGGCAGCCAGAAGTTCTAGCTCTTTTAGCATTATGCACCACTAGGGGACAAGCTAGACTTTGATTTTAAGGCAAGAGACGTTTCAGAGGTGGTTAGCCGTTGCCTGCCTCTGCATCACAACCCTGGTATTCCTTTTAGGTCGCCCTTCCAAATATTAGCCGAGGCCAACCCTGCTTAGCTTCTGAGCTCTGATGAGAGCGGGCTATCCTGGGCTATCCAGGTAGAGCTTTGTAGAAGAAGAAGAGATTGGAGTTATACCCTGCCCTTCACAACCCAAAGGAGTCTCAGAGCGGCTTACAATCTCCTTTCCCTCCCCCTCCCCACAACAGACACCCTGTGAGGGAGGTGGGGATGAGAGAGCTCTGACAGAAACTGCTCTTGAGAGAACAGCTCTGAGAATCCGAAGCAGCTCTTGTTGTTCTCCTGTCCCCTGTTTTAGCCTCACAACAACCCTGCAAAGTAGGTTAGGCTGAGAGTGTGTGACTGGCCCAAGGTCTCCCAGCGAGCTTCCATGGCGGAGTCAGGATTTGAACCTGGGTCTCCCAGAGCCTAATCCCAACTCTCCCATGCTGGTTTCTCTGTTGGAGGAAGACTCAAGTGCAGACTCCTAAGCTGGAGGAAGGCTGGTTGGAGCCACCCCATCGGTGGCAACTATTCAGGGTTGCAACCTCCAGGTGGGGCCTGGAGATCTCCTGGAATTGCAGATGACCTCCAGACTATATAAATCACTCACTCACTCACTCACTCATTCATTCATTCTCCTGGGGGGGAAATTACTGCTTTGGAAAGAGGACTGCATAGCATTACATCCTACCAAGTTCTCTCCAGTCTGGTGTAGTGGTTAGAGGCGCCGATCCTAATCTGGGAGAACTGGGTTTGATCCCCCACTCCTCCACATGCAGCCAGCTGGGTGACCTTGGGTCAGTCACAAGTCCTTTCAGAGCTGTTCTCTCAAGGGCAGTCCAGAGAGCTCTCTCAGCCCCACCAACCTCACAGGGTGTCTGGTTGTGGGGAGGGGAAGGGAAAGGAGACTGTAAGCCGTTCTGAGACTCGGGGGGGTAGAAATCCAGTCTCTTCTTCCTCTTCTTCTTCCCCGTCTCAGCCCCACTCTCCGGGGCACCGCCACCAAATCTCCAGGTGTTTCCAAGCCTGGAGTGTTCAACCCTGCTTCAGTCCCTTGTGCCTGAGGGTCCTGTGAATAATCGGGGAAGGGTCCCCTTCCTGCCCAAATGGCCTCCTCCTTCCCAGTCTCTCCTGACCCACCCCTTCTTCCCTCTCCTTTCCTTCCCTCCCCCCAGCCACCCCCCTCCCCGAGAGAAGCGCTCCCCGCCCCGTCCCTCCCTCCCTCCGCCCGGGCCGGACTCTTGTGCTTTTCCACTCGGAGCTCTCCGCTGGAAGACCAGAGATGCTGAGGAGGAGAGCGTCACCGCCTCTTAGCAACGCGCCTAGCAACAAGCTAACATCTTCTCCCCCTGGACCAATCCGGGGAAGGAAGGAAGGGAACATCTGGGCGCCTGCCTCCCCGCTCCCGACGAGAGGAGGCGATGCTCTCGCCAGTGACTAGAGGGACTCGCAGGAGCTGGGTCGGCCGTCGCAGCCTCCAGAGGATTGGGAAGGGAGCGGAAAAAGCAGGGAAGCCTCTCCGCCGCCGCCGCCGCCCCTTGGGCATGTGCGCTTCGACCGCCAAACCGAAGGTAGGCAAAAGGCACAGAGCGCCTCGATTTTTCTCTCGCCTGGAGCTGTTTATTGATGACGATTTTGTTGAAAGCCAGAAGTGTGGATGGTTTGCACTTTGAAAGCTCAGAGTTTACTTTTCTTTCTCCCCAAATAAAATGCTCCTTGCTGGAGCCAGTCCAAAAGTTGCGGCGCAATAAAAACAGGTGTTTGGTTGCACCTTTGGCTAACAACATGGATTTATCCCAGCAGTGGTTTCTCTGGGTCAGAGCCCTCTTCCTCTCATGCTTAAAAAGCGATGATCCCGGGAGCAGTGCTAAGGAGGAGAGCATTTCTGAGCATGCACAGAATGCTTTCCCCCAGCTCCAGAGTCAGCGCACACGCCTGGAGTTAGGAGTATCTCTCTCTCTCTCTCTCTCAGCAGGAGATAGATAGATGGTTTGCACCGTAAAAGCTCAGTGCACACCTTAACGGGGGAAAAGATACCTCTTCTCTGGAGTGCTGATAACAAGGAGACTGTATCTGAGCATGCACAGAGGGCTTTTCTGCAGCTCCTGAATAACCACACTTAGGTGAGGTGTTGGGGGAAGTATAAAGATACACCCACTGAACTGCAGGAACAAGCCTAAGCAAGTCTACTCAGATGTAAGCCCAATTCTGTTGCAGTGTCCCCTCTAAGCTGAGTTAGTGTGAGCTAGCTCACAGGTTTTGTAGCCTCTGGCTCACACATTTTTGTCTTCACTCCGGAGCAAGGTAATTGATGCGGCAGCTAAATCACTCGCCCTCAACTTTAATGCCAGTAGCTCACAATAGCAGGATTTCTGCTCACCAGACTCCGCAGCTTAGATAGAGGGAGCATCGGTTGGGGCTGCCTCCCGGGAAAGTTGTTCTGAATACTGCAGCCTGCCGGATACGAGCAGACTATGGAGCCCAGAACTCTCTGCTTCGCCTGCCCCAGGAACTTCAGAGCAGATCTGTGCTATGTACTGCATGCCACAAAGCAGTCTCCCCCCCCTGGGGGCCAAAGTCCCCCCCCCCGCCCTTCCAACAATACTAAATTGCCGCTGAGCACATTTCAATTGAGTGACCTCCTGGATTTTCCCTCCTCCCTGGCCCAGGTCTTAGGAGCAGGAAGCTTGATTCCCGGCCAAACTTAGGGATGCCAGTCTCCAGGTGGGACCTGGGGATCCCCCAGGAATTACAGCTCATCTCCAGGCTACAGAGATCAGTTCCCCAGGAGAAAATGGGTGCTTTGGAGGGTGGGCTTTATGGGTCTTGTTCCCCAGTGAAGACCCTGTCCTCTGCAGGCTCCACCCCCAAATCTCCAGGAGTTTCCCAACCTGGATCTGGCAACCCCCCCACCTCCTATCAGGGGTCAGGGCGAACCTGGCCACGCTACCAGATACATTTCATTTTCTTTGCTCATATTTCCTATTCATTTACGAGAAAGGCAGGAATTGTTATATCCAGTGTTCCCTCTAAGCTGAGTTAGTGTGAGCTAGCTCACAGTTTTTTAGCCTACAGCTCACACATTTTTGTCTCAGCTCAGGCAGGGATGGCTCCAGAGTGGACTAATTTAGGCAGCAGCCAAATCTCTCGCTCACCACTTTCATGCCAGCAGCTCACAAAGTAGAATTTTTGCTCACAAGACTCCACAGCTTAGAGGGAACATGGGTGTTATCTCTGGATGAGACGACCAAGATGAGTTCCCCTGGAGAAAACGGATGCTTTGGAGGGTGGACTCCAGTGTTACCTCTAAGCCGAGTTAGTGTGAGCTAGCTCACAGCTTTTTAGCCTCCGGCTCACAGATTTTTGTTTTAGCACATGAAGGAGGGCTCCAGAGCAAACTAATGTATGCAGCAGCCAAATCCCTCGCTCACAACTTTAATGCCGGTAGCTCACAAAGTAGAATTTTTGCTCACAAGACCCCACAGCTTAGAGGGAGCCAAAGGCCGTGTACCCCACGGAGGTCCCTGTCCTCCCCAGGCTCCATCCCCAAATCTCCAGGAGTTTCCCAAACTGGAGCTGGCAACCCGACTCCCCCATCTCCTATTGGTGGCTGGGGGGAACCGGGCAAGGCTACCAGATCCATTTCGTTTTCTTTGCTCATGTTTCCTAGTCATTTTCGAGAAAGGCAGGAATTGTTATCTTGGGGTGTTATCTCTGGATGAGACGACCAAGATCAGTTCCCCTGGAGAAAATGGCTGCTTTGGAGGGATGGACTCGAGGGCCTTGTGCCCCAGTGAGGTCCCTGCCCTCCCCAAGCCCCATCCCCAAATCTCCAGGTATCTCCCAGCCTGGATCTGGAGACCCTACTTCTCCTGATGGCCTGCTTCTGACAGACGAAGGGATGCTCCCTCTAAGCTGTGGAGTCTCGTGAGCAGAAATTCTACTCTGTGAGCTCCTGGCATGAAAGTTGCCAGTGAGCCATTGGGCCACTGCATCAATTAGCTTGCTCTGGAGCCCTCCTTCCCGAGCGAAGACGAAAATCTGTGAGCCGGAGGCTAAAGAACTGTGAGCTGGCTCACACAGACTCAGCTTAGAGGGAACACTGGCGATGCCCCAGTGAGGTCCCTGCCCTCCCCAAGCTCCATCCCCAAATCTCCAGGTATTCCCCAGCCTGGATCTGGCCACCCTACTTCTCCTGATGGCCTGCTTCGGACAGGCGAAGGGATGCTCCCTCTAAGCTGTGGAGTCTCGTGAGCAGAAATTCTACCCTGTGAGCTGCTGGCGTGAAAGTTGCCAGTGAGCGATTTGGCTACTGCATCAATGAGTTTGCTCTGGAGCCCTCCTTCCCCAGCGAAGAAAGAGGAAAACCTGTGAGCCGGAGGCTAAAAAACTAGCACACACGAACTCAGCTTAGAGGGAACACTGGACGGGACCTGCGTCTCCCTACAGGCTCTCCCTACAGGTTGCTGGCAGGTGTTTGTCGGGCAGCTCAGGAGAAGTTTCCCTCCTTCGGTGCCGAGATGCTGGCTTTGGCTTCTGTACGGTGCGGAGAGGCGCGAAGGGGGAAAGAGAGGGAGGGGAAAGGAGGAAGGGTGTGATTCCCCCCCCCCAAGTCGACTCGTACTCTAGTGGCTCTGTGACACCCCCTCCCCTAACACACATGCTCACACTCTGCCGCTTCCTTCCCCATCAACACCCAGCCTGGGTAGCGTGGAGTGGTCGGAAAAACTCTGAAAAGTAACCATAGTAACCCTGCAGAAGTTCTCCCTGCAAAGCCGCCGCCACCGCCGCCGCCCAGATGAAGCAACCGTCTATATATAGAGAGAGCATGTTGAAATACACGCCGATCCGGAGGACGTGGGCAAAAGACCCCCTCACTCCACTTCGTCCGCTTGGACACTTGGGCAATGGTCCCCGGGAATTGCATTTGAACCGCTGCGGAGGGTTAACTTTTATTTTAGATCTGAATCGTTTTCAACTCCGTTTTTCTTTTTATGCGTTAGCTTTGTGAGCTGGCTTGGCTGCCGTAGGGGATCATGCTCCTCTAAGCCGTGAGCAAAAATTCTCCTTTGTGAGCCACCGGGCAGCATTAAAGTTGGGCGCAATGCTCCCTCTAAGCTGCGGAGTCCTGTGAGCAAAAATTCTCCTTTGTGAGCGACTGGCATTAAAGTGGTGAGCAGGTGATTGGGCTGCGGTATAAATCAGTTTGCTCTGGAGCCCTTCTTCCTGAACTAAGACGAAGATGTGTGAGCCGGAGGCTAAAAAACGGCAAGCTAGCTCACACTAACTCAGCTTAGAGGGAACACTGGTTGGGAGCAGGTGATTCAGCCACTGGATCAATTAGTTTGCTCTGGAGCTGTCCTTCCTGAGCTGAGACAAAAACATGTGCGCCGGAGGCTAAAAACGGTGAGCTCACTCACACTGACTCAGCTTAGAGGGAACTCTGGTTGTGACCTTAAGCAACAAACAAAAGACAATAAGTCCTGTATAGATATATTTATTTTTAGGATCTTCATTGAATGCACCCCAGGCAGTAGGTTTTTATGCATTTTCTCACTGCTTTGTGCATTATGCGAGACACATATACGAGACACACTGTGTAGAGCAGGGGGCTTCGATATGGTGCCCAATGGCACCATGGCCCCCGCCAACACTTTAGGAGAGCCAATTTGGTGTCGTGGTTAAGTGCACGGAACTGGGTTTGATTCCCCACTCCTCCACTTGCACCTGCTGATGTGACCTTGGGTCAGTCACAAGCTCTGGCACAGCTGTCCTTGAAAAAGAGCAGTTTCTGTCAAGAGCTCTCTCAGCCCCACCCACCTCACAGGGTGTCTGTTGTGGGGAGGGGAAGGGAAAGGAGATTGTAAGCCGCTCTGAGACACCTTTGGGTAGTGAAGGACGGGGTGTAAATTCAATCTCTTCTCTTCTTTTCCTGGCACCCGTCAAGTGTTTTTAGAAAGTGGGTGGAGCCAAGTGGGGCTCCTGCCCAGCAGGCCTTCTAAGTTTGGTGTAGTGGTTTGGAGCACAGAACCTAATCTGGGAGAACTGGGTTTGATTCCCCACCCCTCCACATGCAGCTGCTGGTGTGACCTTGGGACAGTCACAAGTTCTCTCAGAGCTGTTCTCTCAAGAGCAGTGCTCAAAAGAGCTCTCTCAGCCTCACCTACCTTGCAGGGTGTCTGTTCTGGAGAAGGGAAGGGAGATTGAAAGCTGCTCTGAGACTCCGAATGAAGGGCAGGATATAAATCCAACTCTTCTTCTTCCTCTTCTTCTTCTTCCTCCTCTTCTTCTTCTCCCCCCCCCCATGTGTGATCTGATTGGCTGTGCAGATTCAAATACCATTTTGGCAACATCTGGAGCAAAGGTCCATCAGTGGCTGTTAGCCACAAGGTATAGATAGGAAATCTTGGTCTGGGGCAAGTGATGCTCTGTATTCTTGGTGCTTGTGGGGCAACAGTGGGGGGGCGGCTTCTGGAGTTCTGGCTCTGCTGCTGGACCTCCTGATGGCACCTGGATTTTCACCACTTGTGTGACGCAGAGTGTCGGACTGGATGGGCCACTGGCCTGATCCAACATTGGCTTCTCTCATGTTCTTATGACAGCTGCCGCTATAGGGTTGGTTCTCTTCTTTCTCTGATTCTCCTTTTAAAAATTTTCTCCTCTCATCCTTTGCACTTGGCTTCCTCTGAATTTGCACCTGGCATCGCCTCCCTCGAGGTCCTTTTGTGTTTGCACCCACCACCCTATTTTAGAATTCCAAAGGTGCCTGCAACTTCAAAAGGCTTGGGGATCCCTGTGCAGAGAGAGAGCGAGAGCGCAGATAACAGACAGGCTGAGAGTATGACTTCTTGAGTCTGGGAGTTCCCCTGGCTATGAGTGTAGTGGGTGGCATTAGAAAAATCATACTCCCTCTCAGCCCTTCAGTCTGTAACGTGGGGACTGCAGGACTATTTTAAGGATTCCATTGGCAATGTTTGGGAACACTCCAAAAGCGGACGTGGAAATACTGTCACTACATGTCTCAGGCACACTTCCATGCGCTCACACACACTCAACCAGTTCATTGGTATGCTAAATAGCAGGCTTCCACTTGCAAGCTGTGTGTGTGTGTGTGTAAAAAGGGCTGACAGGTCGTAGCTGACTTGTGGTGACCCCAGCAAGGGGCTTTCAAGGCCAGTGAGAAGCAGAGGTGGTTGGCCGTGGCCTTCCTCTGCAGAGCCTTCCTTGGTGGCCTCCCATCCAAGACTTATGGCAACCCCAGCAAGGGGCTTTCAAGGCCAGTGAGAAGCAGAGGTGGTTGGCCGTGGCCTTCCTCTGCAGAGCCTTCCTTGGTGGCCTCCCATCCAAGACTTATGGCAACCCCAGCAAGGGGCTTTCAAGGCCAGTGAGAAGCAGAGGTGGTTGGCCGTGGCCTTCCTCTGCAGAGCCTTCCTTGGTGGCCTCCCATCCAAGACTTATGGCAACCCCAGCAAGGGGCTTTCAAGGCCAGTGAGAAGCAGAGGTGGTTGGCCGTGGCCTTCCTCTGCAGAGCCTTCCTTGGTGGCCTCCCATCCAAGACTTATGGCAACCCCAGCAAGGGGCTTTCAAGGCCAGTGAGAAGCAGAGGTGGTTGGCCGTGGCCTTCCTCTGCAGAGCCTTCCTTGGTGGTCTCCCTTCCAAGTACCAACCCTGCTTAGCTTACGAGCTCTGACGAGATCGGGCTATAAATTGCAAGCTACATCAATACAAATATTTGAAAATACATGAATGCAAGATTCCCCCCCCCCCCCATTTTTAGATTCAGGCTCTCCCTGTGCCACATTTCGATCTCGGTGTTCAAAATCAGAGTGCTTCATTGGCTTCTTTTAATGGTTAGTATCTTGGCAGGCGTAGTTTCCTACGCTATCCAGTACTCACTGCTATTCCATATCATCTCTCGAAGGCTGCCAACATGGCAAGCCAACCCTCAAAGGTAATCCAATCCCGTGTACCGTTGCATGTCAGCTATCGAAGGCAGGCAGCCACAAAATGCCATCGCATGCTGTCCAATTTAAAATACTTAACTCAGACATTGCCGGATTAAGTGTGTATATCTTCTCCAGTCTAGCCTCCATATGTGTGTGTTTACATTGACTAGTGGGCTGGGCTGTCCTTCTCTCTGATCCAGCAGATAACTGGTTGATCAGGAGGGGGGACCAGGAGGTTAGGTTCATCCCCCCCCCCAAGACAAATGGCACAAAAGGGCCCTGTACACCCAGGCCTAATGTTCCCCTGTGTCCTGTTTGGTGTAGAGGTTAAGTGTGCGGACTCTAATCTGGGAGAACTGGGTTTGATTCCCCACATGCAGCTGCCGGTGTGACCCTGGGTCAGTCACAAGTTCTCTCAGAGCTGTTCTCTCAGGAGCAGTCCTCAAAAGAGCTCTCTCAGCCCCACCTACCTCACAGGGTGTCTGTTGTGGGGAGGGGAAGGGAAAGGAGATTGTAAACCACTCTGAGACTCCTTTGTGGGGAAATAAATCCAATCTCTTCTTCCCCTCCTCCTCCCCTGATATAGGTATAATGCCATAGAGTCCATCCTCCAAAGCAGCCATTTCCTCCAGGGGAACTGATCTTTCCTCCTCCTCCTCCTCCTCCTCCTCCTCCTCCTCCTCTCTTTGATCGAGGCACTCAGTATCCTGTGGCCAGCCAGCAGACTTTTGAAAAGTTCTAAGTACTTCCAGAACGTTCACCATTTCTGATGGAGACTCTAGATCAGAAGTTGGACGCAATAACATAGCTCATCTCTAGAGCCCGCAAAAGTGAAACAAGGACCAGCCCGAACTGCTTGGCAAGTGTCAGAGGGAAACTGGTCCTGCACAAGATAATCCAAAGCTGATTTCTTTTGTGGGGCTTGGCTACATTAGCTGCAAAACAAAAGGACAAGGAGGAGGAGGAGGAGATTGGATTTATACCCCACCCTTCACTTGGAGTCTCAGAGTGGTTTACAATCTCCTTTCCCTTCCCCTCCCCACAACAGACACCCTGTGAGGTAGGTGGGGCTGAGAGAGCTCTCTCGAGAACTGTTCTTGAGAGAACTTGTGACTGACCCAAGGTCACACCAACAGCTGCAAGTGGAGGAGTGGGGAATCAAAGCCAGTTCTCCCAGATTAGAGTTTGCGCACTTAACCACTACACCAAACTGGCTAGAAGAAAGTCTAGGTAGAAGACGTCTTTCATATCATCTACTGCCTGGTCCTTTTTTAAAAATCTGGAGATGCCGGGGATTGAACCTGGGACCTTCTGCATGCCCGGCAGATGCTCTACCGCTGAGCCACAGCCCCTCCCCACTGTTGGAATTGGAATGCTGGACTAGATGGACCCCTGGTGTTATCTAGCAGCGGCATTATCACATGGTGCCTTCAGATGTGCTCTAGCCTAGAATGCGCATTTGCAGTGTGATGTGTCAGTAAATAGCTGCGGAAAACAATTCACTCGAGAGTATAGAACTCCGGTGCTAAGCCGTTCTAAATGGTGATCAGGGGGCGTATCTAACAGAGTTCCCTCTCCACTGTTGAATGGAAGGTCATTCTGGAGTGGTGCCCTCTGCTATTAGCATCAATAATGCATGTAATGGGATTTTTTCAGACTGCTACCCTAACCACACTTAAGCGATGCCATTCGGATCAATGGGGGCCCGTGTGCACAGTTTTGACGTGGGGAGTGTCAACGCCAACTACAGATCTCATTCATTTTCATAGCTTCCTGGATCACTAGCTGACTATCACTATATGTTCTTGGGCAGAGGCGTCAAACTCATTTGTTACGAGGGCCGGATCAGACATAAATGCCACTTTGTCGGGCCGGGCCATGGGTGCCATAAAATGTAACGCCAGGTTACTGGAGATATAAACTTTATAAAGGACACAGGCGAGCCCAATGAACAATATTATTTTTTTAAATCAAAATACAAACAAAAGCAAATTGATTCCTAGCAGTGAAAGCAATTGATTAACTGGGGCGCCCACAAAAGCGCCAGTAAATGTGTTTAATCACATGAAAGACTAGTTTTTTTCCCATGGACACTTACATTTCCATACATACCAGTTACTTGCAGGCCGGGTGAGACCCCTGAAGGGGCTGGTTCTGGCCCCCGGGCCTTATGTTTGACACCCCTGCTCTTGGGGATCCAGGTGCTGAGAGCACGATCTGCCCAAGGCTAAGCTGAGGGTCTTACACAAGATACTCCTGGGTCTGTCCCTGGATGTGTCCCAGTGCTTTAGATTAGACATGCGCTGGCAGTTCCGTCCCCCCCCCCCATCAGGCCACAGATGATTTATGGCAGCCCCATGGGGTTTTGGAGGAAAGAGGTGTTCAGAGGTGGTTGGCCATTGCCTGCCTCTGCTTTGTGACTCTGGTATTCCTTGGGTGTCTCCCATCCAAATACTGACCAGGGCTGTTGCTGTTTAGCTTCTGGGATCTGACGAGGTTTGGGCTCGCCTCGGCTATCCAGGTCAGAGCAGGAGTTCCGTACTGAAACTTGATTCCCAATTGTGCAAAACCCAATTTGGATCATAAGTGTGGCACCCAGGGGGAGGGGCCTTCAGCCACCCACTGTGTTTCCAGCCTGAAATGGCTTTGGGGAGCCAGTATTGACTCCACTGCAGAAATTTACGTGCATCGGTGGACTACATGCAGGTTTAGTTTAGTGGTTAAGAGCGCCGGACTCTAATCTGGGAGAACCGGATTTGATTCCCCACTCCTCCGCACGTAGCTGCTGGTGTGACCTTGGGTCAGTCACAAGTTCTCTCAGAGCTGTCCTCTCACGAGCTGTCCTCGAAAGAGCTCTCTCAGCCCCACCTACCTCACAGGGTGTCTGTTGTGGGGAGGGGAAGGGAAAGGAGACTGTAAGCCACTCTGGGACTCCTTTGGGTAGTGAAGGGCGGGGTATAAATCCAATCTCTTCTCTTCCTCTTCTTCCCCAATGGAGCAAATACTAGCTCCCTGAGGTCATTCATTCATTCATTCATTCATTCATTCATTCATACATACATTCATTCATTCATTCATTCATTCATTCATTCATTCATATCTCACCTTTCTCCCCAACGGGAACCCAAAGCAGCTTACATTGCTCTCCCCTCCATGTGCTTCCTCACAACAACCCTGTGAGGTATGTTAGGCTGAGAGCACACAACTGGCCCAGGGTCAACCAGCAAGCTTCCATTGGCAGAGTCCGGATTCGAACCTGGATCTCCCGGATTCTAGTCCAGCACTCTAACCACTACAGCACCAGGTCAGGGAATTGGTACGTGGCTTGAGACCCTCTCTCTGAGCATCACGCCGCTGCTAGCTCGATCCAAATCGGCTCCTGCGTGTCTGAGAATGTAAGTTTCCAATTGTTTCCAATTCCCTTCCTAATAATCCCCAGCATAGCATTGGCCTTTTTTATTGCAGTCGCACCTACCTAGTGCGGGCAGAGCAAGTATAGAACAGGTAACAGGGGACCTCTCCACCTGTGCTTTCTTGCATGTGGTGCTCCTCAAAGTCTGCCCCCCAGGACCCCCAGGATAACATGGGTTGAGCAAAGTGGGGGGTCTTGCAGTAGGAAGGGGATTCACCCCAAATCAACCTTCCCCTCCTCCACAGTTGGAAAAGGAGCTCTGGATCCAAGCCATTCTTCTCATATTTCCCCCATGGCCGGGAGTCTATCTTAAACGGCTGTCTTCAAATGCTGTGCTTCAATTGCAGAGACGGCCGTTTCAGATAGAATCTCCTACGCGTACACACCCCTATTTTAAAGGGAAAAGAGAGAAAGAATTCATCCTTGGACATTTCCCCATTGGTCTCAGTCGAGGCCACCTGATTTACTGACTTCCTTCAGCTGTGATTACAGACATCTCTCAGGCCGAAAATGAGTTTTGTCCTTCCCTGAAATATTTCAATACCCTCGGATAGGAAGCATTTCAATTTCCTCGGGAGTGCCGTAAGTGAGGTCAAGGTTGCCGAACAGGCAGGCGGTTTCCAGAAATTGCTGGGCCAGTTCTATGGTTTCCCCCCTCCCCTCCCGGGAAATTAGAATTTTGTTGCGGGGCGATACAACAATCTCAGCCATATGGCTTAACGCACTGCTGAGCGATGTACCTTTCTCTCCCTCTCCCTCTCGTCTCCTCACTTTAACAGGTGTTTGCTCAGCAGAACTGTGAAGGAAGCGATGGTAACTGGGCTCGTGCAAAGGGAGACACTTGCGAGGCCTGCTGAAGTCACTCAAGAAAGGCGCTTTGTGGATTGATTCAGCATTGCAAGGTACTACTGATTTGCTTTGGTTTCATGAAAGACAGACCAAAGCTGTCGTTACTAACTGTATGTTTAGGTAAAGGTAAAGGTTCCCTTGCTCGAAAGCCAGTTGAATCCGACTCTAGGGTTGCGGTGCTCATCTCCGTTTCAAAGCCGAAGAGCCAGCGCTGTCCAAAGACGTTTCCGTGGTCATGTGGCCGGCATGACTAAACACCAAGGCGCACGGAACGCTGTTACCTTCCCACCGAAGTGGTACCTATTTATCTACTTGCAATTTCTTGCTTTCGAACTGCTAGGTTGGCAGGAGCTGGAACTAGAGACGGGAGCTCACTCCGTCATGCGGCACACTTGGGTCTCGAACTGCTGAACTACTGACCTTCCACAGCCTGCAGTTCACCGTCTTAACCACTTGAGCCACCGCAGCTCTGCTGTATGTTTGCAGAGGTCTTAAAGGAAAGATCATCGTTTGCAGATTGGTAGAACTGCTGGACTGTTCTCAGCAGTATAGCGCCACCATGGAAGATGGCCATAGGCAGTACTGCAACTCTCGACAGCGATTAAGTCAAAGAGCCAATAGAATTTCTGGTGCTATCAAACTATTGGCTAGCCTAGCTCC
Source organism: Gekko japonicus (assembly GCF_001447785.1). Taxonomy (NCBI): domain Eukaryota; kingdom Metazoa; phylum Chordata; class Lepidosauria; order Squamata; family Gekkonidae; genus Gekko; species Gekko japonicus. The sequence goes on from NW_015173127.1 coordinate 1,677,337, forward strand.
TCGGCTGGAGCAAATGGTGGCCGGAAGATAGGCTGATAATTGGAGACAGCTTCTTCCCATTTGGTTCTCCTGTTGTACCGCCCGCTGAACTGCCTGTCTGCTTTTAGCAATCTTCCTCTCTGACTAAGCTGTGATCTGAGAGGAAATGTGGTGCAGTGGTTGGAATGCTGGACTGGATCGGGCCTTCATGGGGCACTGTGGTGTAGCGGTAGAAGAGAGCATTCATCATTATCTGAATCAGTATCTGAAGAAGTGAGCCGTGACTCACGGAAGCTCCTATCCTGCCACATGTTTTGTTAGTCTTTAAGGTGCTCTGTGCTCTACTGGTAGCAGGAGCTCCTTTGCATATTAGGCCACACACCCCTAGTGTAGCCAATCCTCCAAGAGCTTACAGTAGCCCCAGTAAGAAGAGCTCTGTAAGCTCTTGGAGGATTGGCTACACTAGGGGTGTGTGGCCTAATATGCAAAGGAGCTCCTGCTACCAGTAGAGCCCAGGAACAGCTGCCCGTCTTGGAAGTGAGCCGTGACTCACAAAAACTCCTACCCTGCCAAAAACTTTGTTAGTCTTTCAGGTGTTACTGGACGCTTGCTCTTTTCTACTACTATGGAGAGACTACCATGGCTACCCAACTTGATCTGTCTCTGTGGCTCAGTGGTTAGTGTGGTGGACTAGGAGCAGGGCGACCCAGGTTCGAATTCTCGCTCTACCACGGAAACTCGCTGGGTGACTTTGGACCAGTGTTCCCTCTAAGCTGAGTTGGTGTGAGCTAGCTCACAGTTTTTTAGCCTCCGACTCAGACATTTTTGCCTTCGCTCAGGAAGGATGGCTCCAGAGCAAAATAATTTACGCAGCAGCCAAATTGCTTGCTCACAGCTTTAATGCCAGTAGCTCACAAAGTAGAGTTTTTGCTCACAAGACTCCACAGTTTAGTGGGAACGTTGCACACTACATCATGTTAGCTATTTTTCCTACACATTTAGAGAAGAAGAGAAGAGGAGATTGGATTTATACCCTGCCCTTCACTCCCTGAAGGAGTCTCAGAGCGGCATCCAACCTCCTTTCCCTTCCCCTCCCGACAACAAACACCCTGTGAAGTAGGTGGGGCTGAGAGAGCTCTCTCTCCACAGATGCCCTTGAAAGAACAGCCCTGAGAGAACTTGTGATGGACCCAAGGTCACACCAGCAGCTGCATTGTGAAGGAGTGGGGAATCAAACCTGGTTCTCCCAGATTAGAGTCCGCGCTCCTAACCACTACATCAAACAGTCAAGAAAGGAAACCAGAAATAAATTGTGGTTTTCAATTGTGTTTTTTAATGCATTTCCATCCGCTGATATTATAAGCTACCCTGAGTTCCATAAGGTAGAAAGGTGGCTGGCCAGTGGCTAATAAATGTTTTAAAATAAATAAATAAATGATTTCTAGAATCTCCCTCTTCTATAACGTGACAGACTGAATGTTTGGAAAGTGATATTCTATTTTACGTTCCAATAATTTATGAAACCAGGCCAGGCATTAATTGAATTGGTCTTTCTTTTCCTTTCCTTCCTGAATTTTCAAAACTGAATCGTGCTGCTTTAAGCTACATCAGAGTACCCTACCCCTGTGGAAATGTTTCTCCAACCCTCGCCAGGCCTTCCGATGCAATTAGATTAAAACAGTTTCATAGTCCTCCTCCAAGGGGGACAGCAGCAACCCAAGGGGATTTGGGTGGTGCCCAGGCTATGGTTGGAAGGGAACGGGACAGGGCTGCCTTCCTAAGTAGATCTGAGTCCAGTTAGTGCCTATTTTGAGGTCCATATTGGAAAAGAAGTGCCAATATGCTGCAGTGATTAAGGGCAGCGGACTCTAATCTGGAGAACCGGGTTTGATTCCCCACTCCTCCACATGCAGCCAGCTGGGTGACCTTGGGGCAGTCACAAGTTCTCCCATAAGTCTCTCAACTCTGCCTACCTCCCTGTGGGGAGAGGAAGGGAAGGTAATTGTAAGCCTCTTTGAGACTCCTTAAGGTAGAGAAAAGTGGGGTGTAAAAACCCACTCTTCTTCTTTTCCCCACCTGAAAGACCAAAGATTGAGAAAGAACAGCATGGGGGCAGGAGTTGCAACGCAAACGGGGATTGGGTGGTACTGGGCAAGAAACCTGGTGAGATCTAACAGAATTGTTTGTTTTGTGGAGTATGCCAAGGCTGAAGGGGAAAAAATCACGGCAGAGTCACATGCAGTACTATGTCACTTTTGGTAAATGCCTGGAAGTGACTTAGAGTAGCTCTAGGAATTGCTGGAAACTATTATTTTACTTTAGTGTTTACGGTGATTCCTAGAGCTACCCTATGTGACTTCTGGGTTTTTACCAGAAGTGATGTGGCACCACAGCTGACATCATAGATCCCTCCGTGTCCCTACCCGCCCTTTGCCAGGCACTGCCTGGAAACCCTCACTACTACTACTACTACTACTACTACTACTACTACTACTACTACTACTACTACTGCTGCTGCTGCTGCTGCTGCTGCTGCTGCTGCTGCTGCTGCTGCTACTGCTACTGCTACTGCTACTGCTACGGCTGCCAAGCTCCTGGTGGGGACAGGGGATCCCCGGCCCAAGCCCCAGTTTCCCACTTAAGGGGAAAAAATCATAGCAGTCACGTGTGGTGCTATGTCACTTCTGGTAAAAACCTGGAAGTTATGTATGGGAGCTTTAGGAATTGCTGGAAACTTTATGATTTTATGTTAGTGTTTCTGGTGGTTCTTAGAGTTACCATATGTCACTTCTGGGTTTTTTTTAACCAGAAGTGATGTAGCACCACAGCTGGTGTCATAAATTCCCCTGCATATCCTTACCCACAACCCTCACCACCACCACCACCACCACCACCACCACCACCACCACCACCACCACCACCACCACCACCACCACCACCACCACCACCACCACCACTTCTTTATTAAAGTGGGTAGCTGTGGCGGTCTGAAGCAGCAGAACACAGTTTGAATCCAGAGGCACCTTTAAGACCAACAAAGTTTAATTCTCGGTATAAGCTTTTGTGTGAATGCACACTTCGTCAGATACACTGAAACAGAAGTCACCAGCCATTACATATAGGTGGGGTGGGTGAGAGTGTTGCCAGGAAGGCTAATTAGTGTCAAGATGCATACGTAACTGAGCAATAAATACAGCTGAAACTGGATTAAGACCATTGGTAAGGCCTGTGCATAGCAGCAGATTAGCATACAGCATAATAAAAGAGTTTACAAACAGATGCGAGAACGGAATGATTTTAGCATGTGTAGTGAGATAAGAAACTGATATCTCTGTTAAGCCCTGGGGGTTCCATTGTCCCTAACTCAGCAATCTCTCCTTTTAGTCTGGTTTAGTTTGAGGTCCCCCACTGAGTGCCCTGGGAAGCTGAAATGTTCTCCTACAGGTTTCTCAGTCTTGTGATTCTTGATGTCAGATCTGTGTCCATTTATCCTTTGGCGTAGGGTTCGGCCTGCTTGCCCTATGTAGAGAACCAAAGGGCACTGTTGACATGTAATGCCATATACAGTGTTAGAAGATGCGCAAGTGAATGAGCCTGAGACGGTGTCGTTGTAGTAAAAATAACAACAACAATAATAAAGAAACTGATGCTGTTGACTTAAGCTCAAAAGTGCCAGTAACACGAACAAAAAAATTCCTAGAGAGAAGCTTGACACTCGGGGGTTTTAAAGCATAAATTCAGGACAGTGGCTGTGAACCTCCCATCGGATCCCCGAAAGGAGGACTGCCCAAGCCCTCCCAGGTTTTTGGAGCAGGACAGGACATGGAGGATAAATGTTGCAGCTAGGAAAACTCTCAAAGACAGAGGGCTGCCAGCAGATACCATGACTGCACTTTGAAAGTGCAAACTTCGCTTAGGTTATGGAGCCAAGAATTCGTCCTGCCAAGAACACAGCACTATGTCCCACAATGTCAACACCGCCATGGCTGCTTTTGAAAATCAGCACCCGTTTCCAACAAGCTGCACTCCCCAAGGGCTCTTTTTCAATGCGTGAGAAAGGCTTGGCGTGGCTTCTGACCCCGGTCATCGACTAGCGTATTTATAATGTACTGGGTTCAGACACGTAGCAAGTGATCAGCTCATATTTATTAGTGAAGTTCAGCTCAACTCAAAGACAAACCTAGCCGGGTTCGAACCCTGCTTTTATCCATGCAGCACACAACACCCAACACACACTCCACTCCTGTGATTGGCTATTTACAGTGTAAGAGTCTATCATAGGTCAACCTTAGGATCCAGGCAAACCTATTGGTCCCCACCAGGGGTCATTTCGTAGAAAAAGAGGTGCAGGAGCTCATTAGCATAACTAATTAGCATAACTTATTTGCATATGCCACACCCCCTGACATCGCCGGAAGTATGTCAGAAGGCAACACCCACCGCTCAGGCTCCACTGGGCTGTTTTGGATTGCTACCTATTGAGGGAACGTGCAGATCTGTCCTCGCAGAGGAGGGAGAGCTTGTACCTGAATAAAACTTGGTCTTAAAGGTGCCACTGGACTGTTTTGGACCGGGGGGACGGGGGAGCTCTGCAACTTGCCTGGCTGCTTCTTGCTCCGACTGAGGGCTGCTGGGAGCAGGGGGTGGGGCTTGTTGCATGTGCCCGCCCCCTGGGCTTTTTACTGCCGGAGCGCCGCTCCTGTGCGCTCCTGCAGGAAATGACCCCTGGTCCCCACTAGTTGGCTATTGTTCTAAATCCTGACGGTGCGCTAGACCGCATGGCTTCCTTAGCGCTACGTGTCCAGACGTGTCCGTATCGATACATAACAGTATTGGTGTTATTTTCAAAATGAAGGAAGTCAGAAAAGGTTCCTACCTAAGGTTGCCAGCCTCCAGGTGGGGCCTGGGGATCTGCTTTCACCACTGATCCCCAGCCGACAGAGATCAGCTCCCCTGGAGAAAATGGCTGCTCTGAAGGGTGGACTCTGTGGCATTGTTTCATGCTGAGGCCTCTCCCCTCCCCAAACCACACCTTCTCCTGGCTCCACCCCCAAAGTCTCCAGGTGTTTTCCAACCCAGACTTGGCAACCCTATTCCTACCTGAACTTTGGGAGGCCGTTGACTCGTGGAGGGGCTGTGGCTCAGTGGAAGAGCCTCTGCAGTGCCAGCATTTCCAGTTAAAAGGATCCGTTAGGAGGTGAGGTAAAAGACACGCACCTGAGGCTCTGGAGAGCTGCTGCCAGGCAGAGTAGACAGTACTGGCTTTGATGGGCCAAGGGTTTGATTCCGTGTAGGGCAGCTTCATCTGTGTGCCAGAGGATGTAGTGATGGCTACAGGAATGGACAGCTTTAAAAGGGGATTAGATTCATGGGGGATGAGTCTACCACTGGCTACCGGCCATGGCGACTGAGGGGAAACTCCACATTCGGAGGCACTAAGCCTCTGAATCCCAGAGCCAGGAGGCGACATCAGGGGAAGGCCTCGGCCTCTGTGCCCTGATGCTGGACCTCCATATTAACTGGTTGGTCACTGTGTGAGGCAGGAGGCTGGACAAGATGGACCCCTGGTCTGATCCAGCAGGGCTCTTGTTATGTTCATATGAAGGCCTCGGCCTCTCTGCCCTGTTGTTGGCCTTCCAGAGGAACTGGTCGGCCACTGTGTGAGATGGGATGCTGGACTAGATGGACCACTGGTCTGATCCAGCAGGGCTCTTCAATGAAGGCCTCGGCCACTCTGCCCTGTTGTTGGCCCTCCAGAGGAACTGGTTGGCCACTGTGTGAGATGGGATGCTGGACTAGATGGACCACTGGTCTGATCCAGCAGGGCTCTTCTGATGTTCTAATGAAGACCTTGGCCTATATGCCCTGTTGCTGGCCCTCCAGAGGAACTGGTTGGCCACTGTGTGAGATGGGATGCTGGACTAGATGGACCACTGGTCTGATCCAGCAGGGCTCTTCAATGAAGGCCTCGGCCACTCTGCCCTGTTGTTGGCCCTCCAGAGGAACTAATTGGCCACTGTGTGAGACAGGATGCTGGACTAGATGGACCACTGGTCTTATCCAGCAGGCCTCTTCCTATGTTCTAATGAAGGCCTCGGCCTCTGTGCCCTGTTTTTGGCCCTCCAGAGGAACTGGTTGGCCACTGTGTGAGATGGCCAGCAGGACTCTTCTGGCGTTCTTACGTGTGACTTCTCTTTGCTGCCAAAGTTTCAAGAGGCTTTTGATGAACAAGGAAGGAGAGCAATGCTGTTTAAGGGATGGTCTTCGGAATCATTTAACCCTAAACATTTAAACATGTTTTTAAATGGAGGGGGGAAAAAATACTCAGAGAAATGTGTTTCCTAAATGTACTACTCCACACACACACACACCCGCCCTTTGCTGGCGTTTTATTTTTAATGTGCTGACACTGCCACCTACTGTTGAAATTGAAAACTGATCTGAAAAAAATATACAGTCCTGATGAGATCATTTGTGCTGCAATTGAAGGCACAGCTTATTTAAGAACATCAGAAGAGCCCTGCTGGATCAGACCAGTGGTCCATCTAGTCCAGCATCCTGTCTCACACAGTGGCCAACCAGTTCCCCTGGAGGGCCAACAAAAGGGCATGGAAGCCAAGGCCATCATTAGGATATCAGAAGAGCCCTGCTGGATCAGACCAGTGAGGGTCCATCTAGTCCAGCATCCTGCCTCACGTGGTGGCCAACCTGATCTGCTGGAGGTCCACCAACAGGACACAGAGGCCTTCCCCTGGGGCTGCCTCCCGGCACTGGGATTCAGTGGTTTATTGCTTCTGAATGTGGAGGATTCCTTTAGTCACCATGGCTAGTAGCCACTAATAGACCTGTTGCTCCATGAATCTGTCTAGTCCCTGCCTAGGGAGATGGTGAGCATCTTCAAGCAGCGGCTGGACAGACACTGGTCAGGGATGCTCTAGGCTGATCCTGCACTGAGCGGGGGGGTTGGACTCGATGGCCTGCAGGGCCCCTTCCGATTCTCTGATTCTATTCTATGAAAATGGAGCTGCTGTAATAATGGCAAATTTTCCTTGTCGCCCAACAGATCCAAGCTGAGTATCAACAAACACCTTAACAACGTCGAAAGTAGCCTATTTTAAGAGGAAATATGCAGAAGAAGAAGATTTACATCAGGATTACCAGGGGTATTTTCCAAAAGTGAGTGTGTTTTGGAACTGAAGAAGGGAGATGATTAAACATTGGGGAATTTCACATTACCCAGTTTCACCCGGTTTCAAGCCGGCAATCATCCGTTTTGAAGTGAACCGGTACAGGGCTACCATTTCACACAGGGCTTGCCCCTACCGGAAATGAGCCGGATCAGAAGCGGTTTGGCATTTCAGACTTGCACCGCTTTGTTTTCCTGCCGTTTTCCTCCCGTGCGGGTGATCGATTTTTTTAAAAAACGTTCGATTTATAGCGCTATAGTGCTATAGCAGTAACACTCCATGCATTCCAATGGGATTGATATAATGCCATTCCATTATACCGTTATAGCGCTATAACGCTATAAATTGAATGTTAAAAAAAACAGCCAAAGATCGCCCGCGCGGGTGAAAAAAGGCGGGAAAAAAGTGTATCAGAACCGGGAGAGGGCACTGGAGACCACTTGGAAGTGGATGACAGGTAAAACGCTTCAGTCCCGGTTCCTAAATGGGACTGAAGCATTTGTGTATGAAATGGCAAATAGATTCCTGAAGGGAACCGGTTCTCAAGCGGGTTCTGTCTGAAATGATAGACTAGAACCCGTTTGAGAACCGGTTCCCTTCCGGAATCTATCACCTGTCTGAAATTCCCCATTGTTTCATGTGTAAGAGGTAGATCACAAACCTAGTACCTAGGTGCACTGTTGCTGTAACCAAAAACTAGATGTAAGTTAAGCCTAACATTTCAAGAACAAATGTGTCTGACTGCTATCTGAAAAAAATCCATTGTCAAGAGTGATGTAAAAATAATGCTAGTTTGAAAGAAAAAAAAGAGAACTAGTAAGTTAATGACTAATCTCAGAGACGGGTAGCAAATCAGCCTCTAGGGGGCAGCATCCAGCCCGCTTCTCCTATATTGTCTTTCCCACACATGTTATTTCATTGCTTCTGTGCCTGTATTGCATTGGGTTCTTTCCCCACACACACACGTTTTGCTCCCTCTAGTGGTCACTTTGATATTTCATCGCTGTAAAGGTAAAGGTACCCTTGCTCGAAAGCCAGTCGAATCCGACTCTAGGGTTGCAGTGCTCATCTCCGTTTCAAAGCCGAAGAGCCAGCGCTGTCCGAAGACGTTTCCATGGTCATGTGACCGGCATGACTAAACACCAAGGTGCACGGAACGCTGTTACCTTCCAACCGAAGTGGTCCCTATTTATCTACTTGCAATGTCTTGCTTTCGAACTGCTAGGTTGGCAGGAGCTGGAAGTAGAGACGGGAGCTCACTCCATCATGCGGCACACCCGGGTCTCGAACTGCTGAACTACTGACCTTCCGCAGCCTGCAGTTCAGCGTCTTAACCACTTGAGCCACCGCAGCTCCATTTCACCGCTGTATCACCGGTTTATTCACAAGCATTTTAAAAGTTCAGGGAAATAAGGCAGGTATACAGTGATGAAATAGCAAAGTGACTACTAGAGGGAGCAAAACACATGTGGATCGGGCAGGTATTTTTTACTGGCATTTTTCTTCTCAGGTTTATCGGGCCCAAAATATTTTCAGGATTTCCGAAACAACAACAACAACGAAGTTTAAAAAAATTACATACCCCTAGTTGATACCTGCCTAAAATCAGAAGGCAAGGGCACCTAAAACAGAGCCTCTGGAGATGACTGTAGCAGTCAGGCAGGTTAATAAGGGATCAGGAGGTCCTTCAGGTATATGGGTCCCAAACCATATAGGGCTTTGAAGGTCAAGAACAGCACCTTGAATGGTACCTGGAAACAAATTGGGAGCCAGTATAGATGGACCAAGATTGGACTTATGTGGTCCCTATGACCCACTCCTCCTGCCAACCTAGCAGTTCAAAAGCAAGAAATTGCAAGTAGATAAATAAGTACCACTTTGGTGGGAAGGGAACAGCGTTCTGTGCGCCTTGGTGTTTAGTCATGCCGGCCATATGACCACGGAAACGTCTTCGGACAGCGCTGGCTCTTCAGCTTGGAAACGGAGATGAGCACCGCAACCCTAGAATCGGATTCGACTGGCTTTCGAGCAAGGGAACCTTTACCTTTACCTTTATGACCCACTCCAGTCAACATCCTGGCTGCAGGGTTATACATATGTTGTCTATATGAATGACATTTTTATATCCAGAAGGGCTGCACAAATTACTTATGAAGGGAGTAAAATGTGTTACACAAATCATTAATACCAGCAACGCAAATCATTAATACCAACAATACTCCTCTCTAAGCTGTGGAGTCTTGTGAGCAAAGATTCTACTTTGTGAGTGACCGATTTGGCTGCTGCATCAATTAGTTTGCTGTGGAGCCCTCCTTCCTGACCGAAGACAAAAATGTGTGAGCTGGAGGCTAAAAAACTGTAAGCTAGCTCACTGTAACTCAGCTTAGAGGGAACACTGCCAGCAACACACATCTATGACCTGAAACCGGTGGGTTGTATGGTGCAGTAGTCTGTCAGACCAATAACAGGGAGATCTGGGTTCAAATCCCCATTCTGTCATCAAGTTGATTGGAGCAACCGAGGCCAATTGCACTCTCTCAACCTCAACCTACCTGTCTCACAGGGTTGCTGTTGGGAGGATAAAATGGAGAATAGGAGAACCATGGACATCATCACCCTGAGCTCCTTGGAGGCAGGGTGGGAGAAGGAAGTGGAAACTGTTGATATGACAACATTCAGAATTGAAAAAGGACATATCTAAGTGACAGGCTAGTTTGTGTGTTGGGGGGGGGGCTGTTCTTCTACATCTCGTGTATATCCAGCATTGGCCTTTGTTAAAATGAGTTCTCCGCGTTGTCACAATGCTAATCGTTTTAATGTTTTTACTATCTTAGCACCTGATATTACCTGAAGATCGAACTTGTATTCTGAAACTATCTCTGCAGAAGCTTCAATTTCTTGAAGACCCCGAGGTCTACCTCCGCCGGTCTGTGTTGATCAACAACTTGCTGCGGAAGATCCACCTGGAAACGGAGCGCGAACGCTATGAGTACTTTAAGGGATCCCCGTGCTGTAGGACTGCCTACTCTGATACGAGAAAACGGCTGAAGGTCATGGTACAAGAATGTCGCGCGCAATCCCTTTATTACGAAGAGCTCCACTCGTATCATATTGTGCCTTATCCAACGGAGAATGCCATTTATGGAATGGGCTACTCAAGCAGCCATTTGGAGCAAAATCCACAGTTGCTTATTTATAAAATGAAGTGAGGTAGCTTTTCCCCCCAGAGCTGTGGATTGTTTCTGTTTCCGAACGTCTGAGAGGGCTTCGTAGCATGCTACGCCGAAAATCTAGTTATGGAAGTAGGGGAGTTATCAAAGCTACGAGTCACCTTCAGTTCTACTGGGGAACGCATTGGTAATAGTATTTGGTCCTCGGGGAGCCCGCTTCACTGCAGAAGGAACTTGGTGTCCATCCAAAATTGGTGCATTAGGAAAGATTTCTCATGAGTTGAGCGGCCTTCTGTGCAATGATCCTTGGCTTTTTTCAGTTCTCTGTCTGTATATATTTGAACTAACTTTAGCATCTTGACCTTATTACCCTTTTTAAAAGAGAAAGTAAATTGAGAGATAAGAGACGGAATTGCTCGTGAGGTTTCGGTAAGGATGAAAAAGGGGGTTCCTTCCCACGAACGGTCGAGAAACACGCTTTCTTTACCGAATTCTTTGGCAGCGAAGGATTCGGCTCCATGAAACAGTATTGATTCATTAATGATTCTTTTTTTTTTGGCTTTTGGATGTTCGACAGCATTAAATGTTCTGAGGCTGGAATGCATAGAGATCCACTCATCCACTTTGCCCCTCAAGCTTAGTTTCTACTTCAGTTGTTACTGGATTTGTTAGGGAAGCAACAGTCTGAAGACGGGCAACCAGAAAGACTCATTCGTTCAGTAATGGCTGCATTTATAGCTTGATTTAATTCTTCTCCAGTTTCCTGATGTGTTAAAACATTGTCAGTATTAATGCTTTGTCAGGTAATTGTGTGTGTGTGTGAGTGCGTGCACACGCGTGTCTGATTTTGGGAAGGTGTATTTGCTCCATTTGGTGAATCCTGCGTTAGATGCGAGTGTACTTGGTTTTGCTTACGTTCTTGCTGTGGTATTACGCATCCAGTCGGGAGTTTGTGAAGTTCATTTTAATAATCCTCTGGCTTGTCCGGTGAAGAAAGCGGTTCACTGATTGGCAAAGATCGGTGAGGAATGCGCCAGCTGCCAAAGTTACGTTCTGAAAATGCCAAAGAGAAGAAGGACGATAAAAGTACATGTACTAAACCCCCGGCTACACTGCAGATGGATACTAGTTTTATAGCACTTTACCCAAAGAATCCTGGGAACTGTAGTTTGCTAAGGCATTGAGATTTCTCGGTTGAAAACCCCTCCCCCCCAAAAAAAAATACAGTTCTCAAGATTCTCTTGGAAAATGGGAATGACCATAAAACCAGTTTGTCTGTAGTGTGGACATGCCCTACCACTTGGCAAAGTTTCTGCTGCAACATGATATTCGTATTATATAGACCTTTTTAAAAAAAATCCACGTTTAAAAAATCCAATCTTTTAAAAAAAATCTACATTTCTCTTGCTGGACCCCAAGAGAGTTGTTTTGTACTCTTCTGTGGCTCCCATTATATTTCAGTCTGGCTGCCGGCAGAAGAACATCCTGGTAGATCATCCTCGGTAGGATGCCATTCAATGTTAGTTTGCAGCAAAACTAGAACTAGAACGCAGTCCTGAGCAGATCTATTCAAGAAGTTAGGATCCTGATAGGGCTTACTTCCAGGGAAATGTTCGTAGGATTTCAGCCATATTGACTGAATTTTTTTTATCAGGGTGACCTCTAATCAGCAAAGGAAGGTTTGCATCATTCTTTTCCGAGGATGGAAAATGCTGTCCCTAAATCTGAATTCAAAGACCATTGACGCAGCCCGTTCAGTAAAGCTCAGATGAATATCACGAACAGGGCTTTCTTTTCTGGGGGGATGCGCCGGAACGGAGTTCTGGAACCCCTTTGACAAAATTCTTTTTAAAAACGTTTAAAAGTTTGTGAGTTTTCAGTATACAGATTGAAAACTTCATTTCCCTCTTGAGAGTTTTGGCACCTCCCCCCCCCAAAAAAGCTCTCATGATTCCAGTGAGGGTGTGTATCCAGATACACGTGGACATGATCTTTTTTGGGTGGGTGGGTGGGTATTTGTGTATGTGTGTGTGTGTTTGCATGCCTGGAAGTCATGGCAACTTCTGGCGACCCCTAGTTGGTTTTGGATATTTTCAGAGAGGTGGCTTGGTAACCTGCCTCTGCATCCCAACCTCTGGTATTCCTTGAAGGTCTCCCATCCAAGTACTTGCCGGGGCCGTCCCTGCTTAGCTTCCGAGATCTGATGAGATCGGGCTTGCCTGGGCCATCCAGGTCAGGGGGTCAAGCTCTTGATCCCCCATGCTAATCACTCCTGCTGGATCAGGCATGTGTGCATTCATTCGTTTGGAAGTATTACCTGGAAAAGGAGAAAATGATACACCGGAAGTGAGGAGAGAAGTTGGAGATCTTTTATGTTATGGATGAAAAGGAATACCATGTACTTTCATTAAAAAACAACAACAGCCCGGTACCCAAAGCCAGTGATCAGGAGCAATGTTTCCTCTAAGCTGAGGAGTCTTGTGAGCAAAAATTCTACTTTGTGAGCTGCTGGCATTGAAGTTGCGAGTGAGCAATTTGGCTACTGCATAAATTAATTTGCTCTGGAGCCCTCCTTCCTGAGCTAAGACAAAAATGTGTGAGCCAGAGGCTAAAAAACTGTGAGCTAGCTCACACTAACTCAGCTTAGAGGGAACTCTGATCAGGAGTAGTCCCAGACAAACCGAGCTGTTGTTGCACGTGTGACATTCCTTGATAGGGCACCTGTAGCTTATTCACCACTTGATTACTTTTGGCTGAAGGTATAAATGAAATGCAAACACTCCCACTTGGGAAGTGTGATGTTTCAGTAGCTGGGGCGTGAAGTTTGAACTTTGAGTTTGTGCACTGGGTGTTTGAGAACTGAATGACATTTTTGGGATTCTCCTTGGGATCCTCCTTGGTCACTATGAATGATTGACACATATGAGTAAAGAGTTCCTAAATCTAGCATAAATAAAGCTTTCACATTCCAAATTTTAGTAAACGTGGCTCTGTTAAGTGCTTCTGTCTGAACAGGGGCCGCCGTATATGTACGAATGTAAATGCCATCAAGTCACAACCGACTTATGGTGAACCCAGCAAGGTGCTTTCAGGGCAAGTGAGAAGCAGAGGTGGTTGGCCATGGCCTTCCTCTGCAGAGACTTAAGAACATAAGAACATAAGAGACGCCAATGTTGGATCAGGCCAAAGGCCCATCCAGTCCAACACTCTGTATCACACAGTGGCCAGAAATACCAGTGCCATCAGGAGGTCCAGCAGTGGGGCCAGGACATTAGAAGCCCTCCCACTGTTGACACCCCCAAGCACCAAGAAGACAGAGCATCCCTTGCCCCAGAGCCCCTAGCTATACCTTGTGGCTAATAGCCACTGATGGACCTCTGCTCCATATGCTTATCTAATTCCCTTTTGAAGCCGTCCATGCTTGTAGCACCCACCACTTCCTGTGGCAGTGAATTCCATGTGTTAATCACTCTTTGGGTGAAGAAGTAGTAGTTGCTTGGTGGTCTCCCATCCAGGACTTATGGCAACCTCAGCAAGGGGCTGTCAAACCAAGTGAGAAGCAGTTTGCCATGGCCTTCCTCTGCAGAGCCTTCCTTGGTGGCCTCCCATCCAAATACTGACTCTGCTTAGCTTCCAAGATATGACAAGATCACATGAAGTTGCCTTCTACTGAGATTGACCGTTGGTTTATCAAGGCCAGTATTGTCTACTGTGACTGGTCTCTCACTTCACCTTCTACCTAGTCTTTTAACTGGAGATGCCGGGGATTGAATCTTTGGCCTTCTGCATGCCAAGCAGATGCTCTACCACTGAGCCACAATCCCTTGCCGAAAGATCACGCCAGAGGTCATTTCGGGGGGGGGGGATCGCGGGGGATCGCAGTTCCCCCCGGGTGAGGTACGGGGGGCGGGGCACATGACGAAGCCCCGCCCCCTGCTTCCGGCCGCCCCGCTTCCGGCCCTCATTCAGCCAGGAGGAGGCAGGAGAAGAGGGAGGGTAAGTTGCTTCCTCCCTGCCTCTCCCCACCCCTGCCTGCCTGGGGCCAGGGAGGGCCTTGGTGGGGCTTCCTCGCACTCCCGCTGGCCTTGCAGGTCCACCGCCGGGCCCCTCATGGGGCTCGGCAGTGGAGCTGCAAGGCCGGCGGCGGCCGGGGCCGTTGGGGGCGGGGTGTGTGGCTTTATGACACACTTCCGGTGATGTCAGGGTGTGTGGCCTTATGACACACATCCGGTGATGTCAGGGGGTGTGGCATATGCTAATGAGTTATGCTAATGAGTTCCCCTAGCTCTTTTTCTACGAAACGACCCCTGGATCACGCTATATCGTATCAACCTTCCTTCTCTATACTGGTGGCATTATGTCAGGTTCTTATGGTGACTTTCAAGGATCACTTGAAGTCATGACAAACAACAGAGATGGATCTTCCCTTCCAAACTTCTCTCCTGTCATTAGGTGAAAGCCCGATAAGAGGGAATGGGGTGTAGTAGCTGATCCATGTCTGCAGACCCACATTCCCAGTCATATCTCCAGTTACTTCAGGTCTCCTGCTGTTATCTTCCTTTAGAAACCTATTCACACGTCATTAGGTATTGCTTCGCTCAAGGTCGTATCAAAGGTCCACGTAATCCAGAATTTTGTCTCCCACAGTGGCTGATTCTGCATCCATCTGTTTCCCCGCAGTTTTTCCACAACCACGTTAGGAGATTAATCCCCCTCTATACTGCATGCCTCATTCACTTTCTTTGTCCATTGGGTTCTATGGTACCTTCTGCATAGATTTATGGCCATTCAGGGGTGACTTCACAGTCAGCACAGCGTTGCCCCGGGGTGCCTGAAGTGGTTTTGAGCAGCACCTTTTCCTTCCTCCGCTTCCAGTTCCAAATAAGCAGACAACTTGACATGGCTTCATTGATCTCCGTCAGTTCCCTCACCCCTATTTCCCCTCTGTATTCATCACCTCGCCATGAATTACTTGGCTTAGGTGGCTGACTGCTGAGGAAAGTACTGACACAGGAAAATCTTCATACCAATGATCCGAGGCAGTGCAATGAAAACAGATATTCCGAGGCAAGGGGGAACCAGGTCGAGTGCTGATAGAATGTGGAGCAAATGCCAGATGCACAATGGAACAGTGACTGACCAGAGGCAACATAGACGCACACAAGCAAGGCAATGAATGGGGATATTCATCCTTTGTTTGCCCCACTGTCCACCCATCAGGAAAATATCCCACTGCCATTGCTAATAGGCATTGAGTGACCACTGTGAAGCTGTCTAATCCTTTTTTTATATAACCCCCCCCCCCATCTCAGCTACAGCCCATTTCCAAATATTGCAGTATGAATTCTGTAGGTTAATTTTGCAATGTGGGATATCATCTAAATCTACCATTTGGCATCTGCCGTTCCCCAGTCACACTCCATTATAGGTATAGGTGGGGAACGCCGAACAGATGTGCCTGTATGAACGGTCCCTTTAATCCGGTTGTGGAATGTTTCTGAAACGTCCCTATATCGGGGCAAACTGCCAGTTTGAACTCGGCCATAGTATTTTCCTTATTGTGGACTGCTGCTAGAGAACCAAATTGGCACAAAACACAAGCTTCTGGAGCTCACCAAAACCCTTCTCAGGCTGGATGATGCAAAATTTAAAAAGAAGAAAGAGTGGAGTCTTCAGGCCATGCTGTAACAATATGGTCTCCATGGTAGAAGGCCTCCCACCAACCTCCCACCAACCCTTTCTGTTGCTTGCCATTGCTTAGAGCAGCAGGTAGGAAAAGGAGAAAGAAAAAAACCCTGCCAGCCTCTGCGCTGGTACATTGCTTCTAGGTACAACCCAGAAATGACAATGAGTAGCTCTAGGAATCGCCAGAAACTCTATGGTAAAACCATAGAGTTTCTGGCAGTTCCTAGGGCTACGCCATTCTCACTTCCAGGTTGTACCTGGAAATGAAGTAGTGATGTTGCCAGGGGTCATTTCGTAGAAAAAGAGCTAGGGGAACTCATTAGCATAAACTATTAGCATATGCCACACCCCCTGACATCAGGGGCCCGGCGGTGGACCTGCAAGGCCAGCGGGAGTGCGAGGAAGCCCCGCCAATGCCCTCCCTGGCCCCAGGCAGGCAGGGGTGGGGAGAGGTGGGGAGGCGGGGAGGAAGCAAGTTACCCTCCCTCTTCTCCTGCCTCCTCCTGGCTGAATGAGGGCTGGAAGCGGGGCGGCCAGAAGCAGGGGGCGGGGCTTCGTCATGTGCCCCACCCCCCTGCACCTCACCCGGGGGAACTGCGTTCCCCCCCGAAATGACCTCTGGATGTTGCCAATAGTGCCAATGCCCCTCCCCATCTCCCCACCTCCCAACATTCCCAGAAAGCAATTAACTTTATTGTGGGCTTGGTCATTTGCCAAGGAACCCTGTCCCAATTCAGACCAGAGCTGCCTGAGGGGACAGGAAAAGGACTTTAATCCTTTTAACTTCCTTCTCCCACAGTTCCGCTAACTGAAATCTCCATGTGGCTTCTAGCATTTTCGAGGGGAAAAACTGACCCCCCCTTTAAAAGTGCTCATAAAAGGGCAAGGTTCGGATTAATAAAACCGTGCAGCAGTTAATTCGTTAAACCGAGGCTCCCCACAGTCCAAATTGAAACCAGGTCTGCACTTGCCTAGAGTTGCCCTTTTGATGACAAAGAGAAATAGTTATGCTCGATGGTACTGTTAGCTGAAGAGGTTGTGTGCTACTTTGGATGAGCACGCCGAAGCAATGTTGGTGACGTTCAATCTGGGGAGGTGATCAGCAGACGTTTTGCATGCAGAAGGTCCCAGGTTCAATCCCATCTTCAGGAGAATGGATCTTTGGTAGCAAGTGATGCAGGAAGACTTTGGAGAGTTGCTGCCAGTAAGAGTTGGCCTTACTAAGCTAGACGGACCAGTGGTCTGAGATGTTATACAGCCCCTTTATACGTTGATATTTACTGTTGGGGAGGGGCCATGGTTCAATGGCAGAACATCTGCTTGGCATGCGGAAGGTCCCAAGTTCAATCCCTGACATATTCACTTAAAAGGATCACATAGGGGATGATGCGGAAGAATTCTGCTTGAGGTCTTTGAGAGATGCTGCCAATCAGAGAAGATATCAATGAACTAACTATTTGGATAGGTGTGTGTGTTTGTGTGTGGTGGTGGTGAAGATGGAGACCCAGACATTGGGAGAGCTTCTGGTGAGAAGTGAATGGTACCTAATGACATTGGCAGAGAGATATTCCCAGCAAGTAACCACGGGGGCTCTTTACTCTCATTCACTCAGGACACATCCAGAACAGATTCTAGCTGATATTAAATATGAGTCTGGGCTTTCCTGTAGTGTTATTTTTGTCACTTGTGTACTCAACGTTGCTTTTTTTTCTTTTCCACATGTATTTTGCTCCCTCTAGTGGTTGCTTTGATATTACATCACTATCTCCAGCTTATTTCCCTGTGCTTGAAACTATCTCGGAGATCGTTGTTTTCTGTTGCCCCAGAAGGTGGGACCAGAACCCACGGGTTGAAATTAAACGGAAAGAGTTCTCAGCTAAACATTAGGAAGAACTTTCTGACAGTTAGAGCGGTTGCTCAGTGGAACAGGCTTCCTCAGGAGGTGATGGGCTCTCCTTTTTTGGAGGTTTTTAAGCAAAGTCTAGATGGCCATCTGACAGCAATGCTGATTCTGTGAACTTAGGCAGATCATGAGAGGGAGGGCAGGAAGGGATGAACCAGTGCTTGGCTCTCGTGGCCCTTTCTTATATGCCCAGGCTAATGCCGATTGAGCCAGCCCAACACAACACCTTCTTCCTTTTGTGTTGAAATGCCCATACGGTAGCACCTTAGGGTTGCCAACCCCCTCCCCCAGTTTGCCAGGGGTCCCCCGTTTTGGGAGGGGGAAGCACCTTCCTGCATAGTGCATGGGGTTGGACTAGCTGACCCTTCCGACTCTATGATTCTCTGATGTAATATTGAAGCAACCACTAGATGGAGCAAAACACATGTGGGAAAGGAAAAAAAAGAAGCAATACAGGCACATGTCACGAACGTAAGAGTGCAGGAAAACTGTGAAGTGCGACCGAGAGACCTACCAATTAATCAGGGGGCCATTGAAAATTTTGTGTGAAACCTTTGTTCAGTTAATCACATCATGAAATTAATTTAACACTGCAGCCCTAGTAGACAGTATTAATAATGCATTAAAGAAAGATCAGGTATTATTGGGAATGCGTAGGCTTGCACTGAAATGTTGTGGTGGTGGTTAGGAGGTTTTATGCTACTTGACAGAAGTGACTGCGTGCTTGTTGTACAATCGACAAAAAAAAAAAAAAGGACCTATTTGAGATCTGCCTGAAAGGTTTTTATGGACTTTTTTTAAAAAAAGTGAATGGTAGGGGGAAAAATGAAATAGATGTGTTTTAAAATATATACAAATATATATAAATTTATGTATATGTGCATGGTCTTACTAATAAAGTTCTATTTCTATTGAAATGTGTGTGCTTTCATTAGTGCTTCAAGTAACCCACAGTGGATCCATAATGTGAGTTTTATGGCTCTGATCAAAAGCCTCTTGTATGTTCCCGGCTGCAAATGTTGATCACTGATTCATTTCAATGGAAACAGTAGATGTTCACAATCAGAGTAATGCGATGGAACGGAAGCTTCTTCCTGCTCATGAGAAACACTGAACCCTGTGTTTGGTGTCACGGAAAATTCTCAGTCAAAACTATTCCATGTGGATTTCTTGGGTTTGGTGACTCTTGCGATGAGACTCTAACAACCAATCTAGCACTGACAAATAAACAAACAAAGAAAGAAATCAGGCCCTGTCCTGGATAGTCCAGGCAAGCTTGATCTCATCAGGCCTCGGAAGCTAAGCAGGGTCGACTCTGGCAAGCAGTGCTCCCTCTAAGCTGCGGAGTCTTGTGAGCAAAGGTTCTACGTTGTGAGCTACGGGCATTAAAGCTG
This sequence comes from Gekko japonicus, assembly GCF_001447785.1. Lineage (NCBI taxonomy): Eukaryota > Metazoa > Chordata > Lepidosauria > Squamata > Gekkonidae > Gekko > Gekko japonicus. The sequence continues at coordinate 1,696,655 of NW_015173127.1, forward strand.
CGAGCGAGCGATTTGGCTGCTGCATAAATTAGTTTGCTCTGGAGCCATCCTTCCCCAGCTCAGACAAAAATCTGCGAGCCGGAGGCTAAAAGCCAATGTTGGATCAGGCCAATGGCCCATCCAGTCCAACACTCTGTCACACAGTGACCAAAAATACCAGGGGCCATCAGGAGGTCCACCAGTGGGGCCAAGACACTAGAAGCTTTCCCACTGTTGTCCCCCCCACATACCCAGAATACAGTGCATCCCTTGCCCCAGACCGAGAGCTCCTATCTCAACTTTGTTGCTAATAGCCACTGATGGACCTCTGCTCCATCTGTTTATCCAATTCCCTCTTGAAGCCGTCCATGCTTGTAGCCACCGCCACCTCTTGTGGCAGTGAATTCCATGTGTTAATCATGCTTTCGGTGAAGAAGAACTTCCTTTCATCTGTTCTCAGAGACTGATTTATTGCGGAAGCTGGCTGCCCAAAGGGCTGAGCATAAGGGGAGTGAAAGGGAAACCGAAACCATGTTCAGAAAGAGAACGAGTGAGAAGAAATCAATCTGCCCTGTTTTCATTTAGGATGACACTCCAGTCGCACAAGTGTCTTGAGGCAGAAAATATCCATTACACTGCAACAAGATCTGGGTCGTTACAACCAAAGGAAATATCAAAAGACAACCATAAATCAGAAAAAAAACATGAGAAATGTCAACAGCACTTTACAACACAAGAGCAGCTGTGATGCAGACTCTAGCTGAACCACTCGGGGGGCCTTTGGCACATGGAGAATTCATCAGGCCCTGGCTCCTGATATGCCGCCTGTGCTGTCGATGGGTTCTTGGCACATCACAGAAATGCCTGAGAAGCAACACTTGTAGCAGGGTGCAAAATGCAAAATCCTGCGCATAAGTGACCGGGGTTGTCAGGATCCTGCCAGAACAGGGGATCTATTGCCCCTGGGCAGTGCCCTTTGCCACCCATCAGCTGGCTGGCAGGGGAACTTACTGGCAGTGGAGGAGTCCTAGTCTTGTGTTTCAGCCATGTCGCCGGCAGCAAAAAGTGCCCAAAGCTGGTGCTACTGAGAACGTGGCAATGTCACGTCCAGCATGCACCAGAAGTTATGTCATCGCTTCTACTATTGAGCTTTCCCCCTGTTGGAATTGCAAGTTGCTTACACTTCAGTCATTACAGAGTTAAATGTCGTTTGCTAGGAAACAGGATGTTACGTTACATAATACGGCGGGAAAGTTTGTGGGAGTTGTTTACCCTAATGAAGTGACCTGTAACCTTTGTATTGGTCAACTAACAACTTGTTTGTGGAAATGCTTTGATCTAGCATTCATGTATTCACAAGGTTTATGGCCCTTTGTGTGAACCAAAGAGGAAGTTCTCTTCTAGAAGTCGAGACAGTTAAAAAGATGTAGCTGTTAGCATATAGTACTGAAAGTCACTGCAAGTATGTAACCTTTTATTTTATTTCTTTTATCCAAAGTACCTTACCCATGTTTCATTTTGTTTTTATAGTAAAGATATTTTTCTTTTACTAAGTGTGTGCTCTTGTGTTTGCAATACAACCATCGACCCTGAATCAAAGAGTCCCAACACCCCCCAAATACCAGAGCATTGCCAGCAATGAGATGACGTCACTTCCGCTGCACACCAGAAGTGACCTTGCCGGCGACGTGGCTGAAAAGCTAGAGTAGGCCTCCGCTGCTGCTAGGAAGTCTCCTCCGCCCCCTGCTGGTTGCCAAGGGGTACTTGGCAACCCTGTAAGCTATCCATGTGCCTCTCTAACGATACAAGGCTGTCAAGCATGGTTTTTACTGGACCTCAACATCCCAATGCACATTTGGAAATTCTTGTCCAAAGGAGATAGATGAAGATGGGTAGCTGTGTCAGTCTGTCTGTAGCAGTAGAAAAGAGCAAGAGTCCAGGAGCACCTGAAAGACTAGCAACATTTGTGGCAGGGCATGAGGTTTTGTGAGTCACGGCTCAGCTTTATGGAGATAGATCAAGATGGGTAGCCATGTAGCAGCAGAAAAGAGTAAGAGTCCAGTCGCACCTGAAAGACTAGCAACATTTGTAGCATGGGACGAGCTTTCGAGTGTCATTGCTCACTTCTTCAAATACAGCTAGAATGCGAGTCCATCTGTCCTATATATTGGAAAGTGGAGTGATTTTAGATGCCGAATTAGCAGGTGAACGACAATAGCAGGCGTGATCGGATTAGGTGTGATATGCAGAGAGGCAATAGGCATGGAGAAATCAGCATATGGAATGAGACAGGAAACCTAGGTCTTGATTCAACCCAGGTGGAGCCACAAGATAAAAATACAAAATACATTCAGCAAACAAAGTGGCATAACACCCATAGAAGGATGAAACAATCCTAATACTCATAAATTGGACTGAGATTTCAAATGAGGGTCTCCTACTGCTACAAACTCATGATCCTGCAGAATATCCACAATGTTTGCTTAACTCATAGCATTTGTATGCTAAAAGTTTAATGCCAAACATCAGTTCAAAATGCAGGGTCTGGTTCATAGTATTTGTAAACTAAAGGCTCAATGCCATAAATCAGTCCAAGATACAATGTCAGACTAATTAGAGTGAAATCTCATTCCAGTTTATGAGTATTGGGATTGTTTGATCCTTCTGTGGGCGTTAATGGCACTTTGTTTTCTGAATGTATTTTGTATCGCATTTTGTAATCTGGTAATTTGTATTTTGTACTAAGAGAGCCTGGCGAGATCTTGTCCATGGGGTTGCGAAGAGTCGGACTCGACTGTGCGACTGAACAACAACAACTAAATTTATCTGCTTACCAATTCACATCAATTGAACTTTGTATAAAAATATAAAATTATTTTTCAAAGCTTTTTCTTAGTTAAATTTTCATGGTTGCAGTTGTGTTTTGGTTGCTTTATATCCATGATAGTCCATTGTGGTATTTGCAATCTGGTAATTTGTTTTTGTTGTTGTTCAGTCGCACAGTCGAGTCCGACTCTTTGCGACCCCATGGACCAGATCACGCTAGGCCCTCCTGTCTTCCGCCGTCCTCTGAAGTTGGCGCAATTTCATGTTTGTTGCATCTATGACACTGTCTAACCATCTCATCCTTTGCCGTCCCCGTCTTCTTTGACCTTCAATCTTTCCCAGCATCAGGGTCTTCTCCAGTGAGTGCTCCCTTCTCATTGGGTGGCCAAAGTATTTGTATTTTGCATTACATTTATCTGTTTACCAGTTCATACCAATGTAACGTTCATATCAAAGAGTGATTAACACATGGAATTCACTGCCACAGGAGGTGGCGGCAGCTACAAGCATGTACGGTTTCAAGAGGGAATTAGGTAAACATCTGGAGCAGAGGTCCATCAGTGGCTGTTAGCTACAAGGTCTAGATAGGAACTCTCAGGCTGGGGCAAGGGATGCTCTGTATTCTTGGTGCTTGTGGGGGGGTCAACAGTGGGAGGGCTTCTAGTGTCCTGGCCCCACTGCTGGACCTCCTGATGGCCCCTGGTGTTTTTGGCCACTGTGTGACAGAGTGTTGGACTGGATGGGCCATTGGCCTGATCCAACAGTGGCTTCTCTGATGTTCTTAACTTTGTATAAGATATAAAATTATTTTCCAGAGCTTTTTCTTAGTTAACTTCCACAGTTGCGACTCCTGGAGAGCTGCTGCCAGCCTGAGCAGACAATACTGACCTTGATGGACCCAGGGTCTGAATTCAGGATAATGTTGCTTCATGTGTGTTTCAAACTGATGTGGCTGCCCAGCTGTTAAATGAAAAGACTGGCCCTTTCTGTACCTGTATTTTACCTCAATTTCTGAGCGCACCCTATTCTTCTATTCTTCATTCCCTCCCTCTCCCACTTCCACTTTGTGTCAGGGCTTTCTCGTGTCTGCTTTTATTTTACAGGAATCTACGTTCGAACCACTTCCGGCACGCCGTTGCCCCGCAACTACCAAAACTCCCTTTGCTGCAATTCTTTGTTCTCATCCACTTTCAAATCACTAATCCTTTCTAAAGGAGAACTGTTTCTGCGGGCATTTCAGCGCTGCCCACTGCCCTCCGCCGTCTTCGCTTCTCTCTCTTTAGGTTGACGCTCCCTCCCTGTTCTGTTTTCTTTCCCTCCTTCTCCAAGGACAAAAAGAGGACTTGTCCTCCCGCTCAGGCAAACTTTAAAAAATTCAGAGAGAGCATAAGAAGGAATCAGTAAATATAAAGGACTAGGGGATTCCCTGCTCCTGAATATGTCAGTCTTTCATGTGTGGGCCTGGGTTTCCCATTCCCTCCCTTTCTTTTTGCAGAATCACAGAGAGAGGAAGGGAGGGGTTGGCAGCCAGTTAGCTCAAGAAATGTGGGCTTTGCTTGTAGATGCAGAATGTATACAGAATACACAAATAAATAAACTGGAGGAGGAAAGAAACTGGTGCAGAGGGAACGCATGCAACTTCGGAGTCAACCCTTAAGGCTCGACTCCTCGGATTCCCATTCCCTTCCCTTTCTTTTTGCAGAGTCACAGAGGGAGGGAGGGAGGGAGGGAGGGGTCGGCAGCCAGTTAGCTCAAAAATGTGGCCTTTGCTTGTAGATGCAGAATGCATATAGAATACACAAATTAATAAACTGGAGGAGGAAAAAAAACGGTGCAGAGGAAATGCATGCAACTGCGGAGTCAACCCTTAAGGCTCGACTCCTCGGATTCTTCAGAGCAAGCTGTCAGTGCAAAAAAGGCCTTTGTCGGCAGCAACCTCTGTTTTCCTCTAGATGGCGATGTTGTACCAAGATGCTGAGGGACATTGTCTCGTTCCTCTTTTCATGCAGGATTCTTCAGAGCAAGCTGTCAGTGCAAAAAGGGCCTTTGTCAGCAGCAACCTCTGTTTTCCTCTAGATGGCGATGTTGTACCAAGATGCTGAGGGACAGTGTCTGTTCCTCTTTTCATGCAGGCTAAAGAGAATGTAGGCGCTGCGGTGGCTCAAGTAGTTAACACGCTGAACTGCAGGCTGTGGAAGGTCAGTAGTTGCAGTTCGAGACCCGGGTGCCGCATGATGGAGTGAGCTCCCATCTCTAGCTCCAGCTCCTGCCAACCTCTGACTGTCTCTTGCCTTGAAAACCAGGAAACACTGCCTGTGAGGTAGGTGGGGCTGAGGGAGTTCTTCCGAGGACTGCTCTTGAGAGAAAAGTTCTGAGAGAACTTGTGACTGACCCAAGGTCACACCAGCAGCTGCATGTGGAGGAGTGGGGGAATCAAACCCGGTTCCCCCAGATTAGAGTCCGCGCTCCTAACCACGACACCAAACTGGCTCTCCGGTATCTGGTAATACACCTTTGGCTTATGCTAAACTTTATCCCATCTGGATTAGCCCCATTAATTCTTTTAGATACCTACGGCTGGATGGACGCTGCTGAGGACAAATTACAACTATGCGGCTTTCCCCCCTTTGGTAGTTTGTCACCTTGGACCCCCGGGAGACACAGAAATAATAAAACAATGAATCTGAGACACACCTCTCCAAACTGATAGAGCCTGGGTGCACCTTCACCCAGTGGTGGGGGACGACACTCGAGCCTTTGGGCCAGCAAACTACCCTCTAAACCAGAGAACTCGCCAAATTGCTGAGCGGTCGGGTTAGAACGGATGAAAGGAAGTCCTTCTTCACCCAAAGAGTGATTAACAGATGGAATTCACTGCCACAGGAGGTGGTGGCGGCTACAAGCATGGACGACTTCAAAAGGGAATGAGATAAGCATATGGAGCAGAGGTCCATCAGTGGCTCTTAGCCACAAGGTATAGATAGGGGCTCTCTGGGGCAAGGGATGTTCTGTCTTCTTGGTGCTTGGGGGGGGGTCAACAGTGGGAGGGCTTCTAATGTCCTGGCCCCACTGGTGGACCTCCTGATGGCACCTGGTATTTCTGGCCACTGTGTGACACAGAGTGTTGGACTGGATGGGCCACTGGCCTGATCCAACATTGGCATCTCTTATGTTCTCTTATGTTCTTAAATCTGTAGAGCCTTCACACTGACTTGGTTTAATCTTCCGCCCGAGGCACTTTTAGATGGGAGATACTCAGGCATTCCACACTCCCGAGCGCCTTTGCCCCTGCGAATCCAGCAGAGCCGAAAGAGTTGAGCATGTGTTATTACATTGTCATTTCTATAAGGACATGAGTTTCGTATGCACCTTGCCCCTCTTCTATTTATGTCCCTGATGGAGTAAGCAACTCAGCATGACTGGACATTGCAGGGGTGCTATATCACTCTAAGGGTGGAAGGGTGTTTTCTCCTTGAATGGGATGCCTCTCTTTGTCTTAACCTGGGAGCTGCCCACTGACTTCTCCTCTCTCCCTCTCCCTTTGTCCTTTCACTCTCTCTACATGGCTTTCCATGAAGACACACGTCTCTTCTGGCGAGAGCCAGTTTGGTGTAGTGGTTAAGTGTGCGGACTCTAATCTGGGAGAACCAGGTTTGATTCCCCACTCCTCCACTTGCACCTGGCTGGATGACCTTGGGCAAGCCATAGTTCTGACAAGAGCTGTCCTTGAAAGGGCACTTCTTGAAAGAGCTCTCTCAGCCCTGCCTACCTCACAGGGTGTCTGTTGTGGGGAGGGGAATGGAAAGGAGTTTGTAAGCCACTCTGAGACTCCGTGTGAAGGCTGGGGTATAAATCCAATCTCCTTCTCCAATTCTTCTTCTTCTTCTTCTTCTTTTGTTTGAGTGATGATTACAAAAATGGCAAAAATCCATCAAGGGTTTAAGTGATTTTGAGTCAATGCAGCAAGTCAATGAATGGTAGGAGGTCTATAACAGCAGATCCATAACTCTGAAGGCAAGAGACCTGGCAGTGAGTCATTTTTTCTGCAGGGGGCAGCAACGCTTCATATATAAAGTACCTCCTTCCTTCTGCCAATGTTGCCTTTGGCCGATTGAACTTCAGAATATAAGCACAGCCCTGCTGGATCACAGCAGTGGTCCTTCTAGTCCAGCATCCTGCCGCACACAGTGGCCAACCAGTTCCTCTGGAGGGCCAGCAACAGGGCACAGAGGCCAAGGCCTTCATAAGAACACCAGAAGAGCCCTGCTTGATCGGACCAGTGGTCCATTGAGTCCAGCATCCTGCCCCACACAGTGGCCAACCAGTTCCTCTGGAGGGCCAGCAACAGGGCACAGAGGCCAAGGCCTTCATAAGAACACCAGAAGAGCCCTGCTTGATCGGACCAGTGGTCCATTGAGTCCAGCATCCTGCCCCACACAGTGGCCAACCAGTTCCTCTGGAGGGCCAACAACAGGACACAGAAGCTAAGGTCTTCCCTTGATGTTGCCTAGCGGCTCTGGGATACAGAGATTTACTGCTTCTGAATGTGGAGGTTCCCTTAAGACACCATGGTTAGTAGTCATAGATGGGCCTGTCCTCAGTGCATCTATCTCACCTCCCTCTTTAAAGTATCTTGGTGGGATCTGGAGATCTCCTGGAGTTTCAACTGATCTCCCGGTGACAAACATCAGTTCCCCTGGAGCAAATGGCAACGTTGGAGGGTGGACTCTAAGGCATTATTCCCCACTGAGGTCCCTCCCTTTCCCAAAACCCACCCTTCCCACGCTCTACCCACCCTTAATTATATGGACAAATTCCTTGAGGCAGGCAGAAGCCATCTCTGGTGAGCCCCAGGGGTGTTGTTGGTGCTTTGGTGGATATCTTGTTTGGATCGAGCCAGCAGCAGCTATTGCCAAAGGCACGTCCATCAGCTCTTGTTAGGGTTGCCAGGCCAAGCCGGGCCGTGGTCACTTCCAGGTGGTACTTGAAAGTGACCTAATGATGCTACACTATTTCACTTCTATAGAAAAGAGCGAGAGTCCAGGAGCACCTTTAAGACTAACAAAATTTGTGGCGGGGGATGAGCTTTCGTGAGTCACTGCTCACTTCTTCAGATACAACTAGAATGGGAGTCCATCTGTCCCTATATCTTGGAGAGTGGAGTGATTTCAGAGGCCAAATGACAATAGCAGGCAAATAACAATAGCAGGTGAATGACAAGAGCAAGTGTGATTGGATTAGGTGTGATATGGAGAGGGGTAGGAGTTGTGGCGAAATCAGCACTGGTAATGAGACAGGAAACCTAGGTCTCAATTCAGTCCAGGAGGATGCATTGTCTTGAGCTTAATTATCAGTTGCAATTCAGCTCTCTTTCTAATCTCTAATTCCTTTGATCTATATAACTTCTGGTTAGCTCTAGGAATGTCCAGAAACTCTATAATAAACCATAGAGTTTCTGGCCATTCCTAGAGTTTTCCATTGTCGCTTCCAGGTTTTACTGTTGCAGAAGCCAGTGGTATTTAAAAAAAAAAATCTCCCACCATCCCTTTTGGTAGTAGGCAATGGCAACCTTTGGCAGGAGGCCTCCCACCATAATGGCAGGCCTGGCCACCCTAGCTCCTGCAAAGAAGCAAGAGTCACACTGATTATCCATATTGCTACTGCCCAGGCCTGAGCCACGCATGCCCTACAGAGCCGCCCTCACAATGTTGGTGCCTCTTGCTTCCGGCAATTACAGGCCCTTTTCAAGAATTCTGAGTGCCTCGATGGCCTTATCAAAAGTAAAGATGGAAACTGAACTTAGTAAAGATGGAAACCGAACGGTCGATTTGAGGGAACAAATTTTCAGTTGCGTTTCAGCTGCTGTTCAGAGCTGCCCTCTCTACATGGCACCAACCCCATTTAATGCCATGCAAAGCTGTCATTTCCTCCGGGAGAGCTGATCCCTGTCACCTGAAGATCTGTCATCATTCTGGGACATAAGAACCTAAGAGAAGCCATGTTGGATCAGGCCAATGGCCCATCCAGTCCAACACTCTGGGTCACACAGTGGCCAAAACCCAGGAGTCATCAGGAGGTCCACCAGCGGGGCCAAAACTCCAGAAGCCCTCCCACTGTTGCTCCCCCGAAGCACCAAGAATACAGAGCATCAGTGCCCCGGGCAGTGTTCCATCTATACCTTGTGGCTAATAGCCACTGATGGACCTCTGCTCCATACGTTTCTCCAATCCCCTCTTGCAGCTGCCTATGCTGGTAGCTGCCACCACTTCCTTCAGCAATGCATTCCATGTGTTAACTAGCCAGTTTGGTATAGTGGTTAAGTGTGCAGACTCTAATCTGGGAGAACTGGGTTTGATTCCCCACTCCTTCACTTGCACCTGCTGATGTGACCTTGGGTCAGTTACAAGCTCTGGCACAGCTGTCCTTGAAAAAGAGCAGTTTGTGCCAGAGTTCTCTCAGCCCCACCCACCTCACAGGGTGTCTGTTGGGGGGAGGGGAAGGGAAAGGAGTTTGTAAGCCGCTCTGAAACTCCAAGTGAAGGGCGGGGTATAAATCCAATCTCTTCTTCTTCTTCTAATGTTTGGGAAATCTGCAGGTCCCACCTGGAGGTTGGCAACCCTTCTTTGAACCTTTGCCTCCACTGCACGTTCAACCAAGCGAAATAACAAAGTCGCCACCAGGAGTGGTTCTGAAGGCAATGCAGAAAATGATGACCAGGCAGTGGCATCTTCTGATTTGCGCACCTCTTATTGCGCCGAGCCAAAGAAAGACCTCGGCTGCCTTCTCCTGTTCCCGATCTGGAGGCTGACTTATCAAAAGCCCATCGTAATAGACGGTCAGGAGGAGTTTAGTGGAGATGCAGATACGTCTCAGAGAGTACAGCCAGGTCGGCCACTCATTTATTCCAGCAGCAGGCTCCCCTCAACCGTGAAATCGACCCTAATACATCCGCCTTGATCTGACAGGATAAAATAATAAAACCGAGAGGAGAAGCAAATGATCAAGTGTTTTAGCGGGATATTGTATAACTACAGCTGCAATTCGAGGGACGTATATTTGGAAGTTAGTTCTGTTGAGCAAAGCAGGGTGGACTTCCAAGGAAAGACGGATGAGCTTGGGTCAGAAGACCGCAGCCCCCTATTCTGCAAACATCTCATAGATGAAAACAGGGACTGTGATTCTGAGAGCGTCACGGCTGGACCACGAACCGAATCACAAGCCAAAGCAAAAAGCTTGTTCAGGAACTGAACCAGTTTGTGTGGTTCGTGGCCCTGCAAACCCTGCTGAAAGGGACCACAGTTAAACGAGGTTTGCAGAAAGCCCGAAAAACAGCTGAGTGGTGGGGAGCAGCTTGCTCCCTGCCACTCAGCTTTTGGGCTATCTTTAGTATTTCGGGCTAACTTTGTGTTCAGGCCGTTGTTTTCAGGCTGTCTTCTGCAGTCCTTTTAAAGTTTAAAAGGACTGCAGAAGACAGACTGAAACAGCAGAGCACCTCTCCACTGCTCAGCCATTTTTGTGGCTTTTGTGGGAAGCAGAAAGCAGGGTTTAAAGGGACTCAGATGGAATCCCTTTAGCAGTGTTCCCTCTAAGCTGAGTTAGCGTGAGCATGCTCACAGTTTTTTAGCCTCCGGCTCACACATTTTTGTCTTAGCTTGGAAGGATGGCTTCCAAGCAAACTAATTTATGCAGTAGTCAAATTGTTCACTCACAACTTTTATGCCAGTAGCTCACAAAGCAGAATTTTTGCTCACAAGACTCCACAGCTTAGAGGGAGCATTGCCCTTAACCCCCCCCCCCACACACACTTTCTGCTCCATCCATGAACCACCACGAGCTGCACAAATCATTCTAGAAACCCATGGAAGTTTGTGGCTGTAAACCCATCACAAACTTCTGTTCATGAACCACGAACAGGACAAAATTCATCACGAATTTTGCTTCATGCTTCGGTTTGTGCCCATCCCTAGTCGTGTGATGTCTACTGTCACCCTGCTTCCACCTAGGGTTTTTATACTGTTTCAACAATCTGCAGTTAGTTCCACCAAAGGAGACAGTTGTCCAAAAAGAAACGTGTGTCTACAGGTAGGAAAGCGATGGCCGGTAGTACGGTGTAGTGCTCAGTGGGTGGGGCAAGATCTGGGTTAAATCCACACTCATCCATGGAGCTCACTGGCTGATTTTAGGGTCAGATTCTCTCTCTCTCTCTCATGTTTTATAACCAGCTTCTGTAGAGGAGAGGAGGAGAACACATTCTGTCCTGAGCTTTCCGTCTTTGAGGAAGATTGGGATAAAGATATGACAGATAGAGGTCTCCCTCGAACCACTTTCTTCTCTGTTTCCAGCCTTTGGCAGCAGAAAGTCTGCTGATTTATTATGAACCTATTTTTATTTATAGCTTGCCCAGGATTTATAATCACTTGAAATTGGACCTCTGGGGGTTGGCGCGCAGAACTAGGAAAGTCAGGCTGCCAGACTGGTTTTCAGTTTCCCCCCCATTCCATTCCATTCCGCTGGTGTCCAGTGCTTGGGACAGTCCAGGATGTTTTGCTACCTGAAAGGATCACGCCAGCCAAGTCATTGCTTTCTGCTCTGACTTTACAAGGCCATCTGTGATTAAAAAAAAAAGGCTGTCCATATTTTTGAATTTTGGAGAGATCTTGGAGGTGTCTTGAAATTGTGGCTGGATATCGGTTGCAACGCTCCCTCTCAGCCGTGGAGTCTTGTGAGCGAAAATCCTACTTTGTGAGCCGCTGGCATTAAAGTTGTGAGTGAGCAATGTGGCTCCTGCATCAATCAGTTTGCTCCGGAGCCATCCCTTTCTGAGCAAAGACAAAAATGTGTGAGCCGGAGGCTAAAAAATCTGTGAGCAAGCTCACACTAACTCAGCTTAGAGGGAACGCTGGGTTGCTATATTGTTATAGATTGTTATGTTAGCCACAAGGTATAGATAGGGACTCTGGGGCAAGGGATGCTCTGTCTTCTTGGTGCTTGGGGGGGTCAACAGTGGGAGGGCTTCTAATGTCCTGGTCCCACTGGTAGACCTCCTGATGGCACTGGTATTTCTTTGGCCTGATCCAACATTGGCGTCTCTTATGTTCTTATGGAAGCTAAGCAGGGTTGGTACTCGGGTGGGAGACCACCAGGGAAGACCGGGACTACTTTGTAGAGCACGGCAACTGTAGACCACTTCTGTTGCCTCGAAGACCTACAGTGGAACTTTGAGGGGTCATTTGTTGCTTATAGGTGGTTACTGGGACAGGTCGTTTAAGGACATAAGAACATAAGAGATGCCAATGTTGGATCAGGCCAAAGGCCCATCCAGTCCAACACTCTGTATCACACAATGGCCAAAAATACCAGGTGCCATCAGGTGGTCCAGCAGTGGGGCCAGGACATTAGAAGCCCACCCACTGTTGACCCCCCCAGCACCAAGATGACAGAGCATCACTTGCCCCAGAGTCCCTATCTATACCTTGTGGCTAATAGCCACTGATGGACCTCTGCTCCACATGCTTATCTAATTCCCTTTTGAAGCCGTCCATGCTTGTAGCCGCCACCACTTCCTGTGGCAGTGAATTCCAAGTGTTAATCACTCTTTGGGTGAAGAAGTACTTCCTTTTATCCATTCTAACCCGACCGCTCAGCAGTTTCATGGAGTGCCCACGAGTTTTTGAATTGTGAGAAAGGGAGAAAAGTACCTCTTTCTCTACCTGCTCTTTCCCATGCATAATCTTATAAACCTCGATCATGTCACCCCTCAGTCATCGTTTCTCCAAGCTAAAGAGCCCCAAGCGCCTTAACCTTTCCTCGTTTCTACCAACGGAGGGGACCCACGCAGCCTCCTATGAATTTTTTTTGGGGGGGCAGGTGTATTTTAAACTGGAAACCTTCCCTTCAGTTCTCAGGTGTTCTAAAGGCAGCGAGTGTCTTGGCTTTGGGTTTGCAACTGTGAGGTCTGTTTTGTGGTGCACATTAGAATATGGAGGTCCACTGAGGCAGGCAACGTATATGAACCACAAAGAAGGCTGGTTTATTTACAGATTGGTTTCCATGAACGGATGAACACATGGAACTGCCTTATACTGAATCAGACCCTCGGACCATCATAGTCAGTCTTGTCCACTCAGACTGGCAGAGGCTCTCCAGGGTTTCAGGCAGAAGAAGAAGAAGAAGAAGAAGAAGAAGAAGAAGAAGAAGAAGAAGAAGAAGAAGAAGAAGAAGAAGAAGAAGAAGAAGAAGAAGAAGAAGAGATTGGATTTATACCCCGCCCTTCACTACCCAAGGGAGTCTCAGAGCGGCTCACAAACTCCTTTCCCTTCCCCTCCCCACAACAGATACCCCTGTGAGGTAGAAGAAGAAGAAGAAGAGATTGGATTTATACCCCGCCCTTCACTACCCAAGGGAGTCTCAGAGCGGCTCACAAACTCCTTTCCCTTCCCCTCCCCACAACAGATACCCCTGTGAGGTAGAAGAAGAAGAAGAAGAGATTGGATTTATACCCCGCCCTTCACTACTCAACGGCGTCTCAGAGCGGCTTACAAACTCCTTTCCCTTCCCCTCCCCACAACAGACACCCTGTGAGGTAGAAGAAGAAGAAGAAGAAGAAGAAGAGATTGGATTTATACCCCGCCCTTCACTACCCAAAGGTGTCTCAGAGCGGCTCACAAACTCCTCTCCCTTCCCCTCCCCACAACAGACACCCTGTGAGGTAGAAGAAGAAGAGATTGGATTTATACCCCGCCCTTCACTACTCAAGGGAGTCTCAGAGCGGCTTTCAAACTCCTTTCCCTTCCCCTCCCCACAACAGGCACCCTGTGAGGTTGAAGAAGAAGAAGAGATTGGATTTATACCCCGCCCTTCACTACCCAAAGGTGTCTCAGAGCGGCTTACAAACTCCTTTCCCTTCCCCTCCCCACAACTGACAGAAACTGCTCTTTTTTCAAGAACAGCTGTGCCAGAGCTTGTGACTGACCCAAGGTCACATCAGCAGGAGTGGGGAATCAAACCCGGTTCTCCCAGATTAGAGTCCACATACTTAACCACGACACCAAACTGGCTCATCACCTTTCACATCACCTACTGCCTGGTCCACAACTTTCACATCACCTACTGCCTGGTCTTTTTACCTGGAGATGCTTGGGATTGAACCTGGGACCTTCTGCATGCCAAGCAGGTGATATACCACTGAGTTGGCTTCTGTTGCCCCAGAAGGTTGGACTAGAACCAACGGGTTGAAATTAAATCAAAAGAGTGGGTTCCTCAGTGGGACAGGCTTCCTCGGGAGGTGGTGGGCTCTCCTTCTTTGGAACAGAGATTAGATGTCCATCTGTCAGCAATGCTGATTGTGTGAATTTAGGCAGGAAGGGTTGAATCAATGCTTAGTTCTCATGGTCCTTTCTTACATGCCCAGGGATATGCTGATCGCCACTTTGGGGTCAGGAGGCCATTTTTCTGCAGGCCAATTTGGCCAGTGATCCTGGAGGTTTTTTTTGCTATCTTCTGGTCATGGAGCAGGGGTCCTTGGGTGTGTGTGTGGGACTATTTGTGAATTTCCCGCATCGTGCAGGGGGTTGGACTAGATGACCCTGGAGTTCCCTTCCAGCTCTATGATTCTATAATCCACAGCCCATCCTGTTTGGTTTTTAAGTAAGGACATTCTTTGTAAATTTAGCCATGGTTAAGGGGGTATAAAAATACTGTCAACAGGTGCCAATGGAACCTGGAGCAAACCTGGCTCATAGTCTTAGCCACATTAAGGATTAGCAGAGAATTCCCGAGACAGCTGGCTACTGTCCCCATAGGTATATCTCTTTCGTTCTCAGCTCTTTGCCGATCCTGGCCATTCTTTCTTGTTCGATCGTTCCCAGATCTTCACTTTCCCTTCCACACAGCCCGCTCAGGATGCTTCCTGCATCCCGTAATCTTGTTGTCGTGACATTTTGTCTGATAACCATGGAGTGCTGCCGAACCCCCCAGATTAAAAGAAGGGTTTCATTGTGCTGCTGTCAGTAACACAGAGAGGTTCTTTCCCCAAGGCCAGGCAGAGCCGGCTCATTATTTCTGATCTCCTTTATCCCCCCCCCCTCTTGTCATAATATTGCCTCCAAAGACTTACTTAATCCCAGTCCCGACAATCTTATCTCAAGGTAGCCGACTTTGATCTTCGATCAGCTCTGCCAGCTGACGGTCTGTGGGAGAAGGGCTGACGTAACCTTTCACACAGGAGGACACAAATCCTGCTCGCTTCATTTGGAGCTCTGACACAAAGTTTTCAATTGTCCTGGGAGACCAGAGTTTGCGCCACGGAAGTTCCTCTATAGCGAATCGAGAAATGACACGATAAATTGGGTTATAGAGTCCTAGAGTCCGAAGGGGACTTCTAGGCTAGTGTTCTGGGTCGGAGCGGACTCAGCCGAGACCGAGGGGACAAGGCAGAATCACTAACCAGAAGCGCAAAGTCAAGAGTTCAGTCCAAGAGCAGAAACCATAGAAGACGGAGACCCAGGTGCAACGGGCGCTGAGGCCAAGGAAGCATATGACTTACGACTGAGAAAACCAAAGTAACTCCTTAAAATATTAGAAGTCCTGCAAACAGCGATGATGATGAAAGAACTCTGAACGCACGTAGAAGAAGAAGAAGAGACTATTATTACTAATATGAACTCACTAATTTCCGAATACATTGACTCAAACGAAAAGTTTTTTGTTTTAAATACTAACAGAATACTAACTGATTAGAACCCTCTCTCTTGGAGTTTTAGTTATAGTGTGGGTTTTTATTTACCATCCTTTTTTTCCTGGGGCAACTTTCCCTCCCTTTTTTCTTTTCTGTAGTGTATAGGTGTAACAAAAAAGTAATAAAGCTACCCTGTTTCAGGGGATTAAAAAAAAAAAAGAGTTCAGTCCAAGAGCCACTGCGAGCATGCGCAGAAGCACAAAGTGGTCCTGGCCTGGGGGCGGAGTTACGACAGCCGGAGTTACGACAGCCGGAGAAAATGGAACAACAAAGACCAGCGCTGAAGAAGGGTCGCCGCCGGACTATCCCCTCGCAAGGAAGAAGATCTGCTACAGAACAAGGGTGCCTGGTAGGAATTGCACCTTCCCGACTTACATGTGGCCCTAGATTAGGATTGTTCGGAAAAATTAGAATTGTAAGCCGCTCAGAGCCCCTTAGGGGGGTGAGCGGGATAGAAAGTTGAATGAAATAAATAAATACACAAGGGAAGCCAGCCAAGGGTCCAAGAAGCAGAGCCCAAACAGGTCCAAGAGGCGTGATCTAGCAGGTCCAGGTCGAAGCCAAAGGTTCAGGAGTTGCAGACAGGAACCGGTCCGGGTGGAAGACCTCGGAGACCAGGACCGGCCTGTCAGGCAAGTCTTCAGCTAGGGCAAGTCTTCAACTAGGGCTGGGCCCAGGTCTGGATTGCAAGAGGGTAGGGGAAGGCTGCTGAGAGCTGGGATGTGTATGAGGGCATATTGGTAGCCCATGAGGAATATCGACCACTGCAGGACACGAGGGGAAAGCATTTGGGGGGTTTGGCGATCCGGGGCTAGCAAACCCAGCAAGGGTTTGTGGTCAGTGACAATAGCGAATGGACACCCGTATAGATAGCTGTGGAGTTTTTTTGACCCCCGCCACGATAGCTAGGGCTATCAATTTGCACATAGTTGCGCTCCACCTGCGATAGTGTGCGGGAGTAGTATGTGACCGGTACCGCCCGCCCGTCAGCCCGCACGTGTCCCAGAACTGCCCCAACCCTGTACGGGGAAGCATCACATGCTAAGACCACTGGTAGGGACTAATCAAAGTGTGTGAGAACAGACACCAAAAGCTCTTTTACGGCTGTGAACGCGGCTGTGTGTCTGGCTTCCCAGGACCAAGGGGCATGCTTGTCCAAAAGTCTGTGGAGTGGTTCGGCTACCACCACCTTGTGGGGCAAAAAGGCGTGGTAGAAGTTCAGAAGTCCTAGAAATGCCTGTGACTCCGCTTTGGAAGATGGCGCAGGGGCCTTGACGATGGCCCACCTTCTCGGGAGTGAGATGGATGCTCTGAGCGTCCACAGCAAACCCCAGGAACTCTACTTGTGGAACCCCCAGCAGACCAGTTTGGTGTCGTGGTTAAGTGCGCGGACTCTAATCTGGGAGAACTGGGTTTGATTCCCCACTCCTCCACTTGCACCTGGCTGGATGATCTTGGGCAAGCCATAGCTCTGATAAGAGCTGTTCTCGAAAAAGAGCTGTTTCTGTCAAGAGCTCTCTCAGCCCCACCTACCTCACAGGGTGTCTGTTGGGGGGAGGGGAAGGGAAAGGAGTGTGTAAGCCGCTCTGAGACTCCTTTGGGTAGTGAAGGGCGGGGTATAAATCCAATCTCTCCTCTCTCTCTTTCTCTCTTCACCTTCAGCCCCGCCTCGCTAGAACGCTTCAGCATAGACCTGAAATAAAAAAGGGCTGGACTCCGGGGATCCCTTTGAGGAGGCACTCCATTAAATCCTGAAAAATTCCCGGAGACACACTCACGCCGAATCGTAATTGCGTCACCTTGAAAGCCCCCCTGTGTGTAACAATGGTCTGTGCTTCTGCGGTGGCTTCATCCACCAGAAGTTGCTGGTAAGCCTGGGCCAAATCTAATTTCCCAAAACCCCGGGCCCCCGCCAATGGCGCCAACACCTAACTGACCACCGGGATTGGAGACGCATGGTCTTGTAAGGCCTTGTTGAGCGTGCATTTATAATCTGTGCAGATGCAGACATCCCCATTTGATTTGATCGGGGTGACTATTGGGGTTTCCCACTTGGCGTGGGGCACAGGTTCCAAAACTTCTTGCGCCACCAAGTGATTGAGCTCTGCCTCGATTTTCGGCCGTAAGGTGAGGGTGCGTGTGTACTGACCCGTGTATTGCCCTAGCGTTCCGTCAAAGACTTCCAGAAATTCATTGCACACCCCATTAAAGTCCATGGGCTGCACCTGGTTTAAGCCCATGACCCCCAACCCTAGAAACCCAAACCATGAAAGACCCAAGAGGTTTGTGAGCCTCCCTTCTACCACCAACAGTTCTACCTGTCCCTTAAAGCCCTTGTATTGTACTCAAAATTTGCCCCACCCCTTGATGGTGACTGGGTTCTCCTGGAAATCCTGTAAAGGGAGACCCAGCGGCTTTTTTAAGAGGGGTCCCCCCCAGGGACAGAGTTTCTGTAAAGTGTCTGCAGAGATTATAGAAAAAGACGACCCCGTGTCTAGTTCCATCTTGCAAGGGGACCCCTCAATCTGCTACCAGTTTCATCAGGTATCTTTTAAACTCGGGAGCGAAGCGTTACAAGACGGGTTGAGTACGGGTGGGGAATGCCTGACAGATGTGCCCGTGTGAATGACCCCTTTAATCCGGTTGTGGAACGTTTCTGAAACGTGCCTATATCGGGGCAAACGGCCAGTCTGAACTTGGCCTATATGGATGTTTAGAAAAATTGTCATGTGACATGCAATGCACATACAGCTGAATGTTTGACTGAAACCACACATTTCTCCAGGTACTAGTCCCCAGTTTCATTTCCAAAGGGAACACCCATTGGCTCTTTCTTACAAACAGATGTACATGCATACAAGCAAGATACGTGTGCTCACTGTAATATGTGAACAGGATTACTATTGGTTCTCTGATAATGAAGGAAAAGAAGAAGGAGAAGGAGAAGAAGAACAAGGAGAAGGAGGAGGAAGAGGAGGAGGAGGAGAAGAAGAAGAAGAAGAAGAAGAGATTGGATTTATACCCCGCTCTTCACTCAGAGTTTCAGAGCGGCTTACAAACTCCTTTCCTTTCCCCTCCCCACAGCAGACACCCTGTGAGGTAAAAGAAGAAGAAGAGATTGGATTTATACCCCACTCTTCACTACCCAAAGGAGTCTCAGAGCGGCTTACAAACTCCTTTCCCTTCCCCTCCCCACAACAGACACCCTGTGAGGTAGGTGAGGCTGAGAGAGCTCTTTCCAGAACCGTCCTTGAGAGAACAGCTCTGACAAAATGATGGCTTGCCCAAGGTCATCCAGCAGCTGCAATTGGAGGAGTCGGGAATCAAACCCAGTTCTCCCAGATTAGAGTCCGTGCACTTAACCACTACACCAAACTGGCTCAGTGAAAAGGGGCGGGCCTGGGCCAGGGGCATTTCAAGATGGCCGTTCCATTCAAGCCCGGGCAAAAGAATTGTGGGGGCTCAGTCCTTGTTCCATGAGGTACAAAATTTAGGCGAGGGGAACTGAGAAGCAGGAAGCCGGTGGGGTGGAAGAGAAATTCAACAAAGGTGCAGAGTAGACCACATCAACAATTCTTGGTATTTCTGGAAACAAATCTGTACAAATCTGGTGGCCTGCACATTCTCCAGGAAGCTTGTTGTAGCTGTCAGGTCTCTCCTGGCAACCAGCAGGGGATGGGAGGGGACTTATGGGGAGAAGCAGGGAGGCCTATCCAGCATGCAGCGATGTGTCTGTGCCATTGCCCAGAAGTGACATCATCACATCTGGGACGTCAGCATGACATTTGGGTATTTCTGCAAAAACTCTATGGTGCCTTCTGCCATAGAGTTTCTGCCTAAATACCAGAGTGTTGCACTAATGTCCCGGATGTGATTACATCACTTCCAGTTTGGTGTAGTGTTGTTGGATCCCCAAGCATCGAGAAT
>NW_015173128.1:0-3004 GCF_001447785.1 Gekko japonicus
CACATGGTGTGAAGTTGACACATACGATCGGGTCAAAGGGAAGAGTGAGCATGGAGCAGCAGCTTGTGGGAAATCAGTGTAAGAGTGATGCAGGGTCCTCAGGCTTGATCCCCAGGTTAAGAGCCACAGGTCAAGAGTCCTTTGATTCTTGCCTGCCAGCTCATGCCAAAGGGTCATACCTCTTCATAGGAGGAGCTTTACAGTTCAGAAGCCCACAGCCCCACTTCAAAGCAACAACAAAAGAGAGTGGGGCCTAAAATCAGCCCCAGGCAAACAGACCTTGCTCAATGAGCAACAGACCAGTCAAAATACCCCAACAGACCCAGACAAAAACACCATCCCACCAAGTTACAAGCACCCATTCACCCTCAAACTCTCTCCTCTCACAAAGCAACCTCAGTTAACGCTCCCCAGTAGGTTATTAGAAACCCCACATAAAACCTCCCCCAAACATTCACCTTCCCAGCAGCTCTCTCCTGGGTTCTTTATCTCAGCCCAGTTGGCTCAGTTCTGCTTCTACCTCTTCCTACAGGAGCCTCACAGTTCGTAGGCCAGTTTAGATCCCTGTACCTAACAGATAGGATTTAGGCAGGGTTCTTCAACTTATGACCATTGCTTAGTTCTTTATCATTTGACTGAGAAGTATTCATCTTTTAAGGGAGGGTGATTATATGTGGCTTTCATTGATCTTAAGGGGGCCTTCGATCCTATAAATCATCCCAGATTATGGATTGAATTCAATCAAACTAATAAGGATAAAAGACATCTAGGATTTAGTAATTATATTTGGATTTGACTGCCCAAGTATGATGTGGGTATGGGAGGGGGGGGGACTCAAGAAATCCATTCAATTTGGAAAAGGGGGTACATCAGGGATATTTGCTGGTGGCTTTCTTGTTTCACTTATGCTTAAATGATGCAGCATTCAATTTTTTTGATGACTGCTGCCATCCACCAAAATTAGCTGAGACTGGTGTGCCTATTCTGCTTTAGGCAGCTGATACTGCGATCCTGTTTCAAACCAGGGTTGGGCTGCAAATGGCCCTGCAATCTTTCTTCAACTATTGCTCTTGAGAAAGCTTGGTGATCAACTTTTTGAAATCTAAGATCTTCATTTTCACCAACACTAAGAAATGGAACTCGTCTCAGTGGTCAATGAATGGGTCCAATACTGAGCAAGTTAAGACCTTTTCCTACCTGGGGATTTTGTTTTTGGCAGATCTCCCCTGGACTCTCCAACTCAGAACAGTGCTTAATAAAGCTCAAGTAATGTGTGTGTAATGTAAATAGGTTTTTCCACAATAAGGGGGGGAAATATATTCCTGGAGTGGTGCAAGCTTTTAATATGAAAGTAGCCCCCATTATTCCTTATGGCTCAGCTATTTGGATTAAAGCTATCTCTAATAATATTGAACAACCCTTAGCAACTTTTAGGAAAATATTGAATATCCACTGTTGTGTGTCTAATGTTGTATTGAGGGCAGAATTTGGACAGCTATCCTTGGAAGCAAAAATGTGGCTATATGCCTTAAACTGAGATTAAAACTGCTCTGTGCTGAAGATGGTTGGTTAGATGCTCTAAATCGGAATACCCACAAATTGACATGGATGAAAGCCTTAGATGAAAAGCTGATGATAGTTGGAATGTCAATTGATTATATTTTTGAGATGAACAAATTCAAAGCATTTTTTATTATTAAAATCCTAGAAATCGACCATAGCAACTTGATTCTGAAAGCCCACAGACTTTGTTCACTTCTATCTTTTGGTCTTTCTTTTCCAAAATCAATTCCCTCTCTATGTACTATTTTACCAGCACACAATATTGCAGAGCTTTCATGTTTGTATGATTATTATACCCACAATAATTTTACAGGGGAGAATTTTGAATAGGCCCTATTCCAACAGAATTTGCCCTTGTGGCCTTAATAGGACTGATACATCCTTTCATGGCCTGCTTGAATGTAGGTTTTTCAAAAATATAAGGGATCATTACATTAAGCCTTTAATTAACCAACCATCACCTTATACTCCAGAAACCCTGGCTCTTTTGCTTAGTGATAAGGATCCTAAATTTACCTTAGCAATTGCAAAATATGCTTCAGTCCTTTTTGCCCTTGCATCCAAAAAATCAAGAAATATTTTCCACTGTTCAAGATTTATGAATCAATGAGTTTCTAAGCAAATAAGAGGAAAGGAAAAGGAAAGGATTCTTGTACCTCCCCATGACTATCTGGGTTGAGATTGGTTTCTCACATGGAAACCAAAGATAGATAGATAGGTAGATAGGTAGATAGATAGATAGATAGATAGATAGATAGATAGATGATAGATGATAGATGATAGATAGATAGATAGATAGATAGATAGATAGATAGATATAGATAGATAGATAGAGGGAGCAGTGGCGCAGGCATAACATCAATGGACAGCCATTACGGCTGTTCGAGACCCACCGCGGCCGGGGTGAGCTCCTGGCCCTAGTCCCAGCTCCCGCCCACCCAGCGGTTCGAAAGCATTAATATTCAGCAAGTAGATAAATGGGTACCTGCCCCTAGGTGGCAGGGGGCACCCTCCTCCTTGTGGGGTGTGCAGCAGAGGCACCGGCAACGACGGCGGCGGAGTGGTGGTGGTGGAGCGGCAGTAGAGCGATGGAGTGGCGGAGAGTAGCCTGTGAGAGTGGAGAATGGCCTGTGAGTGTGACGTGAGCGGCAGAATCCGGCGGAGGTGAAGGTGGAGCCACGGAAGTGTGGTGGTGTGTCAGTGTGGTGCAGTGGAGCTGTAAGGACGTTGGTCGGAGCTGCAGCTGATGTGGGCCGTGCACCGGATGGGCCCGCCGGAGGAAGCCACTGGACCAGAAAGAGATCTGCTCCAGGACATTGGAGGTGGAACGCCGACTTCCGAGACCCGCCGGAGGGAGCCAGATAGCAACAAGCCTTGCTGCCGGGTGCTGGTAGGCAATCACTCCCCTCTATAATTGTGGCCCTAGTTAGGAATCAAATTG
>NW_015173128.1:3164-48591 GCF_001447785.1 Gekko japonicus
GCAGGCAGGCAGGCAGGCAGGCAGGCAGGCAGGCAGGCAGGCAGAGTGGTTAACACAAGCAGGGAAAGGGAGAGGCATGTTGTATTTTCTCTGTTTATCCCACTGTTCTGTAGAAGCATGGAGTTTGCTACCAAGTATAGAATTCAGTAATCTGTGCATCTCACAGCACAAGCCTAATCAAAGGGCCAAACTAGATCTCACCGTTTTTATGTAAAGCTATGTAAAACTGAATTATTCAAGAGAGCTTTTCCATGCAGTACAGTTGCACTGTACTAAATGATTCACAAAGTTACTTGGATAAATTACTAAGGCCCATAGTCTATACTAGGGATGGACACCAACCTCATCACAAACGTAATTTCATTACAAACATAGCTGGTTCATGGTTTGTGAACCAAGGTTCATGCCCATCCCTATCCACAACCCTCCACATAGTTTTTGTATGGTCGTGGGGTTTATAGTGGGAAGTGGGGGTGGGGGTTTAGAGGAAGTGGGGGGGAGTTAGAGTGGGGCTGGTGTACCCATCAGCTGTTAGGCTGAAATAGATGCAAGCCATCTCAGATCTTCCCCCCTTCCATTCTGCTGGCCTCAGGGAGCCACCACCAGCAGAAAAGAGGGAGGGAAGAAACAATTGGAATGTGCTAGGTACCCTGCCAGGGGGTTATATGTGTATTGGTAGACTACCCATGCAGGTATCCCAACCAAGCAGATCCCTCCCCCAGGGCTTTTTTCAGATTGGGAAAATGATATGGGGAGAGGCTGACTACCTTTCTTTCTGTGTGTCACCATCTGAATTCAAATCAGGACTTCACATGCTTTGGAAATGGGTTCCCAGTAGTGTTACGTATGGCCGACAGTCTAAACGTCTAGTCAGGAAACCCAGACCTAACCTGCAAACATTGTCATGTCCAGGATGACTCATTATTACCCCCCTGAAGCCCACTGACTTCAATGGATTTAGAAGGGTGTAGCTCTGTTTAGGATGACACTGGTTGTTTTCAGTTTAAAAAGACACACCTCCAACTTTCTAGTCCTCATGATCTTGTAGTCAGGCTTGAAACTGTGTCAACAATGCCTGGTGAAGTCTCAGAATCAGAGACAAGCAAATATCGCCATGACTAGGACATGGACTTTCAGCTGTTTGCACAGTCTTTCTTGAAGACAAGTCCTTAAAACGTAGCCATGGATGTGGGAGCTAATATGTATCAGGTCTATGGAAGGAAGGATTAACGCTTCCCTCTGGGCGTGGAACAGCAGTCACTGTGGGTGTGGAGGGAAAGTAATTGTGAATTTCCTGCATTGTGCAGGTGGTTGGACTAGATGACCCTGGAGGTCCCTTCCAACTCTAGGATTCTATGTCACTTCCACATTTGAAAATCCCCCCACTTAGCTGCTTTATGCCCTGGCAAGGAACAAAGCCCAGGCTAACCCTATCTTGTTATATCTTGGAAGCTAAGCTGGATGCGAAAACTCCAAGGAATACCAAGGTCATGACGCAGAGACAGAAAATGAGAAACCACCTCTGGACATCTCTTGCTTTGAAAACCCTACAGGGTCACCAGTCAGCTGCGACCTCATGGCAAAAAAAAGAAAGAAAAGAGGAGCAAAGACAGGCATCCATACTATACATGGCCCCCCCCATTGAAACTTAAAGCAGCCTCAGGCAGCATTTTGGATCAGGGAGACAGTACAAGAGGAAGAATTAATCCTATGATTCCACCCACAGCTTCCTGTTTCCGTCTCCCACAGCAGCTTTTTCCAGGGGGGGGGGGAAATAGTCTGATGTTCCAGTCACGGATTGAGTAGTTTGGCCCTTGGTTTTTATTTCTTTGAAGTGTTTTGCACTTAGGGAATGAAAGCAGGCTCCTTGAAGGATCTCTGGCTACTCAAAACGAGTCGTTACTTGTGAACCTTAAGCAAATGTATTTCCTCGAGACTGTTGACTTTCCATCAGAATGTAGTCAAAAAGAAAATAATCACAGTAATTGGAATTTCTCCTGTTTGCATGCTTTTCTCATCCCTTCCCCAAAAGTTGCATTTCGCTATTTTTGATCCTATTGCCTAGATGAATATGATTTATTTCACAGTTCCCTAGCATTGTTAAAAATGGTATTTTGCCTATGGAGATTTAAATGAAGAAGAGGGATTGATTTTGCTCAGGCACTTCCTAGTAATGGCTGTAATTCTCACAGCAGCCTCACTAGGGGGAGTGCAAGGCAATGTGAGTCCGTGAACAGCACTCCACATTAAAGAAAGAAAGAAAGAAGCCAAGAAAGACAGTTTCCTCCCAATTTTTCTAGGCAGAAAGGATCACTCTATCCAGCCTTTCATTAGTAATCAGCCACTAATAACCAAAGTCAGTTAAACAGCAGATGTTAAACCCTGGGGTGGACTAGAATGTCATGCAGTACTGCAGAAATCACATTCTGGAGAGGCATAGCAACCTCAGGGGATTCTTGTGGCAGTGGCCTGAGTGCGTGCATGTGTGGGAGGTAGCTTCACTGGCCTCCACCAGGAAACTGAAGTGACTCTTTCCTGCTTGACTTGTCTGTGGGCCGTCCCACCCTGTTTCCCAGCCTTCTGAGAAGGGCTAGCCCTGCACCAAATGGTGCCCTGGCAAGAAGGATCCCTGATGGCCCCTTTCATTTGTTTAACTTTTCTTTATTTACTGAAAACATTTTCATGCTGCCTTTCCACACAATCAAGGTCCACAAGGCAGCAGACTTTTTTAAAATTAAAATGTTTAAATGTCTTAACATTTGTAAATATCTTTTTAAAAATTACATATGTAGCCTACCTCATGACTTACAGTGATGATGATGATGAAGAAGAAGAGGAGGAGTAGGAGTTGGATTTATACCCTGCCCGTCACTTGGAGTCTCAGAGCAGCTTACAATCTCCTTCCCTTCCTCTCCCCACAACCTCCCCTGTGAGGTGGGACTGAGAGACCTCTGAGAGAACTGCTCTTGAGAGAACAGCTCTGAGAGAGCTCTGACTGACCCAAGGTCACCCAGCTGGCTGCCTGTGGAGGAGTGGGGAATCAGACCCGGTTCTCCAGATTTAGAGGCTGCCACTCTTAACCACTACACCAAACTGGCCCTTAAAAAATTACATGTGTAGCCTATCACATGACATTCAATGTAGTTCTAAACAGAGTTATACCCTTCTAAGTCCATTGAAGTCAATGGACTTTGAAGGATATAACTCTGCTTAGGACTGCACTGTTAAATAAAGTATGTGAGTAGAATGTACCCCTGTCCTACGAGGTTTACCAACAATAAAAACAGCAGAATGGAAGTTGTGTTAATGTGGCTTTGATATTTACTATTTACTAGGTGTGTTTCTTCTTTCTTTTTGTATTGTTCACGTCTTTATGTCCCCATTAGGGAGAAAAGCAGAATACAAAGATTTGTTGTTGTTCAGTCGCACAGTCAAGTTTGACTCTTCGCGACCCCATGGACCAGCTCCCGCCAGGCCTTCCTGTCTTCCACCGTCCTCTGAAGTTCCACCGTCCTTTGAAGAATACAAAGATACTACACACTAAATAATACTAATCTCAAATTTGATTATTTTTATGGTAACTTCCATGCACACTCTTTTGTTGTTCTGTACTTTTGCTGGTGAATAACAAATAAGCAACACTGACCAAGCAGGTTGGCATTTCGACTTTACAAATAAGAAGGAACTATTTGCATTTCTTGGGAGTGGATGGTTGAATACATAGGCTGTGATAGAGGTTCCTTTACCCAAGTCTGATGCCCTTGCCCCAAACCCAATCCTGTTCTTTCACTCAAGGTGGTAACCTGGTTGAGGCTTCTGTCTTGGAACCGAAAGAACTAACAATGCACTCCTGAGCAGAGTTACACCCTTCCAATCCGATTGACTTTTATGAACTCTATTGAGGATTGCCGTATTCATTCCTAGTATGTTGTGGGCTTATATCCAAAGCTAGATCTTTTTGAATGTATGCTGGACGCAGACTGGGCCAGAGGAGGGGGAGGATGTGTAATGATCTTTTGTTTTCTCTGTTGTCTGCTCTGACTTCAGATTTCCTGAGTCGATGGGCGTTGTGGTTTTCAAGCACATCAAAGGCTCTAGCCACCTCAAAGGAAACAAGAAGAATGTGGGGGAAGAATACAGCCATCGGGAGTCAGAGGGGATGGAATGCCGGCTGCCCTTCCACTATGTGAATTGTGGGATCTCTTTATTAGTACAATAGGAGTTACTGAAATCCAAAGTACTAGCAAGAGAAAACGTAACAGATGCGGCAGGCCAGCAAGACCCAAATGCGTGGCTTTGCAGTGGCACAGGGAAGCAGGACTGAAGGGATGCAGAGAGGATCCGCTGAGTAACCCAGGAGCTTAGAAGCCATTGCCAGTCAGCAATCTGTTTGTTTCCTTCAACTAGAAAAGAAGGTTCTTGGGTTTCAAAACAGGTGTGTGTGTGTTTTAATTGTTTGTGTGCTTAGTTAATTGTCAGTGAATCAGCAACCTTCTTTCTCCATGACAGACATGGGGAATAATGGAAATCAGTACTTTTGATCTTGGTATTATCAGTGGGGAAAGGAGCCACACAGCCTTAGGGTTGGTTTATCACTGGGTAACAGTGATAAACAGATGATGACGGTGACATCATCATCACTGGGTGAGTTGACTCACGCTTGACTGGGACCATCTATACCAGTGGTGGCGAATCTATGGCATGGGTGCCAGAGGTGGCACTCAGAGCCCTCTCTGTGGGCACGCGTGCCATCGCCCCAGCCAGGCCCAGACCATCATTAAAGTGTCGAATTCTCTGCCAAATAATTTTAAGTAAATGAAAGCATTTGGGATTGCTTTCCTTAATC
Source organism: Gekko japonicus (assembly GCF_001447785.1). Taxonomy (NCBI): domain Eukaryota; kingdom Metazoa; phylum Chordata; class Lepidosauria; order Squamata; family Gekkonidae; genus Gekko; species Gekko japonicus. The sequence goes on from NW_015173128.1 coordinate 8,011, forward strand.
ATCTTAAGTTAATGTATGGGTTGTAGAACCTCAGTATTCAGGTTAAATTGCTGTGTTGGCATTTTGCAATATATAAGTGGGTTTTGGGTCGCAGTTTGGGCACTCGGTCTCTAAAAGGTTCGCCATCACTGATCTATACACCTTCCCTATCTCTTCAGAATGAAGACAATGAGGCTTTCTTTGATGACAGTGATATTTACTGCTGATTGATGTCATGATGTAATGACATCTTTATGTCCACTAGATATTTCCTGGTTGTCTGGAACCATTCATGAAGGAGTAGAGAAGACTTTAAAATGTTTCCAAATATAATGGGGTTTCAAAGTAGAGATGTACAAATATGCATTTTCACGTCTTTTAGCTATTGATCTGAGACCTTTTGCCTCACTTGTTTTCTTTACTGGTTTTCTCATTGCATATCTTTGTGTAATGACTTTTTAAAGCCATTTATATATTTCATATCATTTTACATCATTTGTGTGGCACTTTACAGGTACCGAAAGCCCGACTGTGAGTGGGGACGTCGAGGTTTGAATCCCCAATTGCCATGAAGCCCACTAGATTACCTTGGACCAGTCCCTCGTGGTCAGCATAACCTACTTCACAGGTTGCCCACAACAGGTGCCTTGTGAGGTGGGTGTGACTGAGAGAGTTCTGAGAGAACTGCGACTGGCTCAAGGTCACTCAGGAGGCTTCACGTGGAGGAGTGGGGAATCAAACCCCATTCTCCAGATTATACTCCACCACCCTTAAACACTGCACCACACTGGATTGTAGGGGAGTTATTGAGGATATTGTCAGATCCTTCAAAAGTCTATGTTTTGCGCTGAAAATCAAAGGTTCATGAAAAGTCATCAGTTTATGCTTTAAAACTCCTTTACTCACAAAAAACCCCAAAAAAGGTCAGAGTGAATGGAATGCCTTTGGTATGTATTTCATGCACATATACGCTTACAAATGGGGCCAGTGTAAGTGGATGCTATTTCAAAATCAAACAACTTTGAAACAAAGCAGCCCAGGAGTGTGACATTTTATTGCTGATAAATCCAAGTAGATAAACAACACTGGAAAACATTCTTCCAGTCTAAGGACCCATTATCTCAGGCTATTACATACCCCGTTGTGGTTACATTGCAGAGTTCAAAAGTCCCATTGAGTGTTCTGGTATATATCCACTTTCCCCGATGGCTGTGGGATGGCATGCATATCTAGGAACAGAGACCGAAAATCAGTATGAAAGAGAACAGTTTGAAAGCCAGAAATTCTTGATCTGGACAAAAGAATGCACACGCTGCTCTGCAGTGAGAGTGTGGTCATGGCGGTTGCTATGGCTGCAATCCTAAGAATATTTTCCTAAGCATCAGTGAATTAAATGAGATTTACTTCTAAGTAGACCTGACTAGGCTGGAACTTTATTTGTTCCTTTTATGATGCTGGTCTGGAGGCACATGAGAGCCTGGGCAAGGTAGGGAACAGGAAGGAACAGGGGCCAGGGAAGGGATAAGTGAAAATTCCCCAATTCATTTTTTCCCCATTTATTTTTGGCAATGTTTTTTATTCCTGGATTTTTGCTTTAAGGTTTTAGGTTCATTTTATAGTGTATGTCTGTTGCATAGATTATGCAATGAATATTCATACAATGCATGTTATTTATGCATATAATATATGGATAATGTATATGTTAACTTCTTGTAGGACTGTACAGATATGCCTTTAAAATTTTTTTGCATGCCGTTGTTGTGAACCCTTTTATTGCTTTGCTTTTTTTGTTTATAACATTCCTAATTAATTAATTAATTAATTTTATACTATTTTCATGCACAATTGATGCAAAAATAATTTTAACAGCATTTATTTTTGTAAGACAAGAGGAAATTGCATAGAAGTCTGTACAAGGAAGAAGTAATATTGAAATGGGGATGTTTAAGTCCAAACAGTGGGTTTGAGAAATCTGGGACCATCCCTAATTTGTTGATGCACACGAATCATGTTTTATTTATTAGTTTACATATGTACTTTATTTATTCCTTGCCTTTGTCCACAAGGGGGACCCAAAGCAGCTTACATCATTTCTTTCCCTTCATTTTATCCTCACAACAGCCCTGTGAGGTAGGTTAAGCTAATAGTGTCTGACTGGCCCAAGGTCATCCAACAAGCTTCCACATCACAGTGGAGATATGGATCTAGGTGTCCCAGACCCTAGTCTGACACTCTGTCCATTATAACACACCGGCTTTTAAACAGTACATTACACCTTTCCTCAGGCAGGTTTGTAATGTATAAATGCAGCACTCTGTTGCAACTTCAGTTACACACCAGACCAGTAAACCTTGCTGCTTTATTGCAACGCCTGAGACCTCCACAGATCTAACTCAGTGATGGGTGGAAAGTGCCATCAAGTCTTGGCCCCACTGCTGGACCTCCTGATTGCACCTGTTATTTTTGGCCACTGTGTGACAGAGTGTTGGACTGGATGGGCCATTGGCCTGATCCAACATTTGCCTCTCTTATGTTCTTATGTTCTTAAGTCACAGCAGACTTATGGCGACCTCATAGGGTTTTCAAGGCAAGAGATATTCAGAGGTGGTTTGCCATTGCCTGCTTTTATGTCACGACCCTGGTATTCCATGGAGGTCTCCCATCCAAATACTAGATATGGCCAGTCCTCCTTAGCTTCTGAGATCTGATGAGATTGGGCTAGCCTGGGCAATCCAGGTCAAGGCATCTTTAACTCCTGTTAATCTAACCTTTCTTTCTCACTTGCAACTTCCAACTGCTACAGCTCTCAACCCACAAAACCGGACCATCCAAATGTCCCCCTGTCAGATCTTTACCTATTCCACTTTTCAGCACCTATTGAATTGTTCAGAGTGCAGATTTCATTGCTGCTAGACGACATTTCTGTGCTCTAGCTTCTCGACTGTGTCCTACCCTTTGCATGGAATCTTTTTAATGGTGATGGTGAAGTAGCAGAGACGAGAAACTCAAAAACATCCCTAGACTGGAGCTGAAGAGAACTCAGGAAACAAAGAATCCAGCAGGAGAAGGAGGGCCAGACTTGTCGGTGGACAAGTCCCATGCCCAGACCCAAACCAAGCTTTTATGGCCTTACCAGATTCAGAAATAACAACAAGCTACTGCATGGAGTCATACTGGGGCCCGAAAGGACACCACTGCCTTGGTAGCTTTTCAGTTCTCACTACAAAAGACAGCAGAGCACAAACCAGAAGGTTCCCAAGCCCCTCATCTATGACTAAGAGAATGAAAGAAGATTGCTGGTTGCTATGAATTACAAAGAGTTTCATATGAGGGGATTTTTCTGACATTGTAATAAACTAGGGAACAGAGCCTAAGTGGTTTATTATGTCACTTGGAATACTCACGGTGTACTTACAGCCTTGTTCACATCATCCCACATTTTTAATTCATGTTTCACAAGAAAATAGCTGAACCATTCCTGGCTTATTCAGTGCCATCTTCCCCAGTGTCCTGCTGTTGCTCTCCATCCCTTTTCTTCCCAAATTCTCCCTCTCCACTTCTCTAGGATCCACTTTTAAAATAAATTTTGGTGCTACCCTTTAGCTCCTAGAGCTTTCTTCTTATGTTATGTCACAGCTTGGCTTGGCATTCTGTCAGGATACCAGAACACTGTCCAAGGCGGTGAGGGGACAGAGGTGAGGTCAGAAGATGACAGTGGTCTGCTCTTGAAGGTATCCAATAAGAATCCAGGGGCTGGAGGGAAGAAGCAAGGTTCAATGCAGGCAGAGGTCACTTTTCAGAGAAGTCCAGTAAAGATTCAAGGGCTAGAAGCAACAGGTATATTCACAGGTAGACAAGATCCCATGACCATGGAGGCAACAGGTAGAGAACGGGGAGGACAGCAGCTCAGTCTGGGCCAGCTCTGTCCGCACCATGTCAAGTTGTCCAGACTGAAAGGGTTCTCTCCAATCCATTTGTCCAGTGACAAAAGTGTCCCCATTCCCCAACTGATGGCAGTTGTGGGGAAGGAAAAAGAATGCCACCCATCTGAGCAGCTGCCACAGAACAGCTGATCTTCAAACAGCTGCCACACATGTTTTGGCTGATCAATGGCATCGCAGGATGGCCCAGTAGGAGGAAGAGATGGGGTGCAGCCATGGCAGTGGCTGGGTTGGCTCCCTGCTTCTTATATGGAGAGTCTCCCTTGCCAGAGACTGGGAGCAGCAAAAGGGCATGTGCAACATGCTTCTTTATCTTCATAAGGAGAAGGCTCCTGGGAACCTACTGCACTCTGTACAGGAGTGAACCCTGCAAGAGGAGGAGTACTGAGGTCAACTGGTGGTGTTAGGCCAAGGCCAAGCTGGTAGAGCCAGCAGAGGGTAGGTGGGACTACCAAGCCTGCTTACAGAAGCATTTTACATGGCCTCAGGTTTCTCAATTGATCATAGGTGCCAAGGCTGGGAGGGCGGGGTATAAATGTAATCAGGGAATGCCTAAAGCTGGAGTAGAGATTGCAGCCCAGGCGTCTGTGTCAGTCTGCAAAGGGACACCAGATTTTCCCCGCCGTTTTCACTGCAGCAGAAGCTGTAAGGTCCTGAGGACTGACTGGAAGAGGCTAATTTGAGTCCCACCTGGGCACCTTCTAAAGTACACCTGTGAAGGTATTTGGGGGTCTAGCAGACACATGCACCTATTATGGCCTTAGAATGCAAAAGGAATGCCAAAAAAAATGACGATTCTCCATGAGCTGGCAGACGGTGTGACCCAATTGTAAAGTCATGCCCATAAATCCTTGTGGGCTTCTGTGTTGGTAGCCCTAGCCTCTTGGGAAGACACTGATGTTGTCTGTGCATGGAAATTAATCAGCTTTTCAACAGGTCTCTTCCGGTCATTGTTCTTTCATGCACCAGGTTAAAAAACAAACAAACCCCCCCCCAATGAATGGTGCACGTCTTCTCAAGCTACAGAAGAAAATATTGTCCAGCGCTCATGAGTGTGCTACCTTGGTGGAATGATTTCCACCTCCCATACGCAGTAGTATCACAGATCACCACTGGGCTGACAGGCTGAGGTCACAAAGAGGAGGTGAACCACAGATGTAATGGTGGGTAAATGCATCGGTCTTTTTATCTGAGTGAATATGGGATGTGACACAAGGATCACTAAATTGCACACTGCAAATCAAGGTCAGAAAGAAAGAAGATGTGGTCCCCCCCCTTTTTTTCAGTGTTCCCCCCCCCCGCTTTAGTGCCTGGGAATGGATGACTTCCCCCCATATAACTTGGGATTCACACAGTTAAAGGGCCATCTCTGGTGGTATAAACTTTTTGCACCAGTTTAGATGCTTTCAGAGCTCTCTCCTGGCTGTGTCCTCTCATAAATTTATTGGGTTTGATACAGTTCAAATACTGTCTCCTTGGTGATAGCGCCAGCCCTCTGGAACAGTCTCCCTGAGGAGGTTAGGAGGGCTCCAATGCTGGCCTGGTTTCTCATACTGGTTTCAGAGGCATTGTAAATCTGTTCAGCTTAACAGGGTATGCAGTAGCTGAGGCTTTTCTCAATGACAGTTTGGGGAGGAATGAATATTGGGAAGCTTGTTTTGTGTATTTAGGGCCATGTTTTAATATATTTATTACAGTAATTAGACCATCCATATACATGAAAATTGTAATAAAACATTCTTATATATAAAAACAGAATACATAAAATAAGCAGAATTCAATTTTGAGCCTAGCTATAATACAATGTCTGTATCTTCATGATCGACACACAAAATCTAGCAACTTGGTAAGTAATTTTAGGATACATGTCAGAAGACATCCAAGCCTGACTTTCAGTGTGTGACCAACAATCTTGTCCAGTAGAGGTGTAATAATCTCCAAATGGGCTGCAGTGCTTTAATTGTCTCTGTAGTGCTTGGTCTTCGACGTTTTGAAAGTCATCTTGAGTCACTATGGATTGTGGAAAAGATGAAGTATAAATATTTTAATAGATAAAAATAGACTAAAAATATTAATTGCATTCCTTTGAGACGGTTCTTCAGCTACAACTACAAAAGGTCTTCATCAGGAAGAAGGACTTTCAACAAAGAACAAAACTGATTTCTTCCCCTACTTCAGCTGTTCTTGAGACAAGGGAATTTAGTTATGCTGTTTTCAAGGTGATTTATATTTCAAAAGCCTCAATGGTTTCCATTACATTTATTACTGGATATGTTCATTTTGGTTTATTATATTCATTTCCCCCTGTTAATTTTAATGGGATACCTCTCCTCCATTTCCTTTCCCTGCCCTAGCTATGCCATGTTCCTTCAACCACTCTTCCACTATAGTGGACATAATGATGGTCACAAGCATGGGTGGCTTTAAGAGGGGATTAGACAGATGCATAGAGGATATCCATCAATGACTACTAGCCATGGTGACTAAAGGGAATCTCCATGTTCTGAGGCCACAAACCACAAGTGCTAGGAGGCAACTTCAGGGGAAGGTCTTTAGGATTTATGTCCTGTTTGTTGACCCTCCAGGGTGACTAGTTGCCCACTGATTGTAACAAGATGCTCGACTAGATGGACCACTGGTCTGATCCTGCTAGGCTCTTCTCGGGTACTTGTGCTCTCATGTTCTCCCTGTCTCCTCAGCTTTCCTTCCTTCTCAACCCCAAATTTTACTTAAAGCTCAGTTTGTAGTAAATCTGAAGAACTGTGTCCAGGCCAAACATCAGTGTTAATTTTGAGGGTACCTAAAAGAATCTGGATAAGATTAACATAAATTCTTGGAGATGAAGAATTACCTCCTGAGCAGAACATTTACAAACCTGCAAGGAATTAGCCATGCTGAATAAGATCAATGTTCCATCCACTTCATCATCGTGTTTCCCAGAGCATCCAACCATGTGGCCTAGAAGGCCCACAAACAGGGGCACCACGGCCAAACTATCTCCCTGTTGTTTCCCTCATCTGATAACAGAGAGACAGTGTAGTGTAGTGGTTAAGATTGCTGGCCATTTCAGATGGTAGCCATGTTACTGTGAAGTGAAACAGCTAGATTTGAGTCCAGCAGCACCTTAGAGGCCAACAAGATTTTTGGAGTATGAGTTTTTAACATCTCTGTGTACTATGCCAATAAAGGTCTATGGCGATGATGATGATGTCCCTGTGACAACCAGGGCTATTTTTGGGCAGGAACGCACAGGAACGGAGTTCCGGCTGGCTCCCAAGTTGGCCACACCCAGCAGGAACTCATTAGCATAATAGGCCACACCCAACAGCAGAAACTCATTAGGACTGGCTACATTAGGGGTGTGTGGCCTAACATGCAAAGAAGTTCCTGCTACAAAAAAAAAGCCCTGGGTTATGACCACAAACAAGGTAAACAGAATAAGAAGCAAAAGGTGGATGTGGCTGGATGAGCACACTTCTGGTAACATGGAAATGCGGCTTAATATGCTAATGAGCAGTGCAGTCAGGGGTGTGGCCTATTATGCTAATGAGTTCCTGCTGGACTTTTTCTACAAAAAAAGCCCTGGACAAACCGTTTTGCTTTACTAGACGAAGGAGGTTTGGATGGAAACGGGCAAGAGATCTGGCAAGATGCAGTTGCAGCTGAAGCTAAGGATAGGGGATAAACAAGCTTATCTCTCAAAGAAAAAAAAAATCAAGGCTCCCTTTATAAGATACAAGCTGGAGTGGAGATCTCTGAATCCTTGTGTCCCAGTCAGCAGGTGGGAGGGGCACTGTAGAGAAGGAACTCGGGACACAGAGGTTCAAGGCACATTGTAATCAGCTTGATTATTTGGGAAACCTGGCTCCAAACACCACTTGTGTCATGGAAGCTCACGGGGTGATTTTGGGCCAGTCACAAACTCTCAGAATGACCTATCTCACAGGATTGTTGTGAAGACAAAATGGTGCCGAAGAGAACAATGTAAGCGGCTTTGGATCCCCATTGGAGAGGAGGGTGGGGTACAAATGAATTAAATAGACAGATAATTGGCATACTAACTCTGAGCATGGAGGTTCCTTTTAGCCATTCTGGCTAATAGCCATTGAGGAACTAATCCCTCCATTAATTTGTCTAATCCCCCCTTTAAATCTATGCTTCCTTCAAGCCACGTTGGCACACTGTTCATATACACATATACAAGCTGGAGTGGAGATCTCTGAATCCTTGTGTCCCAGTCAGCAGGTGGGAGGGGCACTGTAGAGAAGGAACTCGGGACACAGAGGTTCAAGGCACATTGTAATCAGCTTGATTATCTGGGAGACCTGGATCCAAACCCCACTTGTGTCATGGAAGCTCTCTGGGTGATTTTGGGCCAGTCGCACACTCTCAGAATGACCTATCTCACAGGATTGTTGTGAAGACAAAATGGTGCCGAAGAGAACAATGTAAGCGGCTTTGGATCCCCATTGGAGAGGAGGGTCGGGTACAAATGAATTAAATAGACAGATAGATAATTGGCATACTAACTCTGAGCATGGAGGTTCCTTTTAGCCATTCTGGCTAATAGCCATTGAGGAACTAATCCCTCCATTAATTTGTCTAATCCCCCCTTTAAATCTATGCTTCCTTCAAGCCACGTTGGCACACTGTTCATATACACATATATATATATATTCATGTAAGGAAGGAACACAGTCAGCACTGTTTGTTTGGAGGGATGATTAAAAAGAAATGGGCATGAACGTTTGTTGAGAAGGTACCACTCATGAAATGTGTATGGGTTGTGTGCAAGTTACGGGGATTTGACAAACTGTCTGATCTGCGGGCTAGCTTCCAGTTTATCCATGTACCACTCTAATTCATGCTTTCTGAAATCTTGTTTAGAAGTGGAGAATCTGGCATGCCCACTGAAAAGGCAAATGCATTGTGCCTTTAATTAGGGCTCAAAAAGCAAGGGGGATTATGGCTGTGTTTGTCTATATATGCAGATCATTAGCTTGCAGGGTGGATAGATGAAAAAGTTTCTATCTTCTCACACAGCTGCCGATGAACCAGAAAACATAATACAGGAGGGTGTGTGTGTGTGGAGGAACGGAATGACAAAACAACCTTCTATTCATATTTGGATGAACCACTGTGGGGCAGTCACAACAAGAAATTCGTAGGCAAAACAGCCAAGGTCTTTCAACAGCGTCTAGATTTGAAAGGAATCTGTACAAGGAATGCTAGATTTGAAGTCAGCTTGAATATGCCTCGATGGATTTTCCTCGATTCAGTGTCAGAGCAAAGAACTGTATTTCTCTGGCCACTGTTTAGGGCACCAGAAATAGATTCTAAATAACTTTCCCCAAATATATGCAATAAGATACAAAGGAACAATTTCAAATCTACAGTGGATGCATTTTCCAGTTTTTTAAAAAAGAGATTCCTACAAAGTAATGAAGATGATAAAAAGATACATGTATATCAAATCTTGATTTGATTAAAAACAGAAAATCTTGATAATTGGAATGCATCTGACTTGAGTCTATCACTTTGGTTTGGTCTACAGACCCATGATAGGAGTCAGAGCCATTCACAAAAGCCTGGTAAAGTTTTGAAATGGCTGTGGTTATTCTCTTAATAATTCTCTCATTATCCTCATGGCATGGGTCAGCAGGTGTACTGTACTGGGGAAAGGCCTCCCAAACAGTACTTAGACATAGTACTTTCTGCACTAGACCTTTAATCCTGGTTCAGTGTTGTCTACTGGGTATTCTGCACTCACCCCTCTTTTTATCCCAGGTTTTTTGTCAATTCTGTATTACATTGTGGTCACCCCAGGTTCAGACTGCCATTGCCCCAGGGTATATGGATCCTGTTTTGCCACAGGCTTTCCCTTGATCCAGAGTGCCCCCAGTGCAGATTTAAGTGTAGAATTTTTAACTTGGTTTCGATCCTCTTTACCCCTTTCCAGCGATACCTAGGACATTAAATTTGGGTTTACTGTCTGCAATGCAAAATTTATAACCCGGGGCAGGCAAGCAAATGGGACAAAATTAGTGCAGAGATAACAGCAAAGTAAATGGCTGTCAGTCGAACACAGAGAAAACCCAGGGTGAGGTTCAAGTGTGGAAAGGGTCATGAGCTACATGATTTTTCCTCTCCCTCAGCACAGGTCCAGAAGCTGAGACACTGATCCAAGTGCTTTCTACTTCAGGGCCTCCACTGCGGCACCAAGATGGATGTGGCTATCAGCACTACCATAAACCATTCAGTTGCTACCTGGAAGCTGTTATGCAACATCTAAGCTTCCTAGTTGTGGAGTTCCAGTGACCTAGTGGACAGCTCTTGTGTTGTTCAGCTACTGGCCTTTGCTGAGCCCTAAGCCACATTTTGCAGCTGTCATCTCCCTGACCTTGCTTGCTTGTCACTCTGCTCCTCTAGTAGCAAGAGCAGGACACCTACTCCATAGAGTGGCATCAGATTGCCAAGTAGTTTACAAATTAGCAGTGCTCTGTATTCACTATAGCAGTATTTATTTAAACTATTTCTTAAGCTCACTTAAACAGTAAAAAAACTATTAAATCAGTAAAAACCAGTAATAAGGAAACCAACAAAATATAATCAACAACATCCGGGGAAAGGTCACAGAAAAAACTGTAAGTCAAACAAGCAACCAATACATTTCAGAGCAGCAGCAGAACAATTAAAATCAATATTAAACGTTGCACCAAAATTACCAGGGAAGATAATACAGAATCAGCCACCAATAATACATATCAAAATAGGAATGAAAGATCTTTTCACCTGGCCCCTCACATACCAGGTGCCTAACAGCAGACAAGACATTCCGTAACTGGAGCATCACAACAGAAGTAGGGATAATTTCAAATTTCTTATCTCTGATGCTTTGATTAAGAAGTCCCCATTTCTTCTGGTTTCTCTTTTGTGTAAATCAAGCCCAGGCTTCTCTTTTCTGTTTTCTCACATCAAATTTTGTCATAAAGTGTACACATTTTTTCAATGTTATCTTTATGTAAGTAAATCAGGCTTCTACATTACGTTTATCAGACATACAAATGAACTAAGCTGTAGACATAAATGCCACATCAAATCTGTATAACACACATACATAATGTAAAAAGAAGAATCACACACAAAACGTGGACAAGTTCAAATTCCAACCTGGGCCATGAAGCTTACAGCATGACCTTGGGCCAAGCATTCTGTCTCAGTCTAATCTATTTACTGGGGGGAAATTATGGATCTGCCAATCCACATATGCCACCCTGTGCTCCTTCGCTTCAAGGAAGGGTATGATATAAATGTGAGGAATTAATGAATGATAAATGAATCTACCGAACCAACAGCGAAAAGCAGAGAAGCAATACCACAGACAAAAATAGAATCTTATAAAATTAGGCATGACAGAAGTTTATAAAAGTATGCATGGGCTAATCAACATGAAGAACTTTTTCTCCCTACATCCTAATACTAGAATTCAGGACAGACAAAAAGGAACAATTCTTCACGCAATGAGTAATTAAATTGTGCAATATACTTCCAGTGGATGTAGTGATGACCACTAGCACAGGTGTTTTTAAAAGGAGATTAGGTAGATTCATAGCATAGAGGTCTATCAATGGCTCCTAGCCAACATGACTAATGAAAATGTCCACATTTAGAAGCACTAAACCTCTGAATATCAGTGGTAGGAGGCAACATCAGAGGAAGGCCTTGGCCTCATTATGCTGTTTGTTGACCCTCTATGACAACTGGTTGGCCACTGTGTGAAACAGGATGTTGGACTAGATGGACCACCGGTCAGATCCAGGAAGGCACCTCTTATGTTTCAAAAATATAAGCAAATATAAAAAGAATGAAAACACAAAACATTTGCTCATCCTTAAACAAACAAACACATTGGCCTCTTTTTGTAGCAGGAACTTTGCATATTAGGTGACACACCCCAATGTAGCCAATCCTCCAAGAGCTTGCAGTAGCCCCTGTAAGAAGAGCTCTGTAAGCTCTTGGAGGATTGGCTACATTAAGGGTGTGTCGCCTAATATGCAAAGGAGTTCCTCTACAAAAAGAGGTAACCCACCCATATTACTTCTGAAAGTCAGGGCCCACAGAGCAGCAGGGTAGGGGTGGGGAGAGTGGAGAAACATTTCCATAGCAGAACAAAAAATACCTTCATTCAGATTCTCATTCGAATCGGATAATTTCAAATGTGAAAAATACAAGGAATTGTCAGAATTACTTTTTTTTACAGAGTAGCACAATTAGAAGCAACAAAAGTCCATTGTCCTCAAGTTGACTGTACTGCAACATCTAACTTTTAAGTTTCTCAAGGCAACCATTCAAACATTTGAGTGATTCAAGATTCACGCAGCTACAAAGACAAGGAAGAAATATGGAAGGGAATACCTGATCAGCTTTCATTCCACTTTTAACAATTTACCTGTCAGAGGTTGCTATCATTTTCTGCATCAAAGTTCTGTTTGCCCAGCCTTTGTTGATTTAAAATCTGTCCTGTAAGAAGAGTTCCATTTGCAATGTGCAGGCAAAATTACACTGCCATGTTCAGTCTCCCATAAAAAATGGACTAATACTATTTACTCAGGAAGAATGTGGAGGCAGGTAGCCTGAAGATCGCAGCGTAGTTAACCTAGAGCACCACTGATACCATTTTGGAGCTACAAAGATTCGGAGGAATGAAAAAGTTGAAAGGGTTCGCCGAAAACATGTTGAGAAATGGAAAAATATTGAATGAAATAAAATCTGACATAGGTTTTGGCTCACCTGTATTGGTCCTCCCATGGTGTGACCTATAGTGGTTATAATAACATCTGCAACTTCCTCACTATGGTTAGGACAGACCATGAGGGTACATACTAGCTTAGCAAGATCCCCCTCCCACTGAGTTGCTGCCCCAAGAATATCAGACCTTCAGACTGCAAGCAAGTTTTGTTCCACTTAGCAGTTAGCGTGCTTCTCCAGCAGACTCTGACAAATATAGTACATGCTCATCTCATGCTTACATAGTATCTGTGGAACAAGCCAGAGGCATCAGCAGCATCAGTCTCCTGACCGTGCTTGGCCTTCCTTCTGAATGAAGCTGAGACGGAGCTTGGGCTGTTCTGTAATTGGCACCAACACAGGCAGCCTTGCTTTAGTAAATTCCGATTTGAATAATTTGTATGCAATTAAATATTGGTATTATGACAGTGGCTGTTATAATTAGCCCATAATAATAATCACACTTACATTGCACTCTTAATTCAAGAATTTCTTAACAACAAATGTTAATTAAAATCTAACAACGCCCTTGGGAAGGAGAGAAAACGGAAGCCACCCATTTCATATTCAGACAGATAAAACAGGCTTTGAGACTAATTCCCGTGGTTTATGTTAAGGATAAACCTTTTCGTAATTTTATGTGGTTGTTTTTTTCCCCCCTTCCAGTTGAGTGTGTAGCGTAAATTAGGATCACACCAGTATTACAAAGACCTCAGGCTGTTGTTGGTATCTGTGCAACACCATGCTGATAGTAGAGTCAATGTGTGACAGCAAGAACAAATTGTTAAGGCTGAAAGCAAAATGATAGATTGTTGTGAAGCTTTCCTTAAAAAATATATATATCCAGAAGGATAAGAATGCAAAGGGGGGCAATTAATAGATTTTTGGTATCACATTTATATCCTGCTGCTCCTCATAAGTGATCTTCAAGACAGACAGCTTATATGGCCAGGCCAATTAGACACAACCACTGAATTTTGTTGTCAGATTATAGACGATTTTTTGGATATTCAGTTATATGGATACATGCTGAGGACATGGACATGAACATAATCACCAGGTTAACTTACCCTGATCAGACTCCCTCATTTACATGCGAGGTGAGGTCCTGATCAGATCACTTCGGCCTTTTTAAAGAAATTTGTCCCCTGCACTGTGCTACAGGGCCTGGCTGTGCTTTTGTAATAGGTAACAAATACTAAATTTAATTTAGCATTATCAGTTACTAGAGAAGAGGCTCATATCCCCCAGGGTCACAACTGTGTTATTAAACTGACTTATATGTCAAGCATACAATTGCTTACAGTTCTTTGCACCTGTGCAGTTGGAAGCATCCTTTAAATAGCCAGTGATGACTTGATTTCATTTCCTGCTTTTTTGCACCTGCTCTGACTGAGCGATTTGTAAAGTGAGCACAGAAACTGATTGTGATTGGCTAGATTTATTGGCAGACAGAAGAGGCACACAGGGCCATCTAAGTAGTAAGTGTCAACTCGGATCACTTTACGTCCTTTAAGCAGTGCATTTAAAAAAAAGTATTTGGAGATGGCAGCACATAGTGGACGCAGGTCTTTTTCCCTGCTACGTGGTCTTCATGAGCACTTTTTTTTTAAGACTTAAATTACTCCCATGAAAGATCAGGTGGAGAAGAAATCCTGCTTGATTCTCTCAGGGTGTGGCCCACATTTTTGCTTTGCACATTTTTGCCACATATTGAGGAAGGAAGTTTTAAAATCTAAAGCAAGATATATAGTGGTGCTAAAATTGAAAAGGTCGAGCTGAAAGGAGGGGGGAATTCTATAACATTGCTTGCTTGTTGCAAAATACAGCACCATGCTTTAGAAATATATTGGATGAGGGAGGAGGTCTGCAAGTGGGACAAGAATGCTCTCTCATTTAGTGTAGGTGCAGAAATCACTGGTGTCATTCTGATTGGCTATGTGCAAACCTGATTGACTATGTACATCATATTGTTATCATGCTGGCCAAAGGAATCCTGTTTATCTAGATAATGGCTAGCAGAAGGAAAAAATTAAAATATAGCATGAAAGCAGCTGCTGAGAGAGGTAGCAAAAGCTGTTTCCATGTGAAGGTTTTACTCTGCTATGGCATCCAAACTGGAACAGGTTTTTTTGGGGGGAGCATTAACACAATATTTTCACCTAATCACCCACTTTCCATGTTTTCTTTTACTTTGGTGCAATCTCTCCCAAACCTGTTTTGGTATGATCTTTTTGGAATGATTACAATCCTAATATGTTTGTGTGCTATGTGGATAGAAAAGTGACTATTTTTGTAGGTCCTGCCCTCACTGGCACCATTCTCTTGCCTCACCCTCCACCATAGCTGCCATTTCCCCTGCCAGGCCTTTTAAGGCAAACAAACAAACAGCAACTGGTATGTTTCTGTAGCGTTTTGACATTATAATGATCTATAATGACATTATAATAATCTATCTAGTAGATATCTCAGAAACATGGGGGAATGGGGAAAATCTATGAGATACAGTCATCCCTGAGTATAAGCTCTATAGGCAGGACAGGGAGGAATGGGTTGGGGGAGTGTTGCGTTGTACAACAAAGAAGGCATAGAATCAAATGTTAGAAAATGTCAGGGGAATTAACTCCTCAACAGAAGCAATCTGGGTGAAAATACTGGGCCCTAAGAGTTACTTAAAAGTGGGGGTGTACTATCACTCACCTGATCAAACCCTTGAGGCTGAACTTAAGATGGAAATAAGGGAGGTGACTAAAGCAGTTAATGTTATTATACTAAGAGACTACCCTCACATTGACTGCGTAAATATGTGCTCGAGTCATGCTGTAGAAATGAGATTCCTAGACGCCATAAATGTCTATACTCTGGAACAGTTGGTCAGAGTCAACCAGAGAAGCAGTGATCTTGGACTTGGTTCTGAGTGTGTCTCAAGACCTGGTGAGAGATGTAAAGGTGGTTACACTATTTTGGAACAGCGACCACAATGCTATTAAGTTGAACACTTGAGTCAATGGAAAGTTACTCATAAAGACCAAAGCAGTAGCATTTGACTTCAAAAGAGGGAACTTTACAAAAGTGAGGGGAATAGTAAAAAGGAAGCTGAAGGGGAAACACAGAGAGTCAAATCCCTAGAGGATGCTTGGAAGCTATTTAAAACCACACTAAATGAAGCCCAAATAGAATGCCTTCCTCAGGTTAGGCAAGGCACTGCCAAGTCTAAAAGAAGGCCTGTTTTGTTAATATTGCAAGCCAAGGAGGCTATAAAAAGTAAAGAGGCTTATTTTTAAAAAGTGTAAGGTCTACCCCAATGAATTGAACAGGAGGGATTACAGGCTCTGGCAAAAGAAATGTAAGTCATGCAGAAGTTAGGCATGCAGAAAGAGATTTTGAGGAACAGGTTGCTAAAAACATCAAGACAAACAATAAACTTTAAATATATATATCTATCCAGAACAGGAAACCAGCCTTTAGATGACAAAGGAAACAAGGGATTGCTAAAGGAAGATGAGGAGATGGCAAAGAAGCTCAATGACCTTTTGCTTCTGTGTTCACTGTGAAAAGTGTGGGGCACATACCTATGCCACAGGCCCTATTTTCAGGAAGGGAGTGTGAAGAACTGAGCCAAATTGTGGTGACCAGTGATGAAGTTCTAGACCTATTGGAGAAATTATAAACTGATGTCTCCAGGTCCTGAAGGCATACACCCAAGAGTTCTTAAGGAACTCAGAAATGAGATAATTGATCTACTAACCTGTATATGTAACCTATCACTAAATTCAGCCCCTGTACCAGAAGACTGGAGGACAGCAAATGTGACACCAATTTTTAAAAAGGAATCCAGAGGGCAACCAGGAAATTACAGGCCAGTCAGCCTAATGTCTGTTCCAGGCAAATTAGTAGAAAAGATAGAACTTTAGTAGAAAAGATAGAGGGACATAGCCTGCTGAGGGAAAATCAGCACGGCTTCTGCAGAGGGACGTCCTGCCTCACCAACATTCTGGAATTCTTTGAAAAAGTGAACAAGCATGTAAACAATGTGACCTGGTGGAGATTATATACCTGGACTTTCTAAAGACTTTTGACAAGAGACTTCAATAAAGACTCCTGAGTTAATTTGGCAGTCATGGGATAAGTGGATGGATACTCATATGCACTAAAAACTGGTTAAAT
Source organism: Gekko japonicus (assembly GCF_001447785.1). Taxonomy (NCBI): domain Eukaryota; kingdom Metazoa; phylum Chordata; class Lepidosauria; order Squamata; family Gekkonidae; genus Gekko; species Gekko japonicus. The sequence goes on from NW_015173128.1 coordinate 24,885, forward strand.
GACAGAAAGCAAAGAGTAGAGATCAATGGACAGTTCTCACAATGCAGGGAAGTAAGCAGGAGGGTCCCACAAGGATTGGTATTGGGGCCAGCACTATTTAATATATTCATCAATGATCTGGAAACAGGGGTGAGTGGTGTAGCGGCCAAGTGTGCAGACAGTGCAGACATCAAAAAGGAAATTGCAAAGCTGGAAAAAGGGTTGGAGCACCTTTCCTATGAAGAATGGCTAAAGAGTCTGGGACTTTTCAATTTAGAAAAGAGACAACTAAGGGAGGCCATGATAGAGGTTTATAAAATTAAGCATGGGGTGGAGAGAGTTGACAAAGATATTTTTTTCTCCCTCTCCCAAAATACTAGAACTTAAAGATATCCAATGAAGTTGATGGGCAGCAGGTTCAGGATGGACAAAAGGAAACACTGCTTTACACAGAGAGTGATTAAAATGTGGAATTTGCTGCCAGAGGATATAGTGATGGCCACAGGAATAAGCAGCTTTAAAAGGGGATATCTAGCATGTGAACTGAACCTGTGTTGACATTATAGAACTGTTGCGTTCCCATGCAATGGGCGCGAATTGTATGTTCTATTCCCACCAGCGGGAACTGGGCTCATTGGTCCTTACCTGGTTCAAATGTCTATATTATGCCTTCCCTGGTTACCTGTAGTTATTCCTAACAATGTCCTGTTCTGGTTAAACCAACGCTTTGAAATAAACCTTGCTTTGCTTTTCAACGTGGAGTTATTTTGAATGCTTGGGATCCAACAATAGCGCACCCATAATCAACCCGTGGCATCTTGCCGAAGATGCGGAGTTAAAACGTTCCAAGGAAAGTGCACTAGTATCCAAAAAACGTGCGTCACAAGTGGGCATCTGATTGTGGGAGCGCTAGTATCCCGTGGCATCCAGCGCCCATCTACGTCCCGTCACAAACCGGATGTTTTTCGTAAGCGCATACGCACAAACATGAAACTGAAAGCAGTGCTGCTTTGTGGAACTGTGCACGTGCACAAACGAGAAACGCTTGTGTGATTGCGCCACACCGCTTCTTTGCCATGCTGCAGCATCGCCATGTGATCGCCAGCTAACAGTCTAAGCATGGAGACTTGGGGGACCGTGTGATTGGGCTACCGCGCTTTATTTTGCTCCAGGGTGAACAGCCATGCCCCCCCCCCATTATCTGGCCCGTGTGACTGGGGCCCAAATTAGGCAAAAAAAGGAAGGATTTTTTTTTTAAGCGGGTTGGTCCTTTGGAAACATTTGGGGCCCCTTGAGGTTCCCTTTTTCATATCAAAAATGTTTCCCCAGACAGACAGTATTTATACTTTGACTTTATTAAGGCCTGAGCCAAGGTTTTCTACAGTCATGTGGAATAAATGCAGGATGCAGAAAAATACAAGAGCAGAACAATGGGTAAGTGGCAAAACAGACATCTCAATAGAACTTGGCTAATAAGACGGCATTTCATTGGCTGATTTCATTTATCACTTCCCTGTGCTACCAAGCAACTGTAAAGGCTTCCTGCAGATGGAAAGACATTCCATATTTTCGGAAAGAAGCAGATCTCTGACAAATATTGACAAAATTGCAGCAGTTTGTATTGCTTGCAGAAAAGCGCAATAAATGTAAAGCAACAGGAGTTGCAGGTGTTACAGCACCTGTTAGAAGAACAATTGCTATTTTTCAACTCTTAATGTATGTGTGCTCAAGCAAATGTGAAGGTAAAGAGAAATGGAATCCATTGAGGCTTATGGATTCTTATTTAAAGAGAACCAAGAGTGTTTGTAATTGTCACAATCTAATTAGAAGAGGCAAGATGGTGTATTTATACAGACTTTTCAGATTGGTAGTTTTACTCCTATGTTACTATCTGGAGTAAACTGCCTCAGTTCAGAATCAGTAGAGGTGGCACATTGTCTTTTCAGTAGAAATTAATCTGCTACTGATCCTCTTAGCTTATTTATGTATTTGAATTATTTGTATCCCACTTTTCCTCTGACAATGCATAAAAGAATACGAAATAATATCTATAACAATAAAATTACAAGAATCAGTAAGAGTTACATCCTACTTAAAGCCCACTGGACATCATAAACTGCACTTCTCCAACCAATCACCCAATAACTGCCCTGCAAAAAATTCACAGCAAACCTGCAATGACCATCCATGCAAGGGATGTGTAAATCCCCCTGAGAACTTTGTCAAAGATCCTTGGGCATTTCTGAGAAATTGGCTTTGAATTAAATTCCAAGGAAAATCTGATGACAACTTCAAGACGTGAGGATCTTGTTTGGGGGAAAAAATTGCTGCCAGCTTTTTCTTCTTCTTGGCTTCCCTTTTTCATGAGGCGCAACCCTTGCGTTTTCTTCAAGAGCCAGTGTGGTGTAGTGGTTAAGAGCAGTGGACCCTAATCTGGAGAACCGGGTTTGATTCCCCACTCCTCCTCCACATGAAGCCTACTGGGTGACCTTGGGCCAGTCACAGTCCTCAGAACTCTCAGCCCCACCTACCTCACAAGCAGTGTTCCCTATAAGCTGTGCACATGACTGGCCTCTCATTAACACAGAAAGCCCCGCTCAGCAGCAATCTGCAGCTGCACAGGGTCGTACACTGCCCATTGACCATTTTAAGATTACCACGGTTATATTGTGCTCAGGATGTGAACTGCTCCACTCAGTAGGGAAAAAAATTAGAAGGAACTTTGCTCACAAGGTACCTGTTGTGCCGAGACAAAGGGAAGCCACTTTGAGACTCCTTAAGGAGGAGAAATGTGGGATATAAAAACCAATTCGTCCTGCTTCTGCTTCTGCTTCTTCATCTACTCTAGGTGGAATTTCACTGGCAGCTTTGGTCCAAGTCTCCTCATTTAAGCCTCCCTGAGCCTCAGTGAATTCTGGTTGGCTCTTGGAACAATAATGTAATGCTGAAGTCAAATTAGTCAACTATGATTTTAAACACACCTAGTGCTATATAACCATGCTGCCATGGAGGATGGAAACCAAGCAGTGAATCATGTGCTTACTGGTCATGCAAATTTACCCCAAATGTGCCAGCTGTTCCAACTCCTAGATGACCTTCCTGAGGCAAATGAGGACTTTTCATGCTACATTCTTTGAACTAACATGACTTTGAATGCCTTTTCCCCCCTGTGCACAAAAATAGACTTCCCAAGCTTCTCGTCAACCACACAATATATTTTTCATGGTTTTGTAATATTTTCTCTGTAGTTACAATTCATATATCTTGTCTCCAACTGAACTGATTCAACAAAGCTGGGAGCTCTGTATTATTTATAACCCAAAATAAACTTACTAAAAAGACAAGCAGTCACCCACAAAGTAAGATATACATTTTTGATCGAGAGCTTTACTGTACACTTATTGCTTTTCCTCCTGAGTTTTAATTAAAATCTGAAATACTTGCAATTTTGTAACTCACTTAAGAAATTAAAACGGTAATTACAATCTGCTAGCAGGCTTAGGTGTCATTTCTGGCGGATAGCAGTTGTTCGAAAGGTTGACAAATGAAAAGGATTAGATTGGCTGAAATGTGAGTTAGTGATTTTTAATTAGAATTTTTACTCTTTCTCAATTCCATGTCACTGATTAAGCAGTAAGAAAACTAACATCTAATTTTAGAGTTTCCACTTTGGAAATCATTGTTTTTAGCTCTTATTTCTGTCATGCTGTATTCTAAATGGTGCCTTATACATGTCACTGTTATAAGTGGTTGAAAATACAGCTAGTTGGACTGTTAGAAGGAGGAAAATCTAATATGTGCTGCTCGTTGATATTGTCTAGAGTTAGGATTTTTTAAAATGATGGCCCATTATTCATGTTAAATGTACTATAGTCCTGATGACATTACTTTGTTATGTCACGGGAAACATTTCTTAAGAATATGGCCAGTCCCATATAATAATAATTGGTTTTTATTTACTGCATCGGGGAGAGATTCCCTGATTAGGGATGGGCCTGACCAGGGAAAATGTGGTTCAATTTGTTGTGTGCCTGATTCGCAAAGCACGAACTGTCATGAACTTTTAGGGGCTAAATTAACTGGTTTGGTTCGTGAAGTTGGTAATGCAGCAGAATGCCCCCGGCCTGACAGAGACACCAAACTCAGGGAATCTCTGGCTGACTCTCCTCTACCAGCCCTCCAATTTCGGTGAGGATTGATGGAGCCTAAGGATGTGGACCCCCCAAAAGGTGCCCTATCCTCCATTGGACCCCCAATGGACTAAGATCAAACCAGAGAATCTCACAGTAGCCATTGATGGTGGGGGCATTTTTGCAAGCCCAGCAGAACAACTGCTTCTGTTGGAGTGCAAACCCAACAGGACTAACGTTGAGCCAGAGAATCTCTGCAGTAGAAACTGAAGATGATGGTGGTGGGCATTTTTGCAAGCCCAGCAGAATGAGTGCGGTGTACTAGTGACCAGCAGAAGGATATACAGAAAGGAATGACAAGCTTGCCCATTAGAAACAATGGGAGTGGCTTGAAGACCTGTTAGAGATAATGGGAGCCAGGAATGCCAATTGACCTGCTTGGGCTCCATTGAAATACATTATAGCACAAAATTGTTGCAATGAAAATATGGAGTGGATTTTCAGTTAATGTTTTTGGACAGGAGTGATAGGTTACAGAGTGGAATGACAGCCTCTGGGAGGAGCAGAACTGTTCCAGGACTGGAATGACAGCCCCCAGAATGGAATGATGGCTCCTGGGATTAGAATTAGTGCTCTTCAACTGTAATCACACACCATAGTGTGGATTTAAATCCCTTACATTTAAATTAATGTTTCTTGAAGGTTTGCAGTCCTTGCCTCATCAGCTCCACCTAAATACTGGTCCTGCCTGTCAGCTGCTCTATTTCCTTGCAGAGTCATGATATTGATGTCAGCCAACTCCTTTGTTGACAAGCAGCGATGGGCACAAACTAGCTCACAAGCCAATATTCAGGCTGAACTTGAGCTGGTTTGGGGCTTGGGAAGTGATGTTTGGGAAGACCGAACTTCAGCTCTTTGGGGCTGTTCGGTCTCTCTCTGCTAGCTCAGCTGTCTTGGGCTCCCTCACACTGCCCCTTTAAACAGGCTGTAACAGGGAGCCCGAGACAGCTGGGCCAGCAGAAGGGAGGGGTGAAATGCCCCCTTGGAGGTACTTCACACCCATATTTAACCCTCTGGTTTTGCTCCCCCACCCTTTGAAGCAGCAAGGCAGCAAAACCAAAGGGTTAAATGAAGTCTCTTTCTGGGGGATTCCCCCTCCCCCAATTCTGCTGTGTCCCAAACTTGCTGGACCAGTTCTGTCCATATGAGGCTGGTTCGGTTCAGGTTGGGTTGGGGTTCTGTCTGTGGGCCGCCACTGACCCTGAACCAAACTGCCTTTTTTTTCAGTCTGTGCCCATCCCTAATGACAAGAGTAAATCTTGCTCCTGTTCCCTTCTCAGTTTCAGTGTCCAGTTCTGCTTCCTTCTTGTCCTCCGTGTTCCCATTAGGTGTCACATTCTGTCTGGGTTCCTCATGCACTTTTGCCTGCTCTGTTGACCAGTGTCCCACAGCACCCCATCTGCAGGCTCTCCTGTGAAAAATCCTGTCCTGTACTCTAGGACGGGGTCTCCACAGCCTTTTTGAGCCTGCAGCCACTTCTAGAATTTTGACACAGCATAGTTGGCACTTTGACAAAAAAGACTGCTGCAGGAGGCAGAGCCAGCCAGAAAAGGATGACCACAGCATACCTTCAGTCACACAGTGAAGGTCCTTGAGAGGTGGTGGCAGCTGCTGCTAAAGGAGTTATTTAAAAAATCTGTACAGCCAATCAAAAGCCTTGCTGGGCAAAAGCCCCACGTGGCCCCACCCACTTTCTAAAAACACTTGGTGGGCGCCAGGAAAAGTGTGGGTGGGCACCGTGGTGTTCACAGGCACCAGATGGAGGACATCTGTTCTATGTGATATGCTCTTGCATATGTGATATGCTCTTTCAAGATTTCAATACTTCATCTCTCTATAGTCCATCAAGTTATTTGCCCATATTGACAACTGCTTTGACTGCCTCTGGCTCGCTAGTATCTCAGGCACAGGCGAACAGTTCTCCCTCTGCTTCCTGCCTTCCCTCTGACATGCCTGACCTCCACCTCCTGACACACACACCTACCCACCATTCACTATGGCAATTGCCAAAAGGATTCATGAATGAAAATTTACCCATACAGTATTGTGGCGCAGGCAGTACAATGCCTGCAGTAACAACGTTAGCGAACAGCCACTATGGCTGTTAGAGACCCACCATGGCCGGGGTGAGCTCCTGGCCCTAGTCCCAGCTCCCGCCCACCCAGCGGCTCGGAAGCAAAAGCAAGTAGACAAATGGGTACCTGCCCTAGGTGGCAGGGGGCACCCTCCTCCTGGCTATGTGCCAGGAGTGTTGGCGGCAGCGGTGGTGGCGGCAACAATAACAGCAATGGCAGTGGAACAGCGACCCAGAGATGCGGTGGCCGAACCGGATAGAGGCAGAGTTGAGGCGATGCGATGGCAAGACGACGCAGCGCGGCAGGAGCCCAAGGGACGGAAGTCGAAGCTGCAGTCAGAAGCAGTCGCGCATCGAAGGAGTCCACCAGGAGCCTGCCGGAGGTAGTCGCCGGTCAGCCTGAGGCACCGAGAGCAGCATCCGAAGCCCGCCCGGGATATCAACAGAAAAGAGAGAACGCACCGCTTGGGTGTCAGTAGGCAGCCCCTCCCCCTCGAATTGTGGCCCTAGGTTAGGATAATATCTACATAGTAGTATGCCTGTAAACCGCTCTGAGACCCCCTAGGGGTCAAGGGTGGTATATAAATCGAATTGTAAAGTAAAAGTAAACTATTGAACAAAAGTGGCTTATTATTATCTCTAGTGAGCATAGGGTTTGCATATGAAATACATTGGCTGGTAGGCAAGCTAAAGGACACCATTGTCTGCAGCTGCAACAGAACACCCTGCAGTCTTCTGGTGTGAAGTTGCCCTGGCAGGACTCCTCTGGGGAGGCTGACCATCTGTTGGTATCTTTAGTAGCTAATGACAAAAGGTACCATAGCAAAGGTTGTTCCTGTTCATGGACTTTGGTTGCCATGGAAAGAAGTTGATGAGCTAATTCCTGGTGCGAACCTGGAAACTATTACTTGCAGGGGCTGTCATTCCAGTCTGGGGGCTGTCATTCCAGTCCAGATAGCTCAGTTTTCCACAATTCTTATTGAATCCCATGGGATAAAAAATAACAATCCAACATTTGCTAGACGATTTATTTCATTTTTTAAAAGATATTTATACCCTGCTTTTCTCTGTGGTGAGGACTGAAGGCAGCTGACAACATTGTTCACCCCTCTTCTGTTTTTTATCCTCATACAAATCCTGTGAAGAAAGCTAGGTTGAAAGAGGACGACTGGCTCAAGGTCACCCAGTAGGTTTCTATGGCAGAATGGGTATTTGAACCTGGGGCTCTCAGGGTCCAATCCAGCATTCTGACCACTACATCATGCTGGTTCCATGGGGGGAAAAATAAGCCCAGATTCTGGAAACCCCTCAGCTAGAGGGGAAGCTTGGCTTCCATTTCAATGGTGGCCCCAAATCTTTATCTGAAAATAAGTGAAAGTCTGCCTTTCATACACATGAAGAGGGGCACATATTGCAGTCTTGGACATGACTGTACTATGTGCAAAACTTGCCGACTTCCTTGGAATTGTGTATCCAAGCCACCACCAATCCTGTCCATATATCAGGGTATCTCTATCAATACAGATCTGTGAAAAGGTAGGCACCTAGAACTGTATATGAGCCCTTAACATATGAGCCCTTTCTATTAAAAACCTACCCATCAGTTAGGAAAAAAAAATTACCTTATGGAACTGATATGGTTGTGGAGGCACATTGAACTGGCTCAAGCTAAGCAAATGTGGGCTCCAGGAAATTATCTGGGAACTCTGCTATCCATGGTGCCTTGAGTTACATGGATGAAATGTAATATATTAATAAGATGCCATATCCACATGGGTAAGGCCAATTGTGCATGACCTTCCTATAAAATTGTCCTACTGCCTGGCCCAGTGAAATGCGAATAGCAAGGGCCCACGCAACTGACCCCACTCACATAGTTTCAAGCATTACTGTGATGTCTTGAAAAGGTTGGGGGCTGAGGTTCAGTGCTGAAGCCCCCAAGTTCAGTCTTTGGCATCTAGATCGAAAGGATTATCAGGCAGCAGGTGCTGGCAAACCCCTTTGCCTAAGAACATGGAGAGCCCCTGCCAATCAGAGTAGAAACAGATGGACCAACATTCTCTAGCTGAGTATCAAAGTGTTTCTTGCAACAATGCCATAACATAGGAAAGGCCACGATATTACAAAGTGCTGGTAAGTTTTAAATAGTACTCTCCTATTCAAGAAGGAGTGGAGAAATAATAAATTACACATGTTGACACCATGAAACTCTCCACATCATCTTCAGATCTGAGTACAGAATATTCTTTGGGGGGGTGGTGATCATGGTATTAAGCAGTGAGATTCTATTGCCTCTTCGATGTATATTCTTTTTGTAGTACCAAATCACTCAGTGCACAATGCCCCTGTTATTCATCATTCCTGCCCTTTTTTCTATTGAACTACATAAACCACTTATCTATGCCATTGTGAACTGTAGAGCCCTTCTACTTTTTGTAGCATCCCTTTGTCTTTTCAAGCACATTTTTTTGTCACCTTAATCCAAGTGACATTTTTCTAAGTTGTTTGAGAAGTATTGTAAGGGGGAGAAAACGGAGCCTTTTTACTCCCTAGTCCTATTAGGAGCCCTTCCCACTGACAAGTTTTCTTTTATATTGAACTAGTATCTTTTAAAATACTTCAATAAGTCATCTCTTCTAAGCAAGTCTTGAGCCCTTCACATTGTGTGGAATCAAAAACATGACTAAAATTCCAGTAAAGTGTATATCTGACATTTTTTTTCCCTTTGCTCTTCTCCTCGTTTTATTATTATTATTAACATTACTTTTTTTAAAAAATGTTTTGTTAATGGAGTAAAGAAGCTGTAAGAGGAAATGTGATTGCTTGGTACTTTGAGAAGCTACTGTAAGTGGACGGGAAAGTCAGACTGCAATATCAAGAAAAACAACAACAAACAAACCTGAAGGAGACTTTTTCATGATTACCTTCCCACCTACTGCATTTTTTATCCTGCCATTACTCTAAGTTTCTTAAACGATGGTGATGGTATACATGAGTTCCAGCCTCTCCATTTTGTCCTTACATATCAACCTTGTGAAGGGACTTCCGGTCAACGGAACAGCGATGGCGGACCCTCTGCTCACAACGGAGGAGGGCGAATCGCACACCAGCGGCCTGGAGGGGTGCCACCTCAAGTGACACCCCCACGGAGCCTTTGCTATAGGCTCCAGGCCAGGGGGCTTTTGAGGGGTAGCCTCTTCAATGGTGTAATGCCAGAGAATTGAGGCTCCCCTCCACCTCGACAGTCCAGTCGCTGAGTGGCCTTCGGGCATAAGCTCTACTGACCGGGACAAGCGCCGGAGATCGAGTGGAATGGCGTAAAACTGAGCGTGGTCAGATAAACTGGCCAACAATGAACGTGAGTTCTGAATAAAAATGGAGTAGTTTGAAAAGCGATCCCCCCCCCGCGATTGGAAACAGAGAATGCAAAGAGGGATGCCTCTTTTGCGAATGAGCGGTTAAGCCACAAAGGGGGAGAGGGGAGGAAGTAAATTGAAAGTGTTTTGAGAAACTTATCTGAATTGTGAAGTTGTTTGGCGAGTTTTCCGAGTTGTGGGGAAGCGTCAGAAACTGTAAACAAACTGGGAAGGATGGCAGCCCAGCAGAGAAAGTTTAAAATGAAGCCGGATGGGCAGAGTCCGAGACCGGAAGAGGGAGCAGATGTCCTCAAACTCCTGGTGGATATGCTCAACCCCGTGATGGAACAACTCAATGGTATTAACCAGCAATTGACTGTGATGAATAAAAACTTTGCGGCACAGCAGCTTCAGCTGAACGAGACGGAGAAAAAAGTGGAGCAGGCAAACGAGAAAAGTAAAGCGATTGACACCACAAGTAAGAAGTTGAAGAAAAGGATGGGAGAGGTGGAAATGAAGCAGAATTGCCAAGAGAATCGAGTCTTGCAGCTTCAGATGGAAAAAGCTAACATGATTCTCAGGTTTCAGGGGGTTCCTGAAAGGAATCAGGAAGACTTGAAGAGGGTGCTCAGTGAGATCATCACTCCAGTAGTAGGCTTAACAGCGGATGAACTGGTAAACGAAATGGAGACAGCCTATAGGGCTTACTCCAACTATATTAAAAAAATAGCCTACCTGGAGAAATAGTGGTCAAGTTTTCAAGAAGACAAACCAGAGATGCCATTTTAAAAGCAACATCAGCAATTCCACTGAAAATGGGAAATGTAACCATTAAAACTTTAAAGGACATTCCATTTGAAATTAGACAAAAGAGGAAAAATTACAAGGAATTAATTTCTTTTCTTCAAACTAATGGAATATCATACAGATGGGCAGTTCCGGAAGGTGTCATCTTTAAGATCAACGATAGAAGGGAGAAGATAGACTCCACTTTTAAAGCTAAAGAATTTTTGAAACGTCAGCTAGGGACAGATGATGAGTCTAAAGAGGGAGAATCGAAGACGAGTGACTCTGCTACCTCGGGAATGGAAGAGGATTCTGCGGCAGAAAAGGGTGCAGGACCTGCCAGAGTGGTATACGATTTTAGAGACAGAAAGCCGAAGTAAAGGCAGAAGGACTTGGAAAATGGCCTTTTGAAGCAAAGAATAAGAAGATGATCAGAGACTTCTCTCATAACAACTAACAAAATAACATACAAGAAGCGAATTGTTATAAGCAAGAACTCAACAAGTATATTGTGATAATAAAACTAATGGTACTAACATATTTACTAACAGTGAAAAGATCTCCTTCTCTTGGGGTTTTAGTCTAGTGTGGTTTGCTTTTCTTTATCCCTAGTTGTAGTCCCTCCCCTATATTTCTTTGTAGTTTGTAGTATATGCAAAATAAAAAATATCCCTACGGGGATTTAAAAAACAAACAAAAACCTTGTGAAATAGGTTAAGCTGAGATAGTGCAACTGGTCCAAGGTAGATCAAGATGGGTAGCTGGGTTTGTTTGTAGCAGCAGAAAAGAGCAAGGGTCCAGTAGCACCTTAAAGACTAACAAAATATGTGGCAGGGTATGAGCTTTCATGACTCACTGTTCACTTCTTCATATACAGCTAGAATGGGAGTCCATCTGTCGAATTTATTGGAAAGTGGAGTGAATTCAGATGTCGAAAGACATTGGCAGGCAAATGACAATAGCAGGCGTGATTGGATTTAGGTGAGATATGCAGAGGGGTAATAGGTGTGGAGAAATCAGCATTGGTAATGAGACAGGAAACCTAGGTTCTGATTCAAACCAGGTCGATGCAGCATCTTTTTTTTTTTTAAAGTATTTTTATTAAGTTTCAACACCCTACCAAGATATACGTATTTCCATACAAACAATAACATATATTTAAACATGTAGATAACCACCACCACCCCTCACCCCCCCCACCAATTCCGCCACTTTCTTTATGTTTCTCATAATTTCTCATAACTGTATAACACAACTTAATTCTCAGAACTCCAATTTTTCCCCTCTTTACCATTTGCAAAATAGAAACTTACAGTTACACACATCCTATAATAATAAGAACTTTCCAATTTCCCTCATTCTCCTTTCACTTGTCATTAAATTCATTAGTTCTGAACAATCTGTGAGTAAACTATTTTGTCCTTCCATCCTTTCATTTTCAGAGAGCCTCTAGTTATCAAAGCCCAAAAATCTGTCATAAAAAATAATATATCAAAATAGCCTCGCATTCATCCCCACTCTAATTACTTCATTTGATGCTTCTCTTTATCTTACACATAGACAAATATCTCAGTTCATTTTTCTAATTATCATACTTAAATCAGTTTAGAAGTTGGCTCAATTTCATGGTCGTTGCATCGCTGACACTGTCTAACCATCTCATCCTTTGCCGTCCCCGTCTTCTTTGACCTTCAATCTTTCCCAGCATCAGGGTCTTTTCCAGTGAGTGCTCCCTTCTCATTTGGTGGCCAAAGTATTTGAGCTTCAGTTTCATTATCTGGCCTTCCAGGGAACAGTCAGGGTTGATTTCTTTGAGGATTGACTGATTTGTTCTTCTTGCAGTCCAAGGGACTCTCAAGAGTCTCCTCCAGCACCATAGTTCAAAAGAATCTATTCTTCGGCGCTCGGCCTTCCTTATAGTCCAACTCTCACAGCCATACATGACTACTGGGAATACCATTGCTTTGACCATGCGGACTTTTGTTGGCAGGGTGATGTCTCTACTTTTTATCATGCTGTTTAGGTTCGCCATCGCTTTCCTCCCAAGGAGCAGGCGTCTTTTAATTTCATGGCTGCAGTCACAGTCTGCGGTGATCTGGGATCCCAGGAACGTGAAGTCTGTCACTACTTCCACAGCTTCCCCTTCTATTTGCCAAGGAGTGATGGGGCCGGATGCCATGATCTTAGTTTTTTTGATGTTGAGCTTCAAGCCCACTTTTGCGCTCTCCTCTTTTACTCTGAACAAGAGGCTCTTTAGATCCTCTTCACTTTCAGCCATTAGAGTGGTATCATCTGCATATCTGAGGTTGTTGATCTTTTCCCCAGCAATCTTAATTCCCGCTTGTGATTCATCCAGGCCAGCATTTCGCATGATGTACTCTGCATATATATTAAATAAGCAAGGCGACAATATACATCCTTGTCGTACTCCTTTTCCTATGCTGAACCAATCAGTTGTTCCATATCCGGTTCTAACTGTCGCTTCTTGGCCCTTATACAGGTTTCTCAAGAGACATGTGAGGTGGTCTGGTACTCCCATCTCTTTAAGGACCTGCCATAGTTTGTTGTGATCCACACAGTCAAAGGCTTTAGCATAGTCAATGAAGCAGAAGTAGATATTTTTCTGGTACTCTCTTGCTTTCTCCATAATCCAGCGAATGTTGGCAATATGATCTCTCGTTCCTCTACCTCTTCGAAACCCAGCTTGTACTTCTGGTAGTTCTCTATCCACGTACTGTTGAAGCCTAGCTTGTAGGATCTTGAGCATGACCTTGCTAGCGTGTGATATGAGTGCAATTGTGCGATAGTTTGAACATTCCTTGGCATTGCCCTTCTTTGGGATTGGAATGTATACTGACCTTTTCCAATCCTGTGGCCACTGTTGCGTTTTCCAAATTTGCTGGCAAATGGAGTGCAGAACTTTAACAGCATCATCTTCTAAGACTTTGAATAGCTCAGCTGGAATACCATCACCTCCACTAGCTTTGTTGTTAGCAATGCTTTCTAAGGCCCATTTAACTTCACATTCCAGGATGTCTGGCTCGAGGTCAGTGATTATACCGTCGTGGTTGTCAAGGACATCGAGGTCTTTCTTGTATAGTTCTTCTGTGTATTCTTGCCATCTTTTCCTAATCTCTTCTGCTTCTGTTAGGTCCCTACCGTTTTTGTCCTTTATCATGGCCAGCTTTGCATGGAACGCTCCCTTGATTTCTCCAACTTTCTTGAAGAGATCTCTAGTCCTTCCCATTCTATTGTTTTCTTCTATTACTTTGCACTGTTCATTCAGGAAGGCCTCCTTATCTCTCCTTGCTGTTCTCTGGAAATCTGCGTTCAGTTGGGTAAATCTTTCCTTTTCGCCTTTGCCTTTCGCTTTCCTTCTTTCCTCTGCTATTTGTAAAGCCTCATCAGAAAGCCACTTTGCTTTCTTACATTTCTTTTTCTTTGGGATGGTGGTGATTGCTGCCTCCTGTACGATGTCACGAACCTCTGTCCATAGTTCTTCAGGCACTCTATCTATCAAATCCAGACCCTTGAATCTATTCTTCACCTCTACTGTATATTCATCAGGGATGCGATCTAGGTCAAACCTGAATGGCCTCGTGGTTTTCCCAATTTTCTTCAGTTTAAGTCTGAATTTTGCAATGAGTAGCTCATGATCTGAACCACAGTCAGCTCCAGGTCTTGTTTTTACTGACTGTGCCAAAAACGGGAAGGGCCACCACAAAGCCTCTTGCCCCAGACCTCTCTCCGGGAGGTCTGGAGGGGCTACCCGGGAACCGGGAAAGCCCCCAAAAACGCGAAAGGGGATTGGGCGTCGGGAGCTCAAGAGACTCCCCGCCCGTCGCCGCGCCGCGCTGCCGGCGGCCTTCAATGCAGCATCTTGAGCTTCATTATCAATTGCCATTTTTAAAAAGGCCCATTTATTGGCAATGAACACAAAGGTGAATACAAAAAAAAGGAAATAAAAAACAGATGAACAAATGATATGAAGGAAATTAACAGAATGGAATAGGGAAGGAGGGATGGGGTAAAATATAATAAACTCATTCACTCATTGGGTTTCCTACTGCATTCTTCTCCTCCTCCATCCTTCCCCCTGCCAAGCTCTGACTGTGGCTGTTTCTGCTGCTATGGGCCAGCTGTTTCTCCAGCACTGACCTGTGCAATGGCCGGCCAAATGACCAGCCAGGCAGTGGAAAAGTGGGGAGAGAATTAATTCTCCTCTCAGTTCTTACTAGACTCCTTTGCTGCCTACCTGAGCTTCTGATGATATATCTGCAGCATCTGTGATGTTACACCTCAGTGCATCTTGAGATGTGGAATCCATAGACATAAGGTGTGCCTACCAGTTACCTCCAGGAACTGCATTTTCCAAGGTGCCATGAGATGCCCAAATGACAAATATCTCTCTCTCTCTCTCTCTCTCATTCCTATCCCCCTGTCATAAGAACATAAGAACATAAGAGACACCAATGTTGGATCAGGCCAAAGACCCATCCAGTCCAACACTCTGTATCACACAGTGGCCAGAAATACCAGTGCCATCAGGAGGTCCACCAGTGGGGCCAGGACATTAGAAGCCCTCCCACAGTTGACCCCCCAAGCACCAAGATGACAGAGCATCACTTGCCCCAGAGTTCCTATCTATACCTTGTGGCTAATAGCCACTGATGGACCTCTGCTCCATATGCTTATCTAATTCCCTTTTGAAGCCGTCCATGCTTGTAGCCGCCACCACTTCCTGTGGCAGTGAATTCCAAGTGTTAATCACTCTTTGGCTGAAGAAGTACTTCCTTTTATCCGTTCTAACCCGACCGCTCAGCAATTTCATGGAGTGCCCACGAGTTCTTGTATTGTGAGAAAGGGAGAAAAGTACCTCTTTCTCTACCTGCTCTCTGTCCATTCCCCCCCATCCATCAGAGGACTGCTTGGCTCCCTACTGCATCAAGCACCACATGGAGTGGTAGCCATCCAAAAGCAGTAGCTTGATGTGGAGACACAACCGCATCACAGTAAGACCTGTTGTGGGAGAGGAAGGGAGGCTTCGTATTTGTTCCTAAGTAGAATGAAGATGAATATCAGTTAAAAGAAATGTGTGTACTCACAAATTGAATGGAAATGAGAACTTTTAAAAAAAGCAAAACCAAAAAGAACTCCCCTAAACAATTGACTTGCTTCTGACCTTGTCATGATGACATCAGGGGCTTTCTGCCACACCATCTTTTTCAGTGTGGGTCCATTATCATATTTATGGTGCAGGACTGATGATCAGTCTTGAGCGTTTATAATCAGTTATGCCTGCTTTTCTGCCACAAGCACCACTGTTCATGTATTTCAATTCTGCCGATGCCCACTGAGCATGTGGAAATCTTGCTGTGGCCTAGAGCAGCCCCCTTCTCTCCCCATCTATATATTTTACAGTGTCCAGCAAGGGCAGCTCTGTCTACTCAACTAGCTTGCTTTGTGTATTTGTGCTAGAAACAAATGACTTCACCAAGAAATGTTCAGTGCAACATGAAGACATCATCCAAACAGAACAAAAAGAAAAAAAAATATAAAACCATGAGCAATTAAAAATAATATTGCAAACAAACAAACAAATACATCACAGCATTGACCTCCAGCATAACACTGCTTCAGGAGCTGAGTACTGAATGCAAGAGGACAGCAAATTGTCATTGGTCTGCATTCATCCTTATTTTATTATCTGCAGGTTCCAAGTGCTATTCCTGTAAATGCTTTTTGCTACCCCAGCTTGCCCCTTGGTAAGACCTTGTGATATCTTCCATACATTTTGGAGTGATACTCATAAATTCATACAACTTCTCTGCCTGAGGAGAGCAATAAATTGATTGATTTACATATTTATTAAACAATGAGCTCCAGGATGTGGCAGGCACCTGCCATACATCATTTTGTTTTGTTTTTCCAAAAGTTACTCTTTTTGAATGGACATTAAATGGGAAAAACTGATTTAAAAAACCCTTGCTCCCAAATAGCTGCCAGTTTTAAAGGTTTATAAAGAGAAAGGTACGATGCCAGTGAGGTTTACTGTATTAAACAGGTGCAAGGAAGAAACCAACAGAGGAGGCGTGTTGAATTTAAACCACAGGAGCTGAAAGGGGGTATATATTATTTAAAGACTCAAGTCTAATTCAGCAGCCTTCATACTTTTAATTTAATATTAGTCTAAAATATCACCAGTGAAGTGTGAATGATGCTTTTTGTTCCCTTGACATCGAACAAGAAAAAAGAACCCAGGCAGAGCATGTTCCTAACCTGTCTCTAATTACACCCTGTGTTTTGATGTCATTTCCCAATGACTGTTGTCATTTTGGGACAGCGGCTGGTCAAAGAATAATTTTTTAAAATGAGTGTCGGGCTTATTTGATCACATGGACTTCAGAATATGGGCTTCCATGGGTGCTCTGAAACAGCTCACAAACTCCACAGATTTCTCATATTTCCAATGAACCTAGACCTCTAGATTAGTAGGGTGGGTTGACAAGACAGTTTACCCATGCCAGAAGCATCTGCAGATTTTGCTGGTAGCAGTGGAATCGTGAGGTTGGTGGGGAGATCACATTTTTAAAAACTCATTAAAAAACCCCCCAAAACACAGCTATATTTGGTTCAAAAAAGTAGGTGATTCAATGAAGAATCCGGTGTGCTAACTCCCCAAGACCTATTCAAACAACGCCTGATCGTTATGTTTACATTTGCTAACCCAACGGTCCCCATGTCGAAAAATAATACTCCTTTAGTCTGTTGATCCTTGCCTGTCATTTCTGTTTCAGTCATACCCAACGTGTTATTTAATTTTCACTGGCTTCTGAATTGCAAACCTGACTACAGGAGCTCGCCACAGGCAATCAGCAGACAGAGAAAAAAAAATAAAAGTCTAAAAAGATTAAGGCTGAAAACCTACAGCCTCAGCTGAAGAAACCTCCGTCAGATTTGGTGGTTACCCAGGAGAACAGGAGGCACAGCAAAAAGGTGTGGTTTGCAAACGGCAAGAGATATCAGTTCGTTTTGGATAAAGATTTTGAAAAGGCTAGCTATCACCCCAGGGTCTACTGGAGTATGCGAAAGTCCCCAACAAAAGTCACAGAGGAGTTTAGATCCACGTTCAGCCAAGCTGAGTGTATGTGAGGACTATCATACACCAACTTCAGAAGGTACCTGTGAGGTCAACGGAAAATTAGACACTCCTGTTTGGGAGTGACAGCAAATTTTGTGATGAAAATCAGCTATGGGACGTGGGAATCCTGAATACAAAATGTGTGGACCTGGAGCTTCTTAACCCTTTCCCCCTTGGACTGTTTTGAGCAGAAAATCTCCTTCCCAAACAGCTTTTTTCACCTCAGGGGAAAGATAAGGTCTTCATATTTTCCAGGCATGGGCAGAAAAGCATCTCAGGAGATTTTTCGTGGGAAAAAATGCTTCAGGGGATGAGTTAAGAAGAAGAAGAAGAGCTGGTTTTTATACCCCACTTTTCTTGACCTTAAAGAGTCTCAGAGCAGCTTACAATCTCCTTCCCTTCCTCTCCCCATAATAAGCACCTTGTGAGGTAGGTGGGGCTGAGAGCATTCTGAGAGCTGTGACTGGCCCAAGGTCACCCAGCAGTCTTCATGTGGAGGAGGAGTGGAGGATCAAACCCGGTTCTCTAGATTAGAGTCTGCCACTCTTAACCACCACACCACACCACACTGGCTCTCTCGTTGTTACATGACGCACATCAAGCAGCTCTTCCATCTTACCAGTCCTCTCCTCAGGATTCCAACCTCACAAAGCAATCCTGAACCATTGCTGAAAGATTACAAGTAAATGGGTGTACCATGCAGCTTGGCCTCAGAAGTCCTTCCCTCATACCAGACACAATAATGCTGCCTTTGTTTTGTTCTTTTGAACTATGGTGCTGGAGAAGACTCTTGAGAGTCCCTTGGACTGCAAGAAGATCAAATCAGTCAATCCTAAAAGAAATCAACCCTGACTGTTCCCTGGAAGGCCAGATAATGAAACTGAAGCTCAAATACTTTGGCCACCACATGAGAAGGGAGCACTCACTGGAGAAGACCCTGATGCTGGGAAAGATTGAAGGTCAAAGAAGACGGGGACGGCAAAGGATGAGATGGTTAGACAGTGTCATTGATGCAACGAACATGAAATTGAGCCAACTTCAGAGGACGGCGGAAGACAGGAGGGCCTGGCGGGAGCTGGTCCATGGGGTCGTGAAGAGTCGGACTCGACTGTGCGACTGAACAACAACAAGGGTTTTTTTTTGGTTTTTGTTTTAAAGTGTAAGCCTGAGGGCAGACTTTGCTCTTTTTAATAATAGTACAGCACAGGGATGGTTTTTGTGATTCTGGGTCTCTGGGCAAAAGTCCATGATGGAGCTCCAGAATCACACTGCCACCTCCCATTGGGGCATCACTCCCCCCCCCCCCCCCCCGCCGGGGTAGAGTGGAGGATAGCCCTTGTGCCATGTGAGGCAGATGGGAACTGTGACTGGAAGCTGGCTGAGTGAGTCCCTGATGGAGTGGGCAGAAGTGACTGGTGCTGATAGGGGGTGGCCCAAACACCAGACAGGACAGGTGCCAGTGGTGGCGGCAGGAGCCTGCTCTTTTTCTCCCCCCCGGTCAAAGGGCAAGGTAATGGGTGGTTGGAACCCCCCAGGTAGGTCAGTCCAGGACAGCTGCCCCTGTTGCCCATTGGCTAAGACCATCCCTGGTACAGCACATAATTTTGGAGTTTATTTACCGCTATACTTTTTGATATGATGCCTCAAAATTAACTTTGGGGGAACATGCCATCTCTTTTGGCCTTTGGGTCTACTATTTCTATGTTCTCAGACGTTTCTAAGTGTATATAAGTACACAGTGCCCTGTTCTTCCCTGCCACATTGCAAGCATCTGTGCTTTCAGTTGAACCCAAGTCTTGTTAAACAGCACACATTAAAAACAATACAGTCTTCTATAAATCCTGCAAAAAGCAGTGCTGATTTTTGCTAAAACCAACATCTTAATATGGGAAGCTATTAGAATAGAGCCTCTAAGTGCATAAGAAACCTTCTAGAAACCTTATCCCAGACATTTCCTTGGCATTCAACCAGCACAGAATCCTACGGCAGCTGCCCATTAAAATTCATATTAATCAAACGTAGCTGTATAATGATCTCCCCGTACCAATGAAATTCCAAATGGGGGCTGCCAATTTGGCATTTGCAAACGTCTGCATTTTTTCATCATTGCCTCAGACTCCTTCTGCTCTAGCAGGTTGTGCGTACACTTCAGTGCCGCAGAAACTCATGTAGAATATTTTATTGTGAGCGGGCACTACAACCTCTCCACTGTGTTAAACCCTTTCATTTTGAAAAGGAATAAGGCTTTAAGAGAGTCAATCACCAAAACAGTTATTAGGGTTCTTCTGTTCCCTTAAAACTGATCCCCTTTCGTCTGCAGTCGGATTGATACTGGTTTTGATGGAGACTTCCTAACTTGTGAGTGTAACCCCCTCCCAACCCCTGAATACATTATGTTTGCATGGAAAACAACAGCAACAACTGAAATGTGGTTCATGCAATCTACCTTAATGGCATCTCACCAACAACAGAGACTTGTTGTAAAGCAAAGCAGGGGATTAATTTGCAACAATAATTTAGTTGTTGTGTAAACCCCCCCCACACACACACACTTTGTTATGGCCCATTTCAGAAACCTAAGAAGAGCCCTGTTAGATAAAGCCCATCTAGTCCACCTTCTTTACCCCCCTGCACAGAGCTCTACCAGATGTCTTTGGGAAATCCACAAACTGGGCATAAAGTTTAATAGCCTTCTCTAGCTGTTGTACACTCCCCGACAACTGGTGCTCAGACACACTGCCACTGAATAAGGAGAATCTCTTCAATAACCAGTAATAGATTTGTCCCCATGGATTTGACCAGTTCTCTTTTAAAACTCTCTAAGAAAGTGCAGGGCCGTAGCCAGGATTTTTTAAAAAAACTTTGGGGGGCATTTAAATAATGTATCAGGAGCGAGGAGAGAGTAAAAGTAACAAAAAAGTGATGAGAGCGGACAGGAGTAGGGATCAGACGTTCCCTGTGGCATGCCTCGCCCCCAGCTAACCAGGGGTACACTATTGGCAGGCAGGGCAGAGTGACAGCTCAGGTCAGTGCAGCTGTGGTGCACATGAAAAATAAAACAAACTGGCTGGATGGGAAGTCGGGAGGCCGGGGTGGTAAGTTGGGGGGCCTGGCCCTGAGATGCCCCACTGTAGCTACAGGCCTGAGAGTGGCTGCCCTGACCTAGATAGCCCAGGCCAGCCTGATCTCATCAGACCACAGAAGCTAAACAGGGTCAGGCCTGGTGAGTATTTGGATGGGAGACCACCAAGGAGTACCAGAGTTGCTACAGAGAGACAGGTAATGGCAAACCACCTCTGAACGTCTCTTGCCTTGAAAACCCTATGGGGTCGCCATACGTTGGTTGCAACATGACAATAACAGAAAAAGAAGACGACTATCAAGATATAGTAGCCATAATGCTTAAGAAGAAAATGTTCTAAGAGTTTTTCTCACTTCTACTGCCATCTTCTCTCTTGATTTGGCTTTGTTAAATTACAAAATCTGTCTGCTTTGTCTGAAAAATAAGACAATGTTGGGAGTTGCTTTTAATATTAGCACTGGCTATCATGAACTATCGGCTCAACTAAGTCTGAAGATTGTTGTGGTTTAAGAGCCAAGCCAAAATCAATGGATGCACAGCAGTGTCACCATGTGTCCATCTAAGGAAACAGGCATGTGGGTTTGTCACACACTGTGGGATATACATATGTGAATATTGTTGGGACTGAATTTCATAAGTACTCTGGTTTGATTTGAAAGCTGGAGCTTTGGTTATGGTTTCTCAGAACAAAATAATGGACTTTTTAAAATTCCAACCAAAATAACACAGTTTGATAGTTAGATGGATGCAAACACTGATGACTCTTTTTGTGCAATGGTGTAAAATGATACGTAGCATACACCTGACATAAAATGGCCCCCCAGCTCCTTCTCTCTAGGGTTGCGCCACCACTGTGGCACAACTCCAGAGAGAAGATGTTTAAAGTTTAAAGCCCTTCTCTTCGGAGTGATCTTCCCATTATATTCTATGGCCCCATACAATATAATGGGGAAATCGCACTGCCGCTGCGGCGCAACTCCAGAAAGAAGGAAACTTTAAACCCCTTCTCTCTTCACTTCCCCCCCACCCTGCCTTGGCAGGCTGGCTGGGAAAGAAAAAAAGGGGGGGAGGCATCTTCAAAAGCCTCCCCTCCCCTTCCCCAGATGGCCTGCCAAGGCAGGGTGTGAAGGGGGGAGCAAAGAGAGAAGGGGTTTAAAGTTTAAACCACTTCTGTCTTCACTCCCCCTCCCAGCCTGCCTGGGGAAGGGAAGGGGAGGCTTTTGAAGATGCCTCACTCCTTTTGCTTCTCCTTCTGACATCACTTCCAGTGATGTCAGGGAGCGTGGCATATGCTAATGGGCTATTATGCTAATAGCACATTAGGTATGCTAATGAGCTCCTGCAGCTCTTTTCCTATGAAATGACCCCTGGTTAAAAGGCATAAACGAAATACACAAAATGGCAAAACTAGCAAAGAAAAGAGGCAGGATAAAAATGCTAAACTAAAGTGAATAAAAACGAAAGTGAATAAAAGAGAATATTTATTCATCTCTATGTATAGGTGCCCTGACCAGGCTAGCCTAGTCTAGCCCAATCTCGTCAGATCTCAGAAGCTAAGCAGGGTTGGCTTGGTTAGTATTTGGATGAGAGACCACCAAGGAAGTCCAGGGTCACCAGTGAGAGGCAAGCAATGGCAAACCAGCATGGCACAGTGGTTGAGGTGGACTCTAATCTGAAGAACTGGGTTTGATTCCCGACTCCTCCACATGAAGCCTGCTGGGTGGCCTTGGGCCAATCATGGTTCTCTCAGAACTCTCTCAGCCTCACCTACCTCACAAGGTGCCTGCTGTGGGGAGAGGAAGGGAAGGTGATTGCAAGCCACTTTGAGACTCCTTAGGGTAGAGAATAGTGGGGTATAAAACTCAACTCTTTTCCAACTCTTCTGAATGTCTCTTACCTTGAAAACCCTGTGGTGTTGTCATAAGTTGGCTACAACTTGATGCCTGACCCCCCCAAAAATGTAGGTGATTTTCCTAAACTGGCATTAGATCTGTCTCAGAAAATCAAGTTGGGTGAAAGAAGCAGCTCCCAGCCAGCCTCATTGACCATTGTGCTGGTAGAACTAGCTGTACTCAAACCTTTGTATGCCTTTGCAAAGCAGCAGGATTATATATATACTAGGGAAAAGGCCCACTGTGGAAATAAATACAACGATCTCTAGAAAGAGGCTCTGGGCGGGTGCCCCGGCCTTGGACACTCAGTGTCAATTTACTGTGGCGACCTCAGCAGGGTATAATGACACTGAGTCCACCATTTTCTCCAGAGGAACTGATCTCTGCTACCTAAAGAACAGTTGTAATTTTGAGTGATCTCCAGCCCTCACCTCCTGATTGACAATGATGGTTCCCCAGAAGGGAATGGTTGGTTTGGAGGGTGGAGTCTATGGCTTTGTACCTGTCCGAGGTCCCACGCCTCCTGAAACCTCACCCTCTCCAGGCTCCATCCCTCACCTCTCCAGGAATTCCCCACCTGGAGTTGGCAACCCTATCTCCTTCCCAGCCAATCATCAACCTACCTTTATTTCCCCTTCACTCTTCAGCTTTCCACCCCCCACACACCTGCAGCCTCTCCCATGCTCTGAAGCCCTCACTGCTACATCACATTGGCTGTCATACGGGGGCCATCTCAGCAGCATATGAGGATACAGAGCCCACCATTTTCTCCAGGGGAACTGATCTCTGCCATCTGGAAAGCAGTTGTAATTCTGAGTGATCTCCAGCCCTCACCTGGAGATTGGACACATTTTACCTCAGAACAGCAAACTGTTTAGAATGTTAGACGCAAAAGCCAATCAAGTCGCATATGCAAACAACCTCTGTGTTCCGAGGCCAGTGGATAGGGACAGATTCTGAGTGATACACCAGGGTGCCAACCAATTCCGGAGCATGTGGAATGTTCTAGAGAAGTGCCACCACCATTTGGCTTTTATATATAAGAGAGATATTTGCTTCTATTGAGACACACAAGAGGTTTGTGCTAAAGAGATCTCTTCTCTGTGGAAGGCTATCTGTTGGCTCTTGTAATTAAGAAGAATCACCTACCTGTCTTACCCAAGAGACCAATCTTCCCTTGTTTCTGTGACTGTGATAGAAGGATCCT
>NW_015173128.1:48609-52481 GCF_001447785.1 Gekko japonicus
AAAGAGAAAAAAATATATATAGAGAGAAGCAATATGTTGTGCTGCACAGTTTATCTTAAGAAGAAACAACGGGATTGTCTAAGAGCTGGATGCTAGTTTGGAGCTCTGTTACACTGATCTTTATTCCTCCCTTGAGGGCTTGTTTCCATGATCCAAGTTCTGAGAGAAATAGTGCAGCAGCTGCCCTCCAACTAATGGGGGGGGGAATCTTGGCTTCACAGAGGGTGCCCCTTAGTACTAAGTCAAAATTTTGCAAGCAAACTTTTAAAATCCGACATTGCAGAGTGGCTTATTTGCCATCATGGGTTTCTCATGCCCGTGTATTCATTCCCTTAGCTCCTGCCTCTTTCCTTCTCACAGGGAGTACGATTAAGGAGTTTCAATTTGATACAAACTACAGTTCCCCATGATATACAAATGCAGATGTCCAGCTGAATAGGAGTTTGTTTCCTCCCCCCTAACCTCTGGTTTAACCCTGGTTTAGAATCCCTGTTTGTGTAGAGTAAACAATGTCCAATTCAGCTGCATTCATATGCAGCAGAGAATGGAGTTTGTATTCAACTAAGAATCCTCAATTATGCTCCATGTGAGAAGGAAAAAGGAAGGAGGGAAAAGACAGGGGAACAGCCAATATCGATTTGAGATCCCTACAGTATTCCTTGAATAATCCTCACTGGCCCATTTTTGTTGTTGTTGTTGTTCAGTCGCACAGTCGAGTCCGACTCTTCGCGACCCGATGGACCAGATCCCGCCAGGCCCATTACGCATGCACATTTTACTGCAGATTTTCAGAGCTGTAAGACTTTAATCTGGATTTTGGATTCTGTGCCCACTTTACACACCATTATTTTCCCTCCAGTGTATATATTCTGCAGTTACAATAATAAAAAACCCCATAGTTTTCTAAATTGGGGTGACATGGGGTGGTGGCATCCAATTCTTTTTATTTAAAAATTATGCAATTGTCCCAATGCAGCTGCACAGTAGCATCCAGCAAGCACCTTTCATTTAAATCCTCTTGGTTCAGGTTTTGCACAAACATTTTAGTGTTAGTTCCTTGAATGAACTGGAACAGAAAGGAATGCAGGTCTAGGGGGGAAACCCACTGTTGAAACTGACCAGACTTTTTCTGAAACTGACAAGCAGCTGTGAAGCCCCATTTTCCATATTGCTGCGCACTAGTGAATTCTCTGCTGTGTTATTAGCCACCATGGAAAGAGTCACATGATATTATAATATGGGGGAACATGTTGAGTGTACAGAATGCACAGTAGAATCCACTGACACTAGCATTGCAAGCTGTGATCATCAGTGGCAACATGTGTGTGTGTGTGCACACACCTGTGCAAAGTTGGATGCAACTCCACCGCACTTTGCACAGGACTGCAATTTGTATAGGGGAGGAGTCCTCTGGCAGAAGCTCTGAAGAGTTTTTTTTAGTCTTATGCCACTAAATTGAAAAAATGGGGTTATTTTCCCTGATGCCCTAGCACAGTTGCATAGTAACACTAATTTCTGCCCTCCCTTGCAAATTGGCCTTAAAAAAAAAATAGTACCTATAAAAGCATGAATAAAAACAATTACAAAATGATCATTACATTTGTGGTGAATCAAGGACCACCACCACAAGTCATCTGGTAATGTTGAGCTTATCATTCAAATAATTAAAAATATATGGAGTTCAAGCCAGTTTTAAAGATCCTTCAGCTACTTAATGGTAAAGATATAAGGTGTGTGAATCAATTAAGAGAGCTTTCCATAAAGTTCCTTCTGGGTCAGCAAAAGCATCTAGCCATAATGACCTTTTGGCCACAATACTAGTAGAGGTGAGTAACCGTTCTCTCTTGCTGCACGATCCAGTCTGAGGTCTTGTCCATTAAATATATATATATATATATCCCCATACCTTTTGGTACCACTGATGCATCGAGGGGAGATTCTGTAATTTCCAATTTGAAGCAAGCACATGTTTAGCTGCTGCCAAAAGGGTGGAAATGAGGTCTTTAGTATTTTGGGGGACCCTGATTCTTGGCCATAAGTCCAAAAAAATTAAGGTTGGGTCTTTAGGGATATAATGACCTGTTATCAAATGAATTCGTGATATGATTTCACTCCAAAATCAATTTAACGTACCACACGACCACCAACAACGGTAAAAAGAACCTTTTGTCCCATATAGTTTTCAGCATGATGATGACATGTGTGGATTAATATATGGGAGTTTTGATGGGGTGAGATGCCAACAAAGCAATTTTTTTATTGCCTGCTTTTGAATAGGTAAGGAATGTGAGGTATAACGGTGAGGTCCAAATCTTTTCCCATTGATAAGTAGTACAATTTATACCCAGATCTTTTTGCCATGCCACCGGGTATGATATTGAAGGGAGTTCTGTATCCAGTAATAAAGCTTTATAAAGTATTGAAATCAGGTTTTTTAAGCAAAGAGAGTTCATATCATGTTCCAAACTTGTAAAAGGTCTATTCAAACTTTTCTGTGATGTAGGGGAGTGAAATAAATGGAAAATGTGAAGATATTCAAACCAAGATAGACCAGAATCACATGATTGTTCCAAAGCTGCTTTCTGTCTAAGTCATCCATTAGAAGAGATTTCTATAAAACGAGTCAGATTAGTGAAGCACCAGAGAAAGTAAGCATGGGGTGACGATCCTGGTGGAAACCATAACTGTCTTAGAAAGGTAGTCAAAGGAGATGTTGCAGGAGCCATTTTGTCTTTAGATTTGTCCCATGTTTGAAAGATTGATTCCAGAAAGGGGTGTATAATATTATTTCAGAATCTGCAATTATGAGGTGTCCATAATGAATGTTGAAAAGAGTAAGAGGTTAGATAGTTTTCTTTATTTTCCAGGCTGTAGATCAGGTTTCTTAAAAGTCCATATAAAGCTGTTTAGGCTTCTTTGCCAGACTCATATTAGGGCAGCAGGGAGGCACACAGGAAGAGCTCTAAAGTAGAAAATAAATTTTGGCCATGATAATAACTTTATGGTCCAATGATTGAGAAGATTTTAAATAGATTTGTTATCATACATGTGATTTAATGTAACCAAGTCCAATAATTTAAGGGGAATTGTTACACCAAGGTAAGACCAGTAGTGCTTAGTCCATTGAAAAGTATAGTTGGGTTTGATTGAAGCCTCAGTCTCTGGTGGAATGTTGATGGGGTATAGAACCATTTTTTGCTGATTAATCTTTAATCCTGATAGGTTGCCAAATTCCTCTAACTTTTTAGTAGTGTTGGAAGAGTGTGTAACATAAATTGTCATGTCATCTGCGAAAAGACTTGTTTTGACATGTGTTCAGCCAATTTGAATACCTGATATCTGTGGATTGTGCCAATTTGCTTGTGCCAGTGGTTCAATAGCAAGGACGAACAGCAATAGGAAGAGATGGCATCCTTGTCTTGTACCCCTAAATAATGGAAGTTCTGGTGACTGAAGACCATTGATGTGTAATGAAGCAGCTGGCGATGAATAGATTGTCTGAACAGCTCTTTGGAAGATGGTACCAAAGCACATTCTGTCTAGCAGACTTGTAAGGTAGCTAAATTCCAGGGTATCAAAAGCCTTCTCTATGTCTAATGACAAGATAAAGGAAGGTTTAATTTTATGGAGTTTACAATAGTGTAAGATGTCAACTTTTTTGTGCATGTTGTCTGTCAGATCCCTGTTTGGGATGAATCCCATCTGATCCCTATGAATATAGGATGGTATGATGTGACTAAGCCTTGACACTAGTACAGCCCCAAAGATTTTATAGTCACAGTTAAGTAATGATATTGGACGATACGATTTTGAGTGAGATCTGTCTCTGCCCAATTTGGGTAATACAATAAGCTTTGCTGATGTCCATGACT
>NW_015173128.1:52579-60317 GCF_001447785.1 Gekko japonicus
AGAGCTCTGTAAACTCTCCGACCCAATTTGGGTATAATATGAAAAGGAGTTCCTGCTACGAAAAGAGCCCTGACGCTTTCATGTAGAATGTGGTTGAATACTTCTGCTAACGGTTGAACCAGAATGTGTTGAAACATTTTATAATATTCTGTGGGATAACCGTCAGGTCCTTGCAACTTATTGTTTTTCATATTTCTAATCACATCTACATTTCTTTCTGTTTGTGAGTCTCTAATTTGATTTTTCCCACTGGTCATGCTCTTGGCAGCTTTTTAAAGACTGTGTTGTGCAGATTGCAGTCTTCCTACAAATGGATTGATCCCAAGCAATTTTTAGCTTCGGTGGTTTGCAGAAGGTCCATGTGGCTCAGCTGCCATTTTAATATTAGGCTTCAAGAGACTGCCACAATGCCCCCCTCCCAATTTTTTTGTTCACAGCATGAAAGGGGGAAATGTTTTCAAAGCTTTAGGGTTCCCATCCCAATCTCTCTCTCTTTACATCTCCTGTCAATTTCACTCCACACTGATGATCTACCCCCCTTTATTTTGTTTGCATGCAGCACTAAACTTCTTCAGGTTGTTGTTTTTTTCTTTTGCTGGGGATGCTGCTGTTTGCCTCCTCTCTGATCCCCCTTTCAAGTCAATACCAGTAGGTAGCACAATTTGTCATGCATCCCACATTTTCTTTTAGC
Source organism: Gekko japonicus (assembly GCF_001447785.1). Lineage (NCBI taxonomy): Eukaryota > Metazoa > Chordata > Lepidosauria > Squamata > Gekkonidae > Gekko > Gekko japonicus. The sequence continues at coordinate 53,271 of NW_015173128.1, forward strand.
TTAAGTGCCCCTTATCCTCCAGACTCCATGTAAGACCCATACTCTATCAATGGATCCACAGATTCCAGCTGAAGGACAATGCAGATGTCCTTATGTACAGGATAGGATAGGTATATCTCAATTTTATATATGTAACATAAAACAACAATTAAAATCATAAACAGGAAGGAGGCTTAGTAAAGGAATGCCAAATGAAATAAAACAGTCATAATGTTAGAGGGGAACAGCTGAATCTTCCTGGGGAGGGAATTCCACAGTTTTGATGCCATGACCAAGAAGGCCCTTTTTCAGGTTGTTAGCCCTCTAGGCTCAGATAATAGGGCCCTTGAAGCAAGCCCCCAAAGATTACTGTAATGGTCATGTAGGCTCACATGGGAGTTAGCAATCCTTATGGTATGATGGTCCTTGTCCCATAGGATTTTAAATATCAATATTAGCATGTTGAGTTGGACCCAGAAGCAAATGAGAAGACAGTGCAGATGGAACAGGACTTGAGTGATTTAGTATGGCTCCTATGACTTATTCCAGCCATCATTCTTGCCACAGCATTCTGTACTAGCTGTAGTTTCTGAATACTCTTCCAGGACAGCCCCACATAGAGTGCATTTCATTAACTAAGTAATCTGTTTTGACAGATCTAACAGATAATACACAGGGTTAAAACCTTTTTAAATGGTACTTGATGATGAGGGGGCCATGACAGAAATATGGGAGACCCATTCCATAATATTATAAAGCATACAAGCAAGTTACCAAGCAAAGAGGCTTTGATTAAGATCTGAGTCACTGCTTGCGCTGGAACGCATGGCTGAAATAACAGTTCATATGCACCCAGAGTGCAATGACTTTTCAAAAATCAAAGCCATAGTATTGATTTTTAAAATTTGAAGTTAAAAGGACTAAACTGGCAAATCCCTTATGATCTTTTAAATCTCCAAGTCTAAGCTACTTTGCTTCCCTCTAAAATCTCCATATCCAGTTGCATGCATAACTTAAAATATTGGGAAAGGATACCATTAGGAAAATATATATGTGAATGTTGGTATGGAATTTGTTTGAGAACTTTTTTCCTGAGGCTGCAGTCCTTATACATACCTACCCCACCAATAATTCACACAGAAATTGAATTTCCCCTGCTTCAGGGGTCATTTCGTAGAAAAAGAGGTGCAGGAGCTCATTAGTATAACTTATTAGCATAACTTATTTGCATATGCCACCCTCCCTGACTTCACGGAAAGTGTGTCAGAAGGCAACACCCACTGCTCAGACTTCACTGGACTGTTTTGGATTGCTAGCTATTGGGGGGGGGGGAATGTGCAGATCTGGCCTCACAGAGGAGGGAGAGCTTGTACCTGAATAAAACTTGGTCAAAGGTGCCACTGGACTGTTTTGGATTGCTAGCTATGGGAGGGAGGGGAACACGCAGATCTGTCCTCACAGAGGAGGGAGAGCTTGTACCTGAAAGGGGGGGGGTTCTGCAACTTACCTGGCTGTTTCTTGCTCCTTGTGGCCTGACTGAGGGCTGCTGGGCGCAGGGGGTGGGGCTTGTTGCATGTGCCCTCCCCCTGGGCTCCTTACTGCTGGAGCTCCACTCCTGTGCGCTTCTGCAGAAAATGACCCCTGCCCTGCTTGTAATACTTCTTTTTTTGTTCAGGCCAGTCCCCCGTATTGCCCAATTGCCAAGAGGTGTGCAATTTTACTTTTAAATGCACTGTATTTCAAGTGAATGTGGTGCTTTGGAGTCTGTGCGGTAGATAACATTCTTCACCCCACGAGGTAGTTAGCCGATAGCTGCTGTTGACGTGCTCGGAACTTTCTGGATTGCTGGCAAAGTCATGGATGCTCAATGGTATTGGTTGGGAAAGCATAACTGAAAACAAGGAGGGGAGTTATTTGAAGTTCTTTTTCATGATGTGTTAACCTGAAAATCTCCATTTGAATTATACCTCTCCTTTGTGTGAATTAACTCCTGACTATTTTTGCACCATTTTCTGTATTGTTACACAAAAACGACCTGTAAAATAACATTTTCAATGTGATTTGTGCATTGCTAAATCAATTTTGTACATACAGTGTATGCATAAAGGGTATTTTATGTATAAACGGGATATAAAATATACAGTGTTCTCAACATGAAGCTATAAAACCAACAGCAAAAAAGGACAGAACTGAAACCACTGACAAAAACATTAACAAATATAAAAAAGAAAACAAAAAGAAACATTTGCTCATTTCTAAAAATGAGGTCTATTTCAAGTTGATATGTTGTGTTTCAATCCATTTAACCAGCTGAGGAGAAAAACTAGGAGAAAGTTGCAGCAACACAGCTACATCAACAGGTGTCTCTTCTTGATTGGTAACAATATCGGTTCTCCAGAAAGGGATCATAAGAACATAAAAAGAGCCCTGTTGGATCAGACCAGTGGCCCATCCTGTCCAGCATTCTGTCTCATACAGGGACAACCAGTTACTCTGGAAGGCCATCATCAGGGCATAGAAATCAAGGCCTGCCCCTATTATTGCCTACTAACATTAGTATCCAGAGATACTAGTGGAAGTTCCCTTTAGTCACCATGGATAGTAGCCATAGATGGACCTATCCTTCATGAATTTTTCCAATCCCCATCTGTGCTTGTGGCCATGACTACATCTTCTGGCAGTGAATTCCATATTTTTATCACTTGTTGAGTAAAGAAGTACTTCCTTTTGTCCATCCTGAAACTATTCAGGATTCATGTTTTCATCAACCAAACACTGGCAATGCAACACCATGTGTGATGTAGACATGGCACCGCATGGTTTCCTAGACATTGCAACACCCCCCTACATACACATGATCCACAGTTCTCAAGTGCAGAGCACTCATGTGCAAAGTCCTTGTAATCCAATTTAGAGCATCTGATTAAAAAGCAAGCATTTTTTTTCAAGCGTTGAAGGACACGGCTTGCAATTGGTGTTAACATTACAGTGAGTTCATGTATTAATCACATATTAATCACAACTTGTAAGAAAGTTCCACTAAACACATTACATCTGTGGTATAAAGATATTCCATATCTGGTAAGGATCTGCACCACTTTGCAAGACTGGCAACTGTTGCTCAGGGGACTTGACTGAAACAAGCCTGTTTGGGAGACCCCTTGTTCATCCTCCCAACAGGAAAAAAAAAAGTCACTAATGCAGCCATATAATGGAAGGGGACTGAACATTCAGTGATTCCACCAAGGCTACCCAGAGACTCATGGTATGACCTCAGCAGAAACCCCCACCCCACAAATCAGATCTCACAGCCTCATGCTCACCATCTCATTGTTAATACAAACTGACTGTACATATAATATTTGTGGTTTATTTTCCTCGCTCCCCTTGGGGTGACATAATTAACATTTCATTTTCTTTGATTTTTTGCCAACATTCCATTTTATAACTAAGGTGGAGGGGGAAAAATCAAAGCCCAACAGTCAAGCTGTTGAAAACAACCTGTGGTTTCTCGGCTTTTGTTCTGTGATGCCCTTTGTCAGGGGATGCTGCTAAACATCTTTCGATCATGCCAGATGGGTCTGTTTTTCAGGCCCAAAAAAGCCCCAGTTTTAACCTCTGAAATATGAAGACAGTTTCAGGTTTCATTATTTCCGCAACTTAAAAGATGGAACACAAAGTACTTGGCTTCCTCAATGTTACATGATAGCTGTTTTGATAACAGTTGCAGGTCTTATTTTGTTTCACCACTAATATGGGCTCTAGGGAATTCTTTTAAGGGGGGAAAATCATTATGGTGATCTTGGTTCCTCAAGACAAAGGGTGTGTGTGTGTGTGGGGGGGAAGCATAATATCAAAAAGAAATATTGGTGGAGGGACTGGAAAAGAAAAACTTCAATGAGCCTTCAAAAAGCTATATTAAATCCAAGCTGTTTTTGTGTGTTCCAGCACCTTCTCTCTTAGGATATATTGCATGGATTCTGTTATTTCAAGTTTATAGCTAATCTGCATGTAACACCTTTTAACATGCTACTCCACAAGCAATTATGCAAGCCGTTCTACAAGCGGGACTGTCCCTTGAGACCATCTTTATGTGGGCTGCAGATTTCCATTGCCTGTGGTACTTCCATTATTATTCACCATAGGACTGGTGGGTGCCAGTGTGCACTTAAATGTCCTGTTTCTGTGTTCTGCAATGGGTGATCAAATAACATACCCAAGTAAAATAAATCAATCCCCTTGCTTGCAAGTTAGAGCTGTATAGATATGCCATAATATGGGCCGTGGCTTTTAAAGCCCTAAACAGTCTGGGACCATCATACCTTTAGGACTGCCTCTCCTTTTACAGCCCACTACGGGTGCTTGTGTTCTGCTTCACACAGACTTAGTGGTGCCTGGCTCTTGGATAGCTCATTTACCTTCAACCAGAACAAGGGTGTGGGTTTTTCTTCTTTTTTCTGATTGTGGCCCCAATCTGGAGGAATGCTCTGTCTGAATGCTCTGCAGGGCCTGTAAGGTGGAATTATTCCTACAGGCATTCCATTGAGGCAGTCGTACTAGGCCTACTATCAGCTTCTCTGATTGTCATGCCAGAGTGCCAGCGTATTAAATTGTTTTATAGAATACTAGGAAAAAGGCCCGTTGTGGAAATAAATACAACGGCCTCTAGAAAGAGGCTCTGGACGGGTGCCCCAGCCTTGGACACTCAGTGTCAATTTGCTGTGGCGACCTCAGCAGGGTATAATGACACTGAGTCCACCATTTTCTCCAGAGGAACTGATCTCTGCTACCTAAAGAACAGTTGTAATTTTGAGTGATCTCCAGCCCTCACCTGGAGATTAGCAACGATGGTTCCCCAGAAGGGAATAGTTGGTTTGGAGGGTGGAGTCTATGGCTTTGTACCTGTCCGAGGTCCTGAAACCTCACCCTCTCCAGGCTCCATCCCTCACCTCTCCAGGAATTCCCCACCTGGAGTTGGCAACCCTATCTCCTTCCCAGCCAATCATCAACCTACCTTTATTTCCCCTTCACTCTTCAGCTTTCCACCCCCCACACACCTGCAGCCTCTCCCATGCTCTGAAGCCCTCACTGCTACATCACATTGGCTGTCATACGGGGGCCATCTCAGCAGCATATCAGGATACAGAGCCCACCATTTTCTCCAGGGGAACTGATCTCTGCCATCTGGAAAGCAGTTGTAATTCTGAGTGATCTCCAGCCCTCACCTGGAGATTGGACACATTGTACCTCAAAACAGCAAAACTGTTTAGAATGTTAGAGGCAAAAGCCAATCAAGTCACATATGCAAACGACCTCTGTGTTCCGAGGCAGAGGCCAATGAGGCTGCATATGCAAATAACCTCTGTGTTCTGACTGGCTATGGGGGGGAGAGGATTAGCAAAATGTTTAGAATGTTGGAGGCAGGACTCAGGCAAAGCAGCCAGTGGATAGGGAGACCCTCTGAATGACAGATCAGAGAGCGAACTGATTTTGGAGTGGGTGGAATGTTCTAGAGAAGTGCCACCACCATTCGGCTTTTATTTATAAGGGAGATTTGTATTTTTAGTTATGTATTGAGCCAATTCTGTGTAGTGGTTAAGTGTGCGGACTCTACTCTGGGAGAACTGGGTTTGATTCCCCACTCCTCAACTCACAGCTGCTGGATGACCTTGGGCAAGCCATAGTTCTGGCACAGCTGTTCTTGAAAAGAGCAGTTTCTGTCAGAGCTCTCTCAGCCCCACCTACCTCACAGGGTGTCTGTTGTGGGGAGAGGAAGGGAAAGGAGTTTGTAAGCTGCTCTGAGACTCTGAGTGATGGGTGGGGTATAAATCCAATCTCCTCCTCCTCCTCCTTCTGCTTTGTAGTTATGTTGTTAACCAAGCCCCCCCTTGCCAGGGAAGCGGTGGGATATAATTGAAACAAATAAATAAACAAATGGCTGTGGTTGGATTTGAATTTTTATTTGTTTGTTGATTTATTTATGGGCAGAATGAGTTTTTTTCCAATGTCAAATGACCAAACAGGACTACTAAGAGGCAATGTTGTGTCTAAGTTCTGGAAGACCTGCGTCTGAATCCTCACTCTGCCATGGAAGCTTGCTGGGTGGCCTTGGGCTAGTCACCTGCTCTCATCTTAACCTACCTCATTGGGCTTTTGTCATGAGGACAAAATGGAGGAAGGGAGAATTATCTTGTAAGTCAATGTGGGCTGCCATTGGAAAGGAAAGTGGCATATAAATATTAAAATAAACAAACAGGTGTTCCATTAGGCCAAACATACACATCTTGTATGCACTTGTTTAGTAGGGCAAATGATAGTTTTGCAGAGGTCATGGCAGGTATAGGAGAAAAGCCATGTACTCCTCCACTGCTGCTCTGTTCTGACCTGCAGTCCCACACACCAGTACTTTAAAAGGAATTTAAACACTACATGGAGAGTCCAGTGTCTTGCCTATTTTGGGCCTGGTTTTTTAAACGAGGCAATCATTATGTTGTATCACTGCTGTACATGATGCATTGAATCCAGCCAGTTTTCACTCAGTCTTACAAGATCCCCCTCCTAACTACCACATGGCTTTTAAACATGCTGGGCCAATGACTCCTGCATCTAGCATAGTCTTCACAGGGGTTCCCTTCTTCCTTCTTCTCAGGGCTATTTTTGGGCAGGAACGCACAGGAACGGAGTTTCAGCTGGCTCCCAAGTTGACCACGCCCAGCAGGAACTCATTAGCATAATAGGCCACACCCAATAGCAGAAACTCATTAGGATTGGCTACATTAGGGGTGTGTGGCCTAACATGCAAAGGAGTTCCTGCTACAAAAAAAGCCCTGGGTTTTGACAACAAACAAGGTAAACAGAATAAGAAGCAAAAGGTGGGTGTGGCTGGATGACTATACTCAGAGCTCTACTGGTAGCAGGAGCTCCTTTGCATATTAGGCCACACACCCCTAGTGTAGCCAATCCTCCAAGAGCTTACAGAGTTCTTCTTACTGGGGCTACTGTAAGCTCTTGGAGGATTGGCTACACTAGGGGGGGGTTGGCCGATATGACAAAGAGCGCCCCCCCCCC
>NW_015173128.1:60514-65735 GCF_001447785.1 Gekko japonicus
GACCTCCTTTTCCATATGGGGCCCCACCCCCCTAGTGTAGCCAATCCTCCAAGAGCTTACAGTAGCCCCAGTAAGAAGAACTCTGTAAGCTCTTGGAGGATTGGCTACACTAGGGGTGTGTGGCCTAATATGCAAAGGAGCTCCTGCTACCAGTAGAGCCCTGAATACTTCTGGTAACACGGGGGTGCAGCCTAATATGCTAATGAGTTATGCTCTCATGGGTGTGGCTGGATATGCTAATGAGTTTCTGCTGTTGGGTGTGGCCTACTATGCTAGTGAGTTCCTGCTGGGCTTTTTCTACAAAAAAAGCCCTGCTTCTTCTCCAGCAGGGCAGAAAAAACGGCTTGAATCCAACCCACTGAAATGCTAGCATGTTATCAGAAAGGGGCAATATATGCACTAGGAAAGGGATGAAAAGGAATGGAATTCTGCCTCTGATTGACACACAGCATATCAACTTGGCAGTTCACATGGCAAAAAGCAGGTGTTTGAGAAATTTTAGGGAGAAAGCAGCTGACGGAAGGAGTTAACCCTTCCTTTCCTGATGCAAATTACCCCCTCCCCAGAACACTTTGCAATGAGGAGGATCCATCAGGACATTGTCACACATGGCCGCAAATGTAGTGAGTCCTTTGCCCTTAAGATACGGATACTTGCATGAAACAAAATGACTTTATTCGTGCTTTCCTTCCTTGCATCTTAGAAAATAAATTCCTCTGTTTCAACAGACCTTTATCATCTTGCTCTAAAATGGCTTAAAGTGGAATACTTCCTTCCCCCCCCCCTCCATCAGCTTCAAAGGTCAGGGTTTAGACAGTCCTTCCTAAGCCCCATGGATAATGTTTACAGTACTCTCAAATGACTTAAAATAGACTAAATTGTTTTGAGCTGACAGTCGAAAAGGTCACCAAGGAAATCAGTTTAGTCAGTCCTGCCTGCTTTCCAAAGCTTTCCTCTTCTTTCTTTTTTGCCTGCTCTGTACTACCTCTGTGGAAGGGGTTTCCCTGTAATTAAATAGGCCTGGTTATAAAACTGGCTAGACCGCAACTAGTTGGCAGGTATAGGGGAGGTTGCTCAAGACAGGTAGGGCTACTTGGCCTGCACCCTGAGACATCTGGGGGAGGTCTGTGGAGCAGGCTCTCCCATGCCCTGCAGCTGGGTGCCTTGTGCTGGGGGGCATCTTTTGAACCTGGTAGGAGACTTGTGGCACATAAGTGGAGAGAGGTATGAAGCTGGGCACCCCTCTGTGCAGACAGTGATCAGCAGGGCTATTTTTGGGCAGGCACAGGAACGGAGTTCCGGCTGGATCCCAAGTTGGCCACGCCCAGCAGGAACTCATTAGCATAATCGGCCACACCCAACATCAGGAATGCATTAGGATTGGCTACATTAGGGGTGTGTGGCCTAACATGCAAAGGAGTTCCTGCTACAAAAAGGCCCTGGGTTTTGACAACAAACAAGGTAAAGAGAATAACAAGCATAAGGTGGGTGTGGCTGGATAACCACACTTCTGGTAACATGGGGGTGCGTCCTAATGTGCTAATGAGCTGTGCTGGCAGGGGTGTGGACTAATATGCTAATGAGTTCCTGCTGTTGGGTGTGGCCTATTATGCTAACGAGTTCCTGCTGGGCTTTTTCTACAAAAAGAAACCTGGATCAGTGAGGATGGCAGAAGCACTGGCCAAGTTTGGAGCTGGGGTGGATATGTCCAAAAGCCAGACCAGCCAAACACTTTGCCCAGTCTGCCCTCAAACTCATCAGTTTAAAAAGAAATTATTTATGTTATTTATAGTCCACTTTTCTCACAGGGACTCAAGGAGGATTACACGTAGTGGGTCATGTTAGCTGCCACCTAGTGGCTGAGCGGGAGATACTTTTTGCTGAGCAGTGAGACTAAGCATGCTTCTGGAGTTGAAGGGGGAAGAAGAGGAAGAGGAGGAGGAGGAGGAGGAGGAGGAGATTGGATTTATACTCTGCCCTTCACTACCCGAAGGAGTCTCAGAGTGGCTTACAATCCTTTCCCCTTCCCCTCCCTACAACAGACACCCAGTGAGGTAGGTGGGGCTGAGAGAGCTCTCCTGAGAACTGCTAGTTGAGGGAACAGCTCTGAAAGAACTTATGACTGACCCAAGGTCACACCAGCAGCTGCAAGTGGAGGAGTGGGGAATCAAAGTGGTTCTCCCAGATTAGAGTCCGTGCTCCTAACCACTACACCAAACTGGGTCTTAGTGCAGGCCTTTACAAAGACGGATGCCTGGCTGAGGCTTTGTGTGCTGCAGTTCAAATAAAGCAGATTGGTAACACTGACTTGCTGGTTTGGACTCCCACTTACACTGACAGTGAGGATCAACTGGCTGCAACAGCCTGACCTGCTTCTCCACAGTCCAGAAGCGCAGAATGGCTGCCTAGGGTTGCCAACTCCAGGCTGGGAAATTTCTGGAGATTTTGGAGGTGGAGCCTGAGGAGAGTGGGATCTTGGGAGGAAGGGGAGCTCACTGGGTACAATGCCATATAATCCACCCTACAAAGCAGCCGTTTTCCACAGGGGAACTGATCTGCGTCATCTGGAGTTCAGTTGTCATTCCAGGAGATCTCCAGGCCCCAGCTGGAAGATGGCAACCCATTGGGAATTATGAAGGAATTTGATGCTGATAGAGAGGACTGGGTCCAGTGTGCAGAGATGTTCTCCAAGTATCTCATTGCTAATGATATTAATGAATGATGAAGATAAAAGATTGTGCAGTTTTGCTCAGTATTTGTGGAGCAAAGACTTATGACTAATCCGAAAAGCCCACTGCCACATGATTACAGCCCTGAGCCCTCAGAGACTGTATAACGCTTTGTTTATATGTTTTTCGTGTCTTAGACCTGGAATGCCAGTCACTGTGCTTTGTAGCAGAACTGTGCCACCTTTGATAGCGTTGTAATTTTGGTGACACTTTGAGTGCTATGCTTAAGGACAGGCTGGTCTCTGACATCAATGACGAGAGGGTGCAGAGATGCTTACAGGCAGAATCCATCTTGGACTTTAAAACAGCTCTGGACCTTGAGCAAAGTGGAGGGATGGCAGCTCAGCAAGCTTTATATTTGCAAGGGACCTCAAAACCACCTGGGGGATGCTTAGGCACTCACAGCTGCTGGGCATATGCTATCCAAAGCCACCATAGCTGCAAAGAAGCTGCCAAGGGAACAGAGAAAAGTGTAACTCCTTGTGGAGGGAACAACATGGTCAGCCATGCTCCTGCAGGAATAGCAAGCACTAGATAAACTGTATACTGTATCTCTGGTTTTGGTAGTCATTTTTGTTAGATTTTTGAGACTGAGCGAAGCATTCTGCTGGGAGAGCATATATGACGTTACAATAAATATTAATAAATAATATTTGATTGGTCTTTGTTGTCGCTTGTGTTATGACTTCCAGCTCAGTTTATTTTTAATCTTAATGCTACTATTTTAACTGGTGTTCCAACTGTTGTCGTAATAGACATATGTTGCACTGGTCAGGATACAAGACTGAGATCGGGGAGTCCCAGGTTCAGTTCCTCACTCAGGCTTGAAGCTCGTTGGGTCATCATTAGCCAGACCCACTTCACAAAGTTGTTGCATGGAGCAAAAAAGGAAAAGGGGCAAAGGATGTATGCCACCAGAGCGCTTTGGAGGTGGATTAAAACTGTAATAACAATGATTTGTAGGTGTTATTATGTTTTTGTTGTTTTGTGTGAGTCACCATGAATGTTCATCTGAGTAGAAAGAAAGCAGACCTATTTCAGTACAGATCCAGGTGGGCAGCCTTGTTGGTCTGAAGCAGTAGAACAGAGTTTAAGTTCAGTGGCACCTTTAAGACTTGCATGCTAATTTGCTGTTTTACACACACACACACACACTGTTAACTTCTGTTTCAATGTATCTGAGGAAGTGTGCATGCACACAAAAGCTCATACCTTGAATACAATTTTGTTGGTATTAAGGGTGCCACTGGACTCAAACTTTGTTATCTTTCAATACATAACTTAACATGTGTATTTCAATCCCCATTCTTTGTAAAGTCCTGCTTTCCTGGATTTGCAGTCCATTGTCTCCAATCCATCAAACCTCACTGTAGTCTTTCCCTTTCTTGCACCGTACACAACCCACCTTCCAATGTAAGTGTTTTCCCAGGAAAACAACATTTTTTTCTTTCCTTCAGTATTTATCAGTATTCCTTTCACTTTTATCCTGAAGACTCACAACAGCCCTTAATATTCAGTGACACCACATGTCAGTCAGTGACTCTGTGTGTATGTGTTACAGCCTAAGGATAACAGATAACTTACAAGTGATTGTTAGATTTTATTTTTTAAAAATCTGTCAAAATGTTATTCATGTATAGGATATCCTATTTCTTTCTCTTTTTTCATTTCTTACCTTGGTGGTTTATGTAACCCTATGGGTTTAGCCCTCTGATAGATTTTGGAGATTTTTGTTTGTTTGTTCCTGCAGGGGCCTGTAAGAATTGGCAGGAAAAAAATGATGGGGAGAGAGAGATTTCTGAGAAGAAAAGAAATTTCTGAGAATGCAGTGGAAAGAAAGATGTCTGAGGAGTAGGATGGCTTCTCCATGTACAGAAATCCTGTGAGCAGCTTTAGTCTACAGCACTTTAGCCTCAGAAAGCCTTTCAGAAAGACTGAGAAAGGCATAGTTTGGTGTAGTGGTTAAGAGTGTGGACTCTAGGAGAATCGGATTTGTTTCCCCACTCCAGGGCCAGATTTAGACTTGCTGAGGCCCTAAGCTATACAAAACCCAGAGGCCCCCTACTGTTTTAAATTACATCAGCTGGTCTCAGAAAAAAATAAAATATATATGCCTTTTTAATATTTGAAAATATATTGTCTTTTAATTTTTATTTTAAAAAATAAACGATGTATTTACAAAATCACAGAAATCTCTCCCTTATAATAAAAGAGTTTTGGGTGCCAAAGTTCTAAAATGCACTCCTTTAGTGTTAGGCCGAAAAAACTGCCACTCGGAAGACACTGGCTGGGTTCATTGGCTGCTTTGTGCAGTCCCGGCCAGCGTTCCAAGGTCATTTACATATGGAAGCTGATTGGACTACACTCCATTCCACACCTCAAACTCACCCCCCCCCAAGGCAGTTGGAATTTTCAGTTGGGAGAGGAGAATGATGTCAGCTGCTCCCTAGGCAGAGGCTGTGTGTGTGTGTGTGTGGGGGGGGGTTGTAAAA
>NW_015173128.1:66000-66210 GCF_001447785.1 Gekko japonicus
TTGGAAAATCTTGAGGAATTGTTTGGTGCATTTACGATGGGGCTCCTGGGGAACTATTGTTGCCAATCGTGGCCCAGCAGCCATCAAACCATTCTCTTCAACCCCCTGCTGTGCAGCTGACTTCCCCCTAGGGTTGCCAATCTCCAGGTGGGACCTGGAGATCTCCCACTGCTACAATTGATCTCCAGATGACAGAGATCAGTTCCCCTG
>NW_015173128.1:67758-112920 GCF_001447785.1 Gekko japonicus
CAACTGCTCTTCAGGTAGCAGAGATCAGTTCCTCTGGAGAAAACAGTGGACTCTGTCATTATACCCTGCTAAGGTCACCACAGCAAATTGACACTGTTTGCCCAAAGCCAGAGCACTGCCCCAGAGCTTCTTTCTACATCCCGTTGTATTGCTTTCACAACGGGCTTCACTGCTAGTAATTACATAATTAAAGGGTTTTAAAATGACAAATAAGACTCCAGCAGATTGCGAGGCCCTAAGCTGTAGCTTATTTAGCTTATGCGTAAATGTGGCACTGCCCCACTCCTTCACATGCAGCTGCTGGTGTGACCTTGGGTCAGTCATAAGTTCTTTCAGATCTGTTCTTTCAAGGGCAGTTCTTGAGAGATCTCTCTCATCCCCACATACCTCACAGGGTGTCTGTTGTGGGAAGGGGAAGGGATTGTAAACTGCTCCAAGAGTCCTTTGGGTAATGAAGGGCAGGGTATAAATACAGTCTCCTGCTCTTCGTCCTCCTCTTCTTCTTCACTGAGCAGCCCCTACATTTATTTATTTTTCTTATTTGTTGTCCATGGATGTCCCACCCTCACATGTATAAAGTTGTGAAAGTCCTTGATGACCAACAATTGCTGGATGGGAAAACTACCAGCTTTGAAGAATAGGGTAAAGTGGGTTCTATGAAAAAAGCCTACAGGAAAAAAGCCTACAGGAAAAACCCCACAGTCATAAATGCTCACAGGACACAATCCCACACGGGAAAAAGTCCACACAGAAAAAAGCCCATGTACATAAAAGCCCACATGGAAAAAAGCCCACACAGCTTTTTATACATATAGGATTATACTTCATAAAATCACAACACAAATTGTTGCATGTGAATACAGGTAATATCTGTTCATTCTCATAAAAAATGAATGGTTATCCACAATTATAAATATCTATTTCACTTTACGTGGTATTTTTCCATGTGGGCTTTTTTCCATGTGGACTTTCCCCCCACGTGGATATTTTTCCACATGGGCTTTTTTCCTGTGAGCATTCATAACCGTGGGTTTTTTTCTGTGGGCTTTTTTCCGGTCACCAGTAAGGTGTTGCTAATTTAGGGTCAATGGGTTGGGAGAGGAAGTGAGGCTGGAGTTAATGGGATTAGTACTAAGGTGAGGTCATAGCTTCTTTGGAAACCTACTGTAACTTTGTAATCACATTAAATCCAGCGAATATGTTGCCAACAAGGAAGTGTTTTTGCTTTTCAACAGGATACTTGAAACTTTGATGAGAGAGGCTTTCTTTTCAGTGTCTGCTTAAACACTCAAACATAGGTTTCTGAGTTTCACTGACTTAAGGTTTAGAAGGCAGGGACACACAACAAAGTCCCCAAAATCCTTCTTCATATACAGCTCAGGGATCACTACTCTTTCAGAAGCCAGTTTGGTGTAGTGGTTAAGTGAGCTGACTCTAATCTGGGAGAACCGGTTTGATTCCCCAGTCTTCCACTTGCACCTGGCTGGATGACCTTGGGCAAGCCGTAGTTCTGATAGAGCTGTTCTTGAAAAAGAGCAGTTTCTGTCAAGAGCTCTCTCAAGCCGATTCCGCACTAATGCTTTGCTCTCCATTCTCCCCGGATTTAATTGGCCCGATTCTGTTGGGGGAGTTCCGCATTACGGAACTCTGACCCAGGTTTGTCGCCTTGCCCCGAATCTAACGCCCCCTCCCCTCTCTTCCCCCACTTTTTAAAATCAGGGGCGTGGTTGCGTTGTAACGCACCCACCCACTGGAAGACAGGCATGCTTTACGCATGCGTAGTTGCGTTGTGCCAGGTCGAAAAAGGGAGGGGAAAGGGAGAGGGGAGGCAGGAAGGGAGGGGGAGGGGGAGGGAGAGAAGCAGACATGCAAAGCAACACATGTCACCTCCATGAAAATTGTGTCCACACCACCATGTCACCCTCAATGCATCTTTTTAACAGTTGCACTACAGCCCATAGGTTAGCCCCACGAAAAATTTTGTCCATGCCTCCACGTCACCCTTAATGTCTTTTTTTAAAAACAATGACACTACTTTTGTACCAATAGCGAATTGCAACACAGAAATGGGGAAACAGCAGAGGTACATTTAAAAGGACATTTAAATGCCAGTCAACGATGGATCAGTATTGTGTTGCAATGCAACATGGGGAGGGGGAACCTCATGCCAGGGTGGAAAAGGGAGGGGGGAGGCAGGAAGGGAGGGAGGGGGAGCTGGAAAGAAGCAGAGAAGCAGAGGGGTGTTGAAGGGGTGGAAACTGATCAATTTCCGCAGATATTATCAGGGGGTGACACCGGGGCAAGTGATTGTGCGGAATCGGCCTCAGCCCCACCTACCTCACAGGGTGTCTGTTGTGGGGAGGGGAAGGGATGGGAGTTTGTAAGCCGCTCTGAGACGCCAAGTGAAGGGTGGGGTATGAGACACTTTTGGGTAGTTAAGGGCGGGGTATAAATCCAATCTCTTCTCTTCTTCTTCTTCTTTTCGCTGGGCAGGGATTACTTTTCTAAAAAGTACTAAAAGCAGTTTCTCTTTTCAGCTTGAATGGGGACCCTCGTTCATCCACCCACTCCTTCTGCCACTTTCCCAGTCCACAGTAAGCACTAAACTGTCTCTTCTTCAACTGTCAATTCCCAACTGTCATTTCTTAACTGATGTTCTCCACAGAATTCCATTTGAACATCCTGTCACTCAAAGGTTCTCAGACTCTGTGAGACATTAACCCTTGATAATTTGTCACAGTAACCCTATGGGTTAACCCTCTGGTAGATTTTGGGAGATAATTTTTTGTTCCTGCAGGGGCCTGTAAGAATTGGCGGGAAATGAAGGGGTGAAATATTTCTGAGGAGAAAAAGAGATTTCTGAGAATGCAACAGAAAGAAATATGTTTGAGGAGAAGGAAATATTGTGTATAGAAACAATGTGGCTTTGTGAGCAGCATAAAAGTGAGCTTCAGCCTACAGCACCACTGCCTCAGAAAGCCAGCTAGCCTTCAGGAAAGACTGAGAAAGGCTTTTGGAAGGCCTACGAGAAAAACAGTGAAAGGACTCTTATCACCTCTCTAGTTTTAGCTTCATGCATGTTGCCTAAGTCTGAGTTAAACACATTTTTTCCTGCCTTGATTTCCCACCCTGGTTGTTTTTGAAGTACTGTTTCTTGAGGGGAAAGGTTTATGCTCCCAAAATAAAAGGCCTATGAGTTTGTTTTAAAACTGGTTTTTCTTTTCTTTTTGCCTCCTGGTAATTCCACTCCCTTGTTAGCAGAAGCCAAAGGTCTAGAGGCACCATTTATTTTTTCCCCTTCCATTCCCCATCTCCTCCCGTTAACCCACATAGATCCCATATTTTCTTCCCTCAGTTGTAGCTAGATAGTGGGGTTACACTTAGGGCAACTGAAATATTACTGGAACGCGAGCACACACACACACACACATATATATACTGTAAGATTTTTCTTCATTCCTTTTATCCCCCCCCCATTTTGTTTATAGGTTTGGAAATCTTATATACACATCCAAAGCTTTATAATATAAAGATAAGGGAGATTTCCCTAGGGACAACCATCCCAGGTTCTCAATAAAGAAGGAACTGCATTTGTTGATGTCACAATACTGTGTTGCATTTGGACTCATAAAATATATTCAGAATAACTTTAAAAGATTTCCCCCAAAACGATACCAGCCACTATTCTTTTTAGTAATCAAGCTGTTCTCTTATTAATGGGGGGTGGGGGAGAGAAACAGCAAAAGAAATCAACCCTAATGCTTGGAACCACCATACATTCCTTCACTCCCTACACTTTAACCCTCGATGGTTAAAGTCACATCCTGCTAGCCAATGGCAAACAGGGGACTGAGAGTTTAGCAAGTTGTCATGATTATGACTCTTTTCATTCAATATTAATGCTTCTCCATCGCCAGTCAGCCACTGCCATTTAATTTGATTTTTAACAGGTACAAAGTAAAATGAAAAAAAAAAGTTTAAGATTTCTGAGTTGATACTCACTACTTAGTGCTTCTGTGTGCCTTTGGTGTCTGCCCATGAGCCTAGTCAATCTTCCAATCATTTCTTGCAACTCCTTCTTAAACAGATACTACTGATGGTGTAGGTGCAAAATGCAGGCAGTGTAAGCTAGCCATCATTAGCCATTTAAAGGATGCATCCAATTGCACAAGCAGAAAGAGGTGACAAACTGCAAGCATTTTGGTGCTCTATAGAAGCTGGTTGATTTAAAGACTGAGAAGATTATGAAACAAGAGAAATAGCACTTTTTCTTTGGTAATTGAGATTTCTTGGGTAATTGATAGAAGGAATTTTATTTATATTGAATTAATTTTGGCATCTGGGTATGTAAATGTTGAGAATAGCCTGATTAGCAGCACTCATCTGTGGAGGAGCAGAATAGCTGTCACTAAAATGCCTCAATTTAAAGCATAATTTTGCATAAAACAATGTGTCTTGAGGTACAATTTGGCCAGAATGCCCCTTGAAGTAATGAATCACAGAAGAACACAGATGTCAAAGCTTAACACCACATCTCCAAGCTATGGCAAAATTAATTTTCCTGCAGCCTGGGTGCCGAACAGTGGATAAACTAGCAAGAGATGACTATACAAACATTGATGAAAGGATCTAAGAATGTGCCCTTTCAGTCTGACTATTGAACTGAGATGTGTAACTGAATAGCGTTTTCATTAGTGAGGTCACCTATTGATCTCCCCCAATCAATAAAACCGGAAACATAGGAAACAAAGTACTAGACAGGGGGAAAAAATACTCCTGCTTTTAATTTTTTTTCTCCCTCCTCTTTCCTTAACGATCTTAATGATTTTAGTTTTTAGTTTAGCATGCATTGGAACAATCCTTAGTGTAATGTCTAATTGAATATAAGGGACACATTTGGGGTCACTGGCAAAATAACTATGGTTGGCAAAATAACTATGCAATAGAATCAGGACAGATTGTGACTCAGTGGTAGAGCACATGCTTTGCATGCAGAAAGTGCCAAGTTTTCTTCCTGGCACCACTAGTTCAAGGATTTTAGGTAGCAGGTGTTGGAAAAGCCCTTCCTCTGCCTGAAAACCTGGAGAGATGCTGACAGAGTAGATAGTTATGCGTTAGATGGACCAATGGTCTGACTTGGTAGAAGGCAGCTTCAGAAAAGTAATAGACTTCTGTTTCTTGGACCAAAGCGGCTGAATCAGGGAACTGGAGGAACAATATCTATGAGTCTTGGTCACCCTGGGAGCCTGGGGCAAGATGCAGCTAATTAGCAAAAGCAGTGGCCCTGTTATCAAGAGGCAGGAAAGGAGGATATGTGACTTTGACAAAGGCACTCTCAGTCTGACTTACCGCATGGAATTATTGTGAGGAGAACATAGGGTACATATGCACTTGTCTGAGCTCCTTGGAGGTAGGGGAGGGATGGAATGGGAACAATATATGGTGTACACTGAGGTAGCCACATATTTATGTTGAGATGGGGCCCTTTTCATGTTACTGTTCTAAACCATATGCTATTCATTGTTGACCTGATTTTGAGTAGAGCGATACAGGGACGGGGGTTTCATACAGTGAATTTCCTTCTGTTAATGAGCCGTCTCTGAAGTACTATGGTAATTTCAAACAGTGCTGCTTTTCTCCTGCCCTTTTCTACCACATGATCTTCCTTGGACTTTTTAAAAAACATTCTAAGCTCAGCATTATAGTGCTAAGCCAATATAGCACTTCAGTGCTATAGCGGCACCATTGAAATGCCTTGACTCCATTGACTTATCAATGGAGTCAAGGCATCTCTTTGGTGTCGCTATAGCAGTGAAGTGCTATATTGACTCAGCACTATAGAGCTCAACTTAGAATGTTAAAAAAATCATGGAAGATCGCTTAGAATGTTAACAAAATCTGTAGAACATTGCACGGAGAAAAAGGGCAGGAAGAAAGTGGCATTGTAGGAAGTGCTATGGACATTTTAAGCAGCACACCACAGCAATTCAGAAGTGCTACAAAGGGGTAGAAAATGGAAGAAAACAGTTTCCCTCAAAAGTGTCTCAACCATGCTTTGCTAACCTGATACAAGTGGGTTTGTATGGACAGGTAAATAAACTCTGCTAGCAGCTGGTTACTAAAATGGGTCTGTCTAAAATGACAGAAAAAATCCATTAGCAACCAGTCACTAAAACAGAATACAAAGGCAGTTTGAAAAGGGCTGCTGTGTGTGTGGTGATAGTGTGCTGTGAGGCAGAGGGAATCTTTCACAGTTTGTGAGGGTCCTTGACAGCCTTGTTTGGACTGCAGGCTGTGGAAGGTCAGTAGTTCAGCAGTTCGAGACCCAGGGTGCCGCATGATGGAGTGAGCTCCCATCTCTAGTTCCAGCTCCTGCCAACCTAGCAGTTCGAAAGCAAGAAATTGCAAGTAGATAAATAGGTACCACTTCGGTGGGAAGGTTCCGTGCACCTTGGTGTTTAGTCATGCCAGCCATATGACCAGAGAAACGTCTTCGGACAGCGCTGGCTCTTCGGCTTTGAAACGGAGATGAGCACTGCAACCCTTGAGTCGGACTTGACTGGCTTTCGAGCAAGAGAACCTTTACCTTTACTGCCTGAGAAGCTCCTGTTGAAATCTGGAGTTTCATTTCTGACATGGATTTGGAGCTCTAACACTATAGGAGAAAAGCAAAAACCGAAACAACTTTTTGGATCACCTCCCTGAACTGAACAGGATGGGAGAGTCATAATTGGTGGCAGAACTCTTTTGTGATGAGTCTTTAACTCCTGGTTCCAAAGGCTAGGTCGAAAGTCAATTTCCTTAAATGGCAAACATAACACTTGAAAAGATGAGCATATTTTCCCTCACTTAATTCTTTATCTGTCTGTCTATCCATCTGCCTGTCTATCTATCTGCCGATCTGTCTATCTTGCAGAACAGTCACTATTTGCTCTGTCATCTCCTGTAACATCAAGTTGTCTCAATTAATTAGCATTTGGTATATCAATGCGGAGTTGCAAACGGATAATTTTCCAGTGTAAAACTATGACCTTTGGAAATGCTTTTTAAAAACAAACTAAAAACAACAATCAAAGAAGGGGGGGACGGATACCACCACCCTAACCAGCTTGTCACTTCATTGTAGCAATCTATTAAAAGCCTAAATGTGTCAGACATTCTCAGCAGTAAGGCAGACACATTTCAAGTCAAGAGTGAAAATATTTGGATCTCGTTATATAAACTCAATGTAAGCTTCATATATGTTTTGCTGGTAGAGACTCTACGGACTGACTTGGTTACCCTTCTGTTACGCATCACTGAACCACGTTTCTAAGGGAAACCAGCTTGCACCTTACAGCTAATACCATTGTACATGTTCAAAATTTGGTCATTTTTAGAATATGAATGTTTTGATTTTGAGGGCTGTTCCTGGAAACTACAATTCCCGGGGATAATATGATAAGGCACATGCGTGTGGCACTGCCAGCATTAATATGCTAACATTATAGGACAAGAGAAAAATCTCAGAAAATAAGTGAGATTTGTTTTTGAATGCTCACCAACAAACCTTACAAATACCGACGATTCCAAATTGAACCAAAGAGAATTCTCATCTCTAGTGAGCACAAATAGCCATAAAGTTGATATCCCGGAAATAGCTTTCGAATATGATGAGGGGTCTATTTTTGACAGCCGTATGTATGTGTATATTGTCTGGAGATAGCTCCAGACTGCCTCCCCCATTGCCGAAGCCTTGCCTGTCTGTGTCCTTCCTGGTGCTCCCAGTGGTGTAGAGTCCAAAGCAGCTAAGGGCAACCTCATCCGAAATGTCCAGCTGCAAGGTTGGGACTGGTAGGACAGTCCCTGGTATGGCAGGGGCAGGGATGGCTCCAGCAGGGGACGGTCCAGCCAGGAGGCCAAGTTTGTTGGAAGCAACAGGAAGGTGGGCTCACTGCAAGGCAGGAAGGGCCCAGAGACCCAGTAGCCCTCCCTTCTGGCTACCCTGCCTGGTTGCAAGGAGGAGTCAGGGGTCAGAGAAGGGTGGGGCAAGGGCCTGGTATAGGCAAGGCGAAGAGTTAATGAAGGTTGCTGGCCTCTTAGGCCAGGGATTGGCCAAGGCACTGGCTGGGGCAGGACCCCGCCTGGGATTGGGTGCCATTGGAGGAGGAATGGAGACAATAGATGTTAAAAGAGAGACACCCAACAATGGCTGGTTAGGTGAAGTAGGCTCAACTCAAGGCTGCGAGAGCTGCTGCTGGTGGAAGAGAAGAACAAAGTGAAGCAACTCCCCTCTGCTTCCAGTTCTGAGGCCCAGGAGAGGGCACAGGGCTCATGCCAAGATGGCGGAGAGACGCTGGGAAAGACTGGTAGGAGGAGCACCACACACATACACACAAGCACACATATTTATTTGATGTAACACTAAATATCTATGTGTGCTGTAACACTCTGATCTTAAAGATAGCTGTTATCTCCAATTGGAACAGGTCACTTTGATAGTTATCTCTTTATTAGCCTATCACTAAAACCCAAACAAATTGGCATTCAGCTGTCATGAAACAATATCAAACAAGACCTTTTTTTTCTTGGGCAGCCAGTCAGCAATGCATTTCTCACTATATAATAAATTGGGACGATGACTGAAATGAAGAACACCTGATAGGCAATCAAATGTCAATGAAATTTTTGTTGATGTTGTTATTTGAAGCCTGAACCTAAAATAGCATTTCGATGCTCTTTGATAGGGAACACCATTAGAGGAATCTAAATGTCAGCACACCAGAGTCTCTCGGCCTTTCACTTCATATAATACCGGCAAAAGAATTTGTGTGCAGGCAATTGTGGATTTTACGGTTTATTCTTGTCTAAAGGGAAACTCCGGGAAATAGTCAAGAAAATCCAACACACAATAAACAAGAAGTAATAGCTCCCCCCCCCAAAGCTAAGACAAAGATGTGGAATCCTTTTTTTAAATTGTGACAGAATCCAGCATACAACATACTTAAAATATTTCTTTGAACTATGGAAGGGACTACTGAGCACAATAAACCCTTTACAACCTATTGATAGAAAAAGGCAACTTGCTTTGATGAGTGGGGAATTTTTTTCCCCCAATAAGAGTCTGCATATTTTTTCTGTTCTGATCACATTCATTATCCAAGAATTATTAATGGATTAGGTTTGGGATGTGTATTGAGGGCTCTTGTTTTGACCGTGAGTCAACCAGGAGGACATGTATTTGTGTCACTGGAAAGTCAGCAAGGGCCACTTTGCATACAACTAAAAGAAAAAGACAGGCCCCGGTTACACGGGCCAGATAACGCAGGGGGGGGGGAAGGAGTGACTGTTCGCCCCGGAGCAAAAGAAAGTGCGGTAGCCTGATCACACGGTCCCCCGAGTCTCCATGCTTTGGCTGTTAGCTGGCAATCACACGCCGATGCTGCAGCGTGGCAAAGAAACGGCACGGCGTGATCACACAAGCACTTCACGTTTGTGCTCATGCTCAGTTCCGCGGAGCAGCACTGCTTTCAGTTTCGTGTTTGTGCGCATGCGCTTACGAAAAACATCTGGTTTGCGATGGGACGTGGATGGGCACCGGATGCCACGGGAGACTAGCACTCCCACGATCAGACATCCACCTGTGCCGTGCGTTTTCCAGATACTAGTGCACTTTCCTTGGTACTTTTTAACTCCACATCTTCGGTGGGATGCCACGGGTTGGCTATGGGTGCGCTACGCTTCCCAGATGTTGCAGTGTGATCATGCCCCGAAAATCCGCCCGACATTCGTGCCTTTTGCGCGGCAAATTCTCTGTGTGATTGGAGCCATAGATGAGTTGCTGGTGCCTTTTATCTTCATTCTTCCACAGCATATCCAATGAGGGAAAATACACACATCCCCCATGGAGTAAGGTACTGTCTCCTGATGCATGGGAAGAATGTGCATTTCCCTGTGGAAGATAAATAGTAGTAGAAGAAGAGATTGGATTTATACCCTGCCCTTCACTCAGAGTCTCAGAGCAGCTTACAAGCTCCTTTCCATTCCCCTTCCTACAACAGACACCCTGTGAGGTAGGTGGGGAGGACAGCTCTGACAGAACTATGGCTTGCCCAAGGTCATCCAGCAGCTGCAAGTGGAGGAGTGGGGAATCAAACGTGGTTCTCCCAGATTAGTGTCCTCACACTTAACCACTACACCAAACTGGCTCTTCTTTTTTCAAGATGCAACTAGGGTTACCAGCCTCAAGGTGGTGCCTGGAGTTCTGGAATTACAATTGAGCTCCAGAATACAGAGATCAGTTCCCCTGAAGGAAATGGCAGCTTTGGAGGAGGAACAGAAGTTCTAGAGTGACATTACATTCCCACCGAGCATCCTTCCCAAACTCCACCCTCCCCAGGCACCTCCCCTAAATCTCCAGGTATTTCCTGAGCTATCATTGGCAATCCTAGGCATGACTTAGAATAATGGAAATGGAAGAAGATCTTTCATGGTGACAAGGTCTCCAGGTACAATACAGGGAAGGGATGGATCAGAGGTTGCAAGAGGAATGGGAAGGAATAGCCATGGAGGAACCATTGCTACTTTGTCTCCTACTTAAACAGGAAGTTCAAAAGTCCATGCCTAGTGTCTGTGGGGGAGTATCTTAAAGGATGAAGAATGCTCCTTATTTTGTTCTTTTTTAATACTTGCTTATACTTCAGTCAACATTTCCTGCTCTCTGCTTTTCACTGTTGGTTCTGTAGATTTTTTGTGTGCGCTGTGCCTTTAGGTAGTGAAGGGCAGGGTATAAATCCAATCTCTTCTCTTCTTTTGTATGGTTTTAATAACAATGTGTACATTTTTATGCATCGTATATATGCTATTTATATCTATAATATTTGTATAATACTGATTTATTAATGCACAAAGAACATTGCAATGCATATATTTTATAGGAAAATTTAGTGTGAGAAAACAAAGAAGAGCGCAAAACTGAAGAAGCCCGCGTTTCACTTGCACAACAGAGAAGCAAATTAGAATAGGGGTTTTTCAGGTGGAAACAGCAGAGATGAGAAACCCAATATCATTCCTCAACATATTTGCATTTGTGTGAGACTGATACTCATTCCGATCAGCCTGTTAGGGCACAAGTACCTCACAGCCACACTGCAGTGTCTATCTGAAAAACAACAGCAACAATACTCCATATCTCTCCTTATATATAATTGAGTAAGAACATTCTATATTGAACATTCTAAATTTGGCCCCTTTAGTGTATGGACGCTTGAACTG
Source organism: Gekko japonicus (assembly GCF_001447785.1). Classification (NCBI taxonomy): domain Eukaryota; kingdom Metazoa; phylum Chordata; class Lepidosauria; order Squamata; family Gekkonidae; genus Gekko; species Gekko japonicus. Next base: position 79,012 of record NW_015173128.1, read on the forward strand.
TCAGTCAGAAGACGCTGGCTGGGTTGACTGGCTGCTTTGTGCAGTCCCGCCCAGCATTTCAAGGTCTTTTGCATATGGAAGCTGATTGGACTTCACTGCATTCCACACCTCAAACTCACCCCCCTCCCCGCAAGGCAGTTGGAATGTCAGTTGCATATGGAACCTTCAAGGTCTTTTGCATATGGAAGCTGATTGGACTTCACTGCATTCCACACCTCAAACTCACCCCCCTCCCCGCAAGGCAGTTGGAATGTCAGTTGCATATGGAACCTTCAAGGTCTTTTGCATATGGAAGCTGATTGGACTTCACTGCATTCCACACCTCAAACTCACCCCCCTCCCCGCAAGGCAGTTGGAATGTCAGTTGCATATGGAACCTTCAAGGTCTTTTGCATATGGAAGCTGATTGGACTTCACTGCATTCCACACCTCAAACTCACCCCCCTCCCCGCAAGGCAGTTGGAATGTCAGTTGCATATGGAACCTTCAAGGTCTTTTGCATATGGAAGCTGATTGGACTTCACTGCATTCCACACCTCAAACTCACCCCCCTCCCCGCAAGGCAGTTGGAATGTCAGTTGCATATGGAACCTTCAAGGTCTTTTGCATATGGAAGCTGATTGGACTTCACTGCATTCCACACCTCAAACTCACCCCCCTCCCCGCAAGGCAGTTGGAATGTCAGTTGCATATGGAACCTTCAAGGTCTTTTGCATATGGAAGCTGATTGGACTTCACTGCATTCCACACCTCAAACTCACCCCCCTCCCCGCAAGGCAGTTGGAATGTCAGTTGCATATGGAACCTTCAAGGTCTTTTGCATATGGAAGCTGATTGGACTTCACTGCATTCCACACCTCAAACTCACCCCCCTCCCCGCAAGGCAGTTGGAATGTCAGTTGCATATGGAACCTTCAAGGTCTTTTGCATATGGAAGCTGATTGGACTTCACTGCATTCCACACCTCAAACTCACCCCCCTCCCCGCAAGGCAGTTGGAATGTCAGTTGCATATGGAACCTTCAAGGTCTTTTGCATATGGAAGCTGATTGGACTTCACTGCATTCCACACCTCAAACTCACCCCCCTCCCCGCAAGGCAGTTGGAATGTCAGTTGCATATGGAACCTTCAAGGTCTTTTGCATATGGAAGCTGATTGGACTTCACTGCATTCCACACCTCAAACTCACCCCCCTCCCCGCAAGGCAGTTGGAATGTCAGTTGCATATGGAACCTTCAAGGTCTTTTGCATATGGAAGCTGATTGGACTTCACTGCATTCCACACCTCAAACTCACCCCCCTCCCCGCAAGGCAGTTGGAATGTCAGTTGCATATGGAACCTTCAAGGTCTTTTGCATATGGAAGCTGATTGGACTTCACTGCATTCCACACCTCAAACTCACCCCCCTCCCCGCAAGGCAGTTGGAATGTCAGTTGCATATGGAACCTTCAAGGTCTTTTGCATATGGAAGCTGATTGGACTTCACTGCATTCCACACCTCAAACTCACCCCCCTCCCCGCAAGGCAGTTGGAATGTCAGTTGCATATGGAACCTTCAAGGTCTTTTGCATATGGAAGCTGATTGGACTTCACTGCATTCCACACCTCAAACTCACCCCCCTCCCCGCAAGGCAGTTGGAATGTCAGTTGCATATGGAACCTTCAAGGTCTTTTGCATATGGAAGCTGATTGGACTTCACTGCATTCCACACCTCAAACTCACCCCCCTCCCCGCAAGGCAGTTGGAATGTCAGTTGCATATGGAACCTTCAAGGTCTTTTGCATATGGAAGCTGATTGGACTTCACTGCATTCCACACCTCAAACTCACCCCCCTCCCCGCAAGGCAGTTGGAATGTCAGTTGCATATGGAACCTTCAAGGTCTTTTGCATATGGAAGCTGATTGGACTTCACTGCATTCCACACCTCAAACTCACCCCCCTCCCCGCAAGGCAGTTGGAATGTCAGTTGCATATGGAACCTTCAAGGTCTTTTGCATATGGAAGCTGATTGGACTTCACTGCATTCCACACCTCAAACTCACCCCCCTCCCCGCAAGGCAGTTGGAATGTCAGTTGCATATGGAACCTTCAAGGTCTTTTGCATATGGAAGCTGATTGGACTTCACTGCATTCCACACCTCAAACTCACCCCCCTCCCCGCAAGGCAGTTGGAATGTCAGTTGCATATGGAACCTTCAAGGTCTTTTGCATATGGAAGCTGATTGGACTTCACTGCATTCCACACCTCAAACTCACCCCCCTCCCCGCAAGGCAGTTGGAATGTCAGTTGCATATGGAGGCAGCAGCGGCAGCGTTGATTCAGGAGGGGGAGGGGGGAGCAGGGGAGGGGGCCTGCAAAACCAGCGGGGAGGCAGGCCCCGTAGGCCCCACGCAGCGTACGGGCCTGCCCAGGGATATGGGCCAACCTGTTTGATATGTACAGAGGGACAACAATATATTCCTGGAGGACATGTGGCAAGGACTGCGGGTGGCTTTAGGCCCCTCGGTGGGCACAGGGTCCTAAGCAGAGGCTTGCCACTGGCATCTTAGTGCAGGAAAAAGGGAGAATTAATCTGGTGATTACCATGTGGCACCTTCCTTGTTGGGGTCAGGGGGGCCTTAGGCACAGTCTTTGGGTTTTGCAGCCCAGGACTGGGAATGAAGACTGCCTGGGGGCTGTCCTGGATAAGCTTCTTCCAGCTGAGGTTTGTGGCTTGAGGAGGGGAGCCCCAGGGCAGCACCCTGTTTTCCAGGCAGTGAGTAAAAGGGATAGCTCACACCCAGGGCAAAGGAGGTTGTCTGGGGTGATCAATGGCCTTGGTCTATTCCCGCACTCAGAATTTGCCCTTGCTGGAAAAGTGTAAATAGTTAATAAAGTGTCCTTGGTTAAAACCCAACCTGTTGTCTGTCTCTTTCTTCTGATGGGGGTGAGGGGTGGTAGAAGAAGAAGAAGAGATTGGATTTATATCCCGCCCTTCACTTGGAGTCTCAGAGTGGCTTACAAACTCCTTTCCCTTCCCCTCCCCACAACAGACACCCTGTGAGGTGGGTGGGGCTGAGAGAACTCTGACACAAACTGCTCTTTTTCAAGGACAGCTGTGCCAGAGCTTGTGACTGACCCAAGGTCACATCAGCAGGTGCAAGTGGAGGAGCGGGAAATCAAACCCGGTTCTCCCAGATTAGAGTCCGCGCACCTAACCACTACACCAAACTGGTAATGAGCTGTTCCTCTTCTGTAAGTATCCAGTATTTTTTAAAAACCTCTTCTCTAAAGAAGGGAACCGAGGCTAGCACTGTCCTGTATGGTAGTGGTGGAAAGTGCCTTCAAGTTGCAGGCAATGTATGGTGACCCTGTAGAGTTTTCAAGGTACGTGTCAAACAGGGCTGGTTTGTCATTGCCCGCCTCTGTGCAGCAACCCTGGACTTCACTGGATGTTTCCCATTCAAATATTAACTAGGGCCTGTCCTGCCTCTCTTCCAAGATCTGATGAGATTGGGCTAGCCTGGACAATCCAGGTCAGGTAACTATTATATATGGATTAGTATTGTCTAACTTATTACAACCAAGTATTTCTTTTTTTTAAAAAAAGGTGTTCTTTTCTGACCACAATAAAAGGCAGAATATTGCTATATCAGTTTCCTCCTTTACTTTTGCATGCTTAACTTTAGAGGATATTATCTTTGGTGGATTCAGAATTTACTCCCCCCCCCCATATGCATTTAAATGCAAATGATGTCCATCTCTTGATGGACTCCAAACCCCTTTCCTGGTGCTGCTTGGCACTATGCCCAAAGAAATCATTCAGAATATATTTATGTGTATTTTAATGTGTTTTAGGACATTTGAAGGTAAATGTATTTTCTATTACTTTCTGCTTTACAAATTCCAGGAGAGATGTAGCTAGATAGATCGCCACTTCATATTGTAATAAAAACTCCATTATATAAAGCAGATAACAGGAAAGGGGGGGAGGTGGAAATCTCTGTGCATTTAAAACATCACAATAGGTGATAAATGTACATTTAAGCTGGAAATTCTATCTGGATCATTATCTGTGCTGTGCAACATATGTTCTTGCCATCCTTCCCTAGTCTGTTTCAATTGAGGTTTACAGTGCATGCTTCAAGCTATTGTTAGGATGCTGAAGATTATCTGGGAAATGTTGTGGCTGGTGGTTTGGGCTTGAGTACAGATTGATTATATTAATACTAGCACAGAGGAAAAAAAGACTTTGGGATATGGAAGCATTTTCAAAAATGTAATGCTATAGCCTACCTTGTGCTTTTGGAATGGGTAACACTGCCAGCCCAGCCAGCCAGGAAGGGGGGGGGGGAACCCTGCCCTGCCTACGTTTAATAATTTTCTCATTTGTCCAGTTACCAGACAAGCAAAGGGAAATGCTGTGTCAGCTTCACCTTTGTATGCTGCATGACTCCCCGTGTTCAGGGAGCTCTCTCTGGGGGGTTCCATCTTTCCGCTACCAGATAAATGTCACATTATGTAACAGAGGAGTTAAAATGATTCATAATGGAATAGTTCATCTTTAACAGTGTCCGTGGGCCTAATGTCTGATTAAACGGAGTAGTCTTGCTGTCTTCAGTGAGCAATTTCCCCTTCACTTGGTATGCACTGGGTTGGCACAGCTCCACTCCTGGTGGAGTTTCCTAGAATGCCTGCAGCCACTACTGGGGCACCCTTATTTTAGGACAAGGATGGGATTGGTTCCCTCACCATTGCAGCAGTTGGCTCACCTGTTCACTCCTTCTCACTCCAGACTGGCAAGACCTATGGATTGGCCCTAGTCCTTGAGGTTGCCAAAGACCTTGAGCATGCCTGCTGCCTTCTTTTTGGCAGGGCTCTTTTTGTAGAAAAAGCCCAGCAGGAACTCATTAGCATAATAGGCCACACCCAACAGCAGAAACTCATTAGCATATTAGCCACACCCCAACAGCACCATCCATTAGCATATTAGGCCACACCCCATGTCTTCCCTTGACTTGCCCAGGTGCCCCACGGCTGTGGGATGCCTGGCAAGCCGACCCTTAAATGCCTCCCCTATCCTTCCAGGCCCCCCGCCGGCCTGCCCACTTTGGAGTCGCTGGGGGGGGTTTGCTCTCCAGGCCTTCCCTCTGTAGCCACGCGTTCAGAGGTTTTAGCTGTAGTGGGCGTGGCCAACTCTGAAGCCAGCCGGAACTCTGTTCCTGTGCGTTCCTGCCCAAAAATAGCCCTGCTTTTTGGTATCTTCATAGGGTTGCCCCCATTCTCCTCCTACCTCTTCCATTCATCTGCTATTTCCCATCTATGCCCCCTTTCTGCCTTTTACTCCTGAGTGCTCATGAGGCCTTTGCTTTGTTCCCCAAATATGGCCTGACCACCTACCACCACCATAACAGGTGACTGCCCGCTCCTCACTTTGTGAGATACTCTGGAAATCTTGTTGGTCTTTAAGGTGCTACTGGACTGCAGAACAACTCAGGTATTCACCTGACACTGTACCTTACTTGGGTCCATCCTTCCCCTTCCTCCTATTCTGAGCATCCTGTGACAACATCTGAAGTGAATTAGATTTATATGGGCCCCGGTCAGATGAAAGGTTTTGGGCCAGGAGAGGGATGGATCGGGGGTGCAGCAAACGGGCGCGATCCCACCGCAACATCTGGGAAGTGTTGTGCACCCGTCCCTGATCCGGCCCTTCCGCCTGAAAAGCTGCAGCAAAACTAAACCACCTACCGAGGTGGACCTTCCAGCACGGCCGCATCAAGCCTGGCCATGGGATCGCCAGCGTGTCCTTCTGCTGGCGCATCCCAGGGTCCTGGCTGAACTGCACATGCTCACACATGTGCAGTTCGGCAGCCTCCCTTTCCCCACTGTGGCTTCCCCCAGCATCTGATCGTGCCGGGAAGGGAATGTGCCGCGACTCAGGGAATCAATGTGATCCCGCCGCAGCGTCTCTATTTTGGTGCGGCTTCCAAAAGCCACACTTTGCCCGTACCCCCCTCCCCCCCGTGTGGCAGGGACCATGGATATACATTTTTTAAGATTTATTTTTATTTCTACATATAGTCAGAATTGCCATTATTATTCTGCCTCTTTTGTTTGGCAAATATCTAATTTTCATCCAATTCTATTTGTGTTATGCTACTTTTACATTCTATCTCATGTTCATATCACATTGTGACATTAATGTGCAATTAATGGGGGGAAACCCAGATGTATATTTTAATGGCAGTATGATAATTTTCTCTGATGTAATATTTAGCATCATATATATTCTGGTGCCTCGGAAAGTTATTGATTTAGATGGGGAGCAATTCTGTTATTTGTTTGTGGAGGGCAGGTGCAGTAAAGTGTCAGGAGCACGGATGGTGGTAACCAAATCTAGACATGGAGTGTAGGTTCTTCAACCCAGGATCCCTGAGGTCAGTGGCTGTGGGCTGAAGCAGTACATTGGTGATTTGATTCTGAAGTGAAGCAGGCAGAACTGTTCAGCTGACCAGGATCCTCACAGTTACGCTAAGCCTGACAAATCCAGAGGCTTCATATTGCCTGCTTACCAGAGCTCCTCTTACACCATCTGTCTTTGAAGAGGGTTCTGCTGCCTGAAGTTAACTAATCTCAAGCAATGAGATTTCTGGTTGAAGGCCCAGAATTCCTGGCACCAAGTAATATATGAGGTCCATAGTTGTTTATTATTGTTGTTGTTGTCTCTCTGTCTTAGACTATGCTCATGGCATAACACTTCTGAAGTATTTTCCACAATAAAGGCACCAATAAAACAATATTTGCAACACAACAAACTCACTTGAACACATGAAACTAGCAGCCTGAAAAATAAATCTCTCTTTAAGAATGACCAATACAAGCTGGCAATGCTCCCTCTAAGCTGTGGAGTCTTGTGAGCAAAAAACTACTTTGTGAGCTATTTGCATTAAGGTTGTAAGTGAGCAATTTGGCCACTGCATAAATTAGTTTCCTCTGGAACCATCGTTCCTGAGCTAAGACAAAAATGTGTGAACTGGAGGCTAAAAAAAACTGTGAGCTAACTCACACTAACTTAGCTTAGAGGGAACACCGCAAGCTGGCATGAGTCCCCCCCCCCATAAAGTCACATGGAGGCTTTCCCCAAAGTTTGTGTGATGGACTGTAGTGGATTTTCTCTCAGCATTCCCAGATCCTCTGTTTCCATTTGATGTCTTCCCATACTTTGGTCCCGGTCACATGGGCCGTAAAATGCGGGGGGGGGGGAGCGTGGCAGTTTGGCTCGGAGCAAAATAACGCACGGCTGCCCGATCACAGGTCCCGTCGAGGTCCCGTGGGTAGGGGCAAGGTGGCGATCACACAAAGATCCTGCAGCGTGGCAAAGAAGTGGCGTGGCGCAATCTCACCAACGATACGCACGATTCTGCGGAACAACAGAACTTTCGCTTTCCTCTTCATGCGCATGCACCGTTGGGTGCTTGTGCGCATCCTGTGGAGACTTGGGGGAAAAAAACCCTGTTTGCGACAGGACATGGGCGGGCTCCGGATGCCACGGACTACCACTGGAAATGCGATCAGACGCCAGCCCTTGCCCCACGATTTCTGGAAACTAGTACCTTGGAGGTACTAGTTTTTAACTCCGCATCTTCGGCGGCAAGCCTCAGGTTCGCCATGGGAGCTCTACGCTTCCCAGATGTTGTGGTGTGATTGCGCCCAGAAAATCCACCTATCATCCGTCTCAGTAGCGTGGCTAATGCTCCGTGTGACCGCAGCCTTTCTTTGTCATTTCTTTCTGCTCGAATCATATCAACTTTGGTCCAATTTGAGAAAGCAGAGAGGAATGACAAAGAGACTGCAAAGCGACAACCAATGGAAAACAAGGATACAAAGAAACTTGGAGAAAAACTGCTGCAAGTTGGTACCAGAACCAGTTTGGCGTAGTGGTTAAGTGGTTAAGTGCGTGGACTCTAATCTGAGAGAACTGGGTTTGATTCTCCACTCCTCCACTTGCAGCTGATAGATGACCTTGGGCAAGCCATAGTACTGTCAGAGCTGTTCTGTCAAGGACAGTTCTGGAAAGAACTCTCTCAGCCCCACCTACCTCACAGGGTGTCTGTTGTGGGGAGGGAAAGGGAAAGGAGTTTGTAAACTGTTCTGACCAAGTGAAGGGTGGGGTATAAATCCAACCTCCTCCTCCTCCTCCTCCTTCATGAGAAAACCCTATAAAAGAAACAGAAATAGGTGCAGAAAAAACTACCTAATCACAGCAATCAAAGCAGTCAAGGATCCAAGACTATTAAAAAAACAATAATCCCAAGCCTGGTTAAAAAAACCCCAAAGGATTCTTTGGGAGTGGTTGTGGCCCACTGGCAGACTGCCTGTCTGGCATGCTGAAGCTCCCAGGTTCAATTCCAGGCATCTCCAGTTAAAAGGACCAGGCAGTGGGTGATGTGAAAGACCCCAGTCTGAGACTCTGGAGAGCTGCTGCCAGTCTAAGTGGACAATACTGACTTTGATGGACCAATGGCAGGCCCGAAGCTAGTGTGGTGGTGGTGGCGGGGGCGGGGCTGAGGGCAGCACCCACTATCAAATTAGCCCTTCTCAAATTAGCATTAGTTACTGGACAGGGCTTTCCACAGGAACAAGCCAGTTCGAGGCCTGGAAATCTGAGAAGGCGACTAAAGCACACGGAGATCTTCTGGAGCCGGGCTTGGAGGCAGAGATGCCACTGGGCTTCTCAGCGAATGAGATGGCCTCATGGCTGCAGGTGGCCTGGGAGGTGCACAGCTTCAACTCCGTGGCCCAGCTGTGGGACGGGAGCCACACTTGCGTGTGCTATGGCATCTACCTGACTGCAAGCTGCTGGCTCCACAGACACAGCAGGGAAGCCAAAGCCAACAGCCAGAGCCTGGCCATGGAGCTGCTGCTGGGCTTAGGCTGCCTGCCACTGTCTCACTCCATTGCTCTGGGACAGGCGGCTGTGCAGCCCTGCAGCTCTCCCGATCAGGACTGCCTTCGCTCATGGTGGCTGCGGCTGGCTGGAGTAGGCACTGAGAGCAAGCTGCCCCAACTGAAAAGATCCAGTGCCCAGAGAGCTGTTCTCTAGATGGGGACCAGCCAGGTGCACTCCTCTCCCTCCCCCTCACTTCCTCTCCCTCCCTAAATTTAATTAGTGTGCCCCCCCCTTACAGAAAAATTCCTGGCTATGGGCCTGTTCCCAACCAAACACTTCCCCGGCTTATCCCGATAGAGACTTTGCCAGAAGATCATACAACGGTTTCCCCTCCCCTTGACACCTCCCAAAGGGTGGGAACTCTGTGCCTGAAGTCATTACTTGCTTTGGAGGCAGGGAGGGGTGTGCACAGCCTAGGGTTGTGAAGTGCCAACCACTTTGCTCATGTGTTCTGCTGCAGCATGTGTTTGTCATCCGGGAGCGTCCAGAGACAGTGTTAATAGACCTGATCCAGAGAACAAAAGATGCAGTCAGAGAACTGGACAATCTGCAGTATCGGAAAATGAAAAAACTGCTCTTTCAGGAGGCACACAACGGACCCACAGTTGAAGCCCAGGAAGAGGAGGAGGTAAAAGCAGAGGAGGCGGGGAGGGGAGGGGAAGAGGAGGCTGAATGATTAGCAAAATGCCAACAGTCACCACAAGATGGGTTGACTTGGATGGGGCTCATTTACCATCATGCCAAGCCACAGAGCCAGTGAGCCTGTTTAGCCTGTGTACAAAGGGAAAATTGCCTTCTGAGTTTGGACAATTACTTGCACTTTCCCTTTGAAAGCAGGAGTGGATTTCCACTGCCCTAAAGCGTGGCCTTCCCTTGCTGTTTTATACATCAGCAGTTCACCTGGCAACCTTATTTCTAGCTTGCTTGGAAGTATCATTTTCTAGCAAAACACAACCCTTCCATGTGGCATTCCCTATTGGAAGAGACACCTGAAGCTGACTTATACTAAATCAGATGACTGGTCTATCCAAATCAATATTGTCTGTCCTGACCAGCAGTGGCTATCTAGGGCTGAGGTGTTGAATTCATTTGTTATGAGGGCCGGATCCGACATAAATGAGACCTTGTTGGGCCGGGCCATGTGTGTCATAAAATGTAATGCCAGGTAGCGGAGATATAAACTTTATAAAGGACACAAACACAAAGGGTTTTTTTATTTAATTTAAAATAAAAACATGCTTCAAACATTAGCACTCTTGCAATATTTTCTTTATTTAACAGTGTCTGATAAATGACACCTCTTGCTCTGAATTATTGCATCAAAATGTCTGTGCTGTTGCAATCCTGAGTATGCTGTTCAGGTATGTATCTGTAAGCTGCAAACCTAGGATGACGCAGCAGCAGCAGAACTGGAAGAAGCAGCAGAAGACTGCCAGTTCCACTGCAGGCCTGAAAGAAGCCCTCCGGGGGCCTGATCTGGCCCCGGGCCACATGTTTGACACCCCTGATCTAGGGTCTCTGGCAGTGGTCTTCCACATTACCCACTACCTGACCATTGGAAATAGAAATGCGTATAAAACTCAAACTTCTACAAGAAAAAACAGAAAGAGGAGGGCTTGCATTTTCAGATTGGCGTTTATATTATTATGCAGCATCTCTGGTTTGGATTTGGGACTGGATTCAAATGACTGATCTTAGAATCCTAAAAATTGAAGGTTATAATTTACTATCAGGATGGCACGCAATTCTTTGGTATGATAAAAAAGATTATCACACCCATTTTAATCAACACATATTAAGAAAGGCTTTACTAAAAACATGGATGGAGATTAAAAAAACTTTTTATAGTAAGATTCCAAAATGGGTTGCCCCCTTAGAGGCTTTTTCTAACCCAAACTTAATGAATGAAGCTAAATCTTCGACGTATGAAATTCCTTTAGATAATAGAGGTGATCTTAAATCACAAGAAACGCTTAATGCGCAAGGTATACTATTTACCTGGTGGGAGAGAAATCAACTGGAGTCTAGGTACTCTAAAGATAGGCAAACCGGTTTTTTAAGAGAGAATTCAGAGCTAGATAAAAGGTTATTGGGTAGTGGAAATAAACTTATCGGGAAACTGTATAATTTTCTGTTAGATTATAAAATGGCTGATGAAGAAGTGAAAGCGTCCATGATATCATGGGCAAGAAATATAGGGCATAGTATTGCGTTAGATGCTAAAATATATGAAAGCAGTTTCTATGAAGGAAAATCTTTTTAAGATGTTTCACCGATGGTATTTAACCCCTGATAGACTTGCACGCTATACTCTATTTCTTCTGATAAATGCTGGAAATCTAAAGCTAAAATAGGCTCCTTTTATCATGTATGGTGGACTTGCGAAAAAATAAAAAAAAATTGGAAAGAAATTCATAACATTATAGTGCAAATAATGAATATCAATCTTCTGTTTGAACCTGAAATGTTATTATTGAATCTTCGACGTGGTCTCTGTGCTTCACACCCATGGGATCTAGTGCACACGCGCTGGATCGATCGGCATTGTAGCAAGCTCTTTAACGGATTTTCGCGCCCAGCCCTCGGGCATGTGCAGGAACCCCACCGCGCATGCCCAGAGGGATGCAGCGTCATCCCGCCAGTTTCTTTCTTTCCACCACGTTGGAAAAACCTTTTCTTCGTCGGTTCGATGGGTTCTCTTTTTTGGCTATTTGCTTCACAGCTCTTCAGATTTTTTCCTCAGTTTTGTTCCTTTTTCTTAGCTTTCTTCGTTTGTTCTTCAAAAAATAAAAAAGTTGTTTTTGTTGAGGGGCAAGTTGCCTCAGTTTGGCCTTTGGCTCCCCCCCAACCCCTTTTTTTCTTCTCCCTGTTCTATTTTTTATGGAGAAGTGGGGCTTTTTCAACCGCTGCAGGGGTTGCGGCAGTAAACTAGCTCCACCTGACCGCCACACCCTCTGTATTTTTTGTTTGGGGGAGTCTCACCGACCTGAGTCTTGTCAGCACTGTGCTAGGTTTTCAAACCAGACACGAAAAAAACGAGCTGCGCACCTTAAAGTGGCGCTTCTTGAGTCGGCATTACATCCCCCCTCAGTGATGGAGTCCGAGAGACCATCAACGGCTCCGGCATCGAGGCCCGCCTCTGACATCGCCCAACTGACATCGAAACCACCGGCATAGAAGGCGCAATCCTCCGCTTCCACGCCGGTGAAGAAGAAGTCCAAGTCGTCACGTATGGAGCTTAAGTCCGCAAAAAAGGGCTCTTCTAAGTCCCTAAAGGCGGCAAAGATGGGGAAGGTAGCGGTGTCTGCACTGGGTGATGCCCCTAAAGTGCCCCCCACTCCAACGGTAGTATCGGCATCAAAGGCCCATCCTGCTCCATCGATACCGACCATTCAGCTCCTGGACTCCCCTATACAACAACTGGAGCGTCCTTACTCCGATATCGAGACTGTGGAGCTCCTTAGTCGTCCTATGGATGCAGAGCCTTCTCCCTCTCCTTCCCTCTCCATCTCCTCCCTCAGAGGCTCCCGACATCGATACACATCGGAATTGACACGCCTCTAGCAACACGCAGCGTCACCCTCCACGTCTGTTGAACCTGTCGATATCGATGACTGAGTTTATAGGGACCGCTCTCAAGGGCATGCTTTGTCCCCGAGACAGACCCGATCCAGAAGTCGATCCCCCCGAGTCTTTCTCCCCCCCCCCTGTCTTGGGATCAACGCCAACTGAGGTATCTCTATGGGGGCTATCCACCATCCATGCCGTGGTTGACTCCGGCGGGCTATTCCGACTGGGATTGTTACTCGACCCACTCTGCTCACAGATCAAGGTCGCCCTACAGATCTAGACCTTCAGCATCTCTGTCTCGTCCTCCAGCCGATGACCCTTCTCACCATATTCCGGAACCCAGTTGTCCTTCCAACCCCCAAGTCGTTCCACCAAAGATTTTAACAAGTCAAACGGAAGTCACTCCAATCCAAATGCCAGATCAGGGCTCCTCTGATTCCGCAGAAGAGGATTCTGATATGGAGGCCTCTGAGGCTCACACCTCCCCTGACCACAAGTCTCCTAACCAAGCTGTCGCAGATGATCTACCTATATCCCCATCCAACAATCTCACTTCCTATGCAGACCTCGTCAAAAGAATGGCCCATTCGCTAGGTCTCTCAGTTGTTCAACAACAACCACAGGTTACAGATGCCATCTTCGATATCGTGCAACTGGATACCTCCACTAGCATAGCACTGCCCATGTCTACGGTCCTTTTACAAGCTGCGAAAGCACCTTGGGTGAAGCCTTCATCAGCCCCAGTGTCAACAAGACGCCTGGACCACATGTATAGAGTCCAGGAGACAGGAGCCGAATTTTTTTTCTCCCACCCTCAGCCGAACTCGATGGTTGTAACATCCTCGTCCAAGTCCAAACGAACGCACTCTGCACCTTCTGACAGGGAAAGTAAAAAATTGGACACGTTTGGGAGACGCTTCTACTCCACGGAGTATTGGGCGTGAAAACCACTAATTACTTAGCCTACATGAGCAGGTATCAATACACTCTGTGGGAACGCTTTTCTGAACTCCTGACGCATCTCCCAGAAGACAAGCTTCAGGCAGCCAGAGTTATTCAAAAGGAGGGCATGGTACTTGCGAAGCAGCAGATCAATACTTCCAAACATGCCCTAGATGCTTCTCAAGAACAATGGCCTCAGCTATAGCTCTAAGACGGCATTCCGGGCTCCATAATACCACCCTGCCACAAGATACTAGGTCTTATGTCGAAGACCTCTCCTTCGATGGCCTTGGTCTCTTCAACAGCACTGCCGACTCCATACTCCAAGATATGGATAAGAGCATAAAGGCCTCTCGCGCTCTATGGTTTTCATCTTCCACGAGGCAACAATATCACCCTCGCACTTGGTCTAGGCGCTGGCAAAAGCACACTCCGAATCGTCAGTCTCCTGACAGACAATGGAGACCGTGTACGTCTTCGGGAGGCCAGAAACTCACCTTTCAAAAACCCAGGTTTTGATCCGGTCAACAATCTTCCTACACTAAGCAGGCGAAGTCTTCCAAGCAGGGCTTTTGACTTCCCTCCCACCAAGTCAGCTCAAACCCGTCTTTCTCCCTTCTTTCACACCTGGCGTCATATCACAACGGACGAATGGGTGCTGCCCATCGTGACCCGAGGCTACCGTATCCATTCCACCAGAACCCCATTACTCCTGTCGTCGTCTCCACACCCCCTTCCCCACCTCTCCTAGAGGAGGGGTCTGTCCTTCTGCACAAAGGAGTCATCGCGCCGGTACCACCATGTCTACATGGGAAGGGGTTCTATTCCCGCTATTTTACAGTTCCAAAGCGAGATGGAGGCGTTCAACCGATTTTAGACCTAAGAGCGTTGAACTGCTATGTGACCTACCACCGCTTCCGCATGGTGTCCTTGCAGCAGATTATGCCACTCCTGCAGAGAAACGTCTGGATGGCCACCCTCGACCTCCAAGACGCATACTTCCACCCCTCCCACCGCCAATACCTACGCTTTGCAATTGGTCAACAGCATTACCAATATGCAGCCCTGCCATTTGGCCTCTCAAGCGCCCCAAGTGTCTTCACAAAGACTATGATTGGCTCCTGGTAGCATCCTCCAGGGACGCCCTGGTCTCAAACATCAACGAGACACTGGCACTCCTGGAGAACCTGGGCCTACAAGTCAATCGGGGAAAGTCTCAACTTCAACCGGTTCAGAAAATACAGTACATAGGTGCCCTACTAGATTCCAAGACATGCATAGCTTACCTGCCGCAAGACAGAGCGGCAGACATCATTTACCTAGCCAATGTCGTCCGTACCCAGCCTTCAGTCACGGCTTTCCAGATACAGAGGCTACTTGGCCTTAATGCCGCAACTACGTCGTTCCTGGTCTTTGCCAGATTAAGAATGCATCGCCTACAACTGTGGTTTATCCGCAAGTTCAACCCGACGGAAAACGCACATACCACCGTCCTAACCCCTCCTCCCAACATACGAGTCCCTTTACTTTGGTGGACTGTTCCTTCCAATCTCTTCCAGGGAGCACCTTTCCATCGTCCGTCACCCCAAATCACCCTAACCACGGATGCCTCCCTGTCGGGCTGGGGTGCCCATATGATGGGTCTTGTGTCGGAGGCAAGTGGAACACTCACGAGCAAAAACGGCACATAAACTTCCTGGAATTGCTTGCAATACAGTTGGCTGTCATGAGTTTCCTACCGCTGATCAAGGGGAAACGTGTTACGGTCCTCACGGACAACACCACTGCACTCAGTTATGTCAACAAGCAAGGAGGCACGGTCTTCCTACGCCTTTGCAACCTTGCCATCCAGTTGTGAGACCTTTGCATCGCCCATGACATCTTCTTAGTAGCCACGCACATCCCAGGGCACATGAATGTGCAGGCAGACCATCTAAGTCGAGCAGGACTCAGTCTCCATGAGTGGGAAATGAACCCAACCTACCTCCTCCCACTCTTCCGCAGAGGGGGGGGTTCCCCAAGTCGATGTCTTTGCCACCAGAGCCAACAAAAAGTGCCCTCTGTTCTGCAGCCGAGGCGGCAGGGACCTACAGTCTCTAGGGGACGGTCTCCTCTATCCGTGGTCCCGGGAACTTCTCTACCTCTTCCCTCCACTACCCCTGCTTCTGAGAGTGGTCCGCAAAATCATCAGCGATGGAGTAGACTGCATCCTAATAACCCCGTGGTGGCCGAGGCAGCCATGGTTCTCGACCATCCTCGAATTGTCATCAGGGGTCTACCACCAATTTCCTCCAGCACAGGACCTCCGCTTCCTGTCCGACTCCCCTCTCCTGTACCACAACGTGCCACAGATGAAGTTGACGGCCTGGAGAATAGCGTCAACAGTTTTTCCACCCGTGTAGCAAACGTTTTGCTAAACGCCAGCAAGCCTACTATGCGAAAGTCGTACCATTACAAATGGCAAAGGTTCTGTTCCTCCTTGGGTGACGATGCCCCTCGAGCCACCTCCGTGGGTCTTGAGAAAGTTTTCGAATTCCTCCTGTCCCTAGCTGACTCGGGACTTTCTCGCTCCTCATTAAGAGTTTATTTGGCTGCGCTTTCGGCTTACCATGTTCAAGTTGAAGGATGCACACTGTTTTCACATCCGCTTTCAAAACGTTTTTTAAAGGGACTGTTGTACCTTTACCCTCCCATCAGAACTCCTGTCGTTCCCTGGGACCTTCCTGTAGTTCTTCTTTAGCTCACGAGGAAACCCTTTGAGCCACTCGCAACTTGTGACCTAAAATTCCTGTCGTGGAAGACGGCCTTTCTGGTTGCTGTCACCTCTGCGAGGCGAGTTGGAGAAATACTGGCTTTCAGACATGACACGCCTTGCTTGTCCTTTTTGCCAGACGGTGCCCGCCTCGTACCTGACATCTCGTTCCTGCCAAAGGTAGTGTCAGAATTCCACCTACAGGCAGAGGTCTTCCTCCCGGATTTCTTCCCGGCTCCGACATCCTCAGAGGACAGACTGTTACACACCTTGGATGTGAAGCATGTGTTCCTGTTCTACCTGAACAGAACCCATCCGACGAGACGTGACTCCCAACTATTCATCTCGTATGCACCATCAAGGCTGTGGACTCGTCAGCGCCTCTCAAAGTGGATTGCGGGGCTCATCCGCCTCTGCTACCTGATCGCCAAACAGGCATTGCCTGGCCCTATCAGGGCCCATTTGACCCGAGCTGTTGCAGCTTCCACTGCCTTCCTCCAGGGAGTTCCCTGTTGGACATTTGCAGAGCCGCTACATGGGCTACGCCTAACACCTTCATAAGGCGTTACGCCCTAGACGTCCGAAAGAACTCTAGTACCAACATGGGATGTCACATCTTGTCTTTGGCTATGCCAGCACCCTCCTCCAGGTAGGCCACTGCTTGCTAATCTCCCATGGGTGTGAAGCACAGAGACCACGTCGAAGATAAACAGGTTGCTTACCTGTAACTGATGATCTTTTAGTGGTCATCTGTGCATTCACACCACCCGCCCTCCTTCCCCGCTGCTGTCAGCGTCTACATTTTCCATAGGGGTTGATCTGCGGCGGTTCAAAGGAACTGGCGGGATGTCCGCGCCCACCCCTCTGGGCATGCGCGGTGGGGTTCCTGTGCATGCCCGAGGTCTGGGTGCGAAAATCCATTAAAGAGCTTGCTACAGTGCTGATCGATCCAGCACGTGCACACTAGATCCCATGGGTGTGAATGCACAGATGACCACTCGAAGATCATCAGTTACAGGTAAGCAACCTGTTTATATTATGCCAGATATATTACAGAAGAAAGATGTTTATCTATGTACACATCTGGTAACAGCAGCAAGAATGATACTTGCCAAACATTGGAAGAAAGACGATTGTCCGACTCATAAAGACTATGTAACTAAGATTCCGGAAGTAGCAGAAATGGACGATCTGACCTTGAAAATACGTGGAAAAGAAGATGGGACTTTTCAAAATATATGGCGAAAATTCTATGAGTGGTTGGACCCACACTCATAGATGGTTTAAGCTTTCCTGATGTACTTACAGTCAATAACTTATGTATACCCGGAGAAGGATCTTATTTTAATCAATTGTTTATTTGTTTTTTTTGTTTGAGGTTTGTTGGAATTCAAAACAATAAAAATAAGGGCTTTGCCCGTAAAAAAAAAAAAAAAAAGGAAATAGAAATGCTGAGGATTGAACCTGAGACCTTCTGGATGCAAAGCATATGCTCGACCATTGGGGCCAGTCCCCAACACTTGCTCAGTCTTGGGGGTCTTTCCTGGAGCAAGGAGCTGTATAAAAGTGATTTGTTCCTCGAAGAACTACTGTCTAACTATCTGTGGAATGTGGGCGTAGTCATTACAGTCTTTAGTTTATAGCAGCCCTGGTAGTTAATAAGAACGGAGTGATATTTACAAGGGTGGCAGGTGAATCAGGCCTGTGTTAATATTCTTACCCATGAACACCATCCCTGGTAGGTGGAGGGCCTGTGTCTCAGTGGTAGAACATCTGCTTGGCATGCAGATGGTCTCAAGTCCAATCCCTGGCATCTCCAATTAAACAGGATGGGGTAGGAAGTGATGTGAAAGACCTACGCCTGAGACTCTGGGGAGCTGCTGCTAGTCTGAATACACAGTACTGACCTTCATGGACCAACCATCTGATAAAGTATAAATCAGCTTCGTGTGTATAAAACCAACAGATACCTGCTAGATCCAAAAAGACTTGCACACAGCCTTTGTTAGCTGCTGGTAGATATTGTTCAGCCGACGAGGGACTAAACAAAGAGCAAACTAGCTCCGAAAGGCCCTTCGTGTTATAAATGCAGTGGTTTTTTTCCTGCTAATCCAGCAGTCACCCCTTTCTCCCTTTAGGATCAAGACCACAGTGCGGGCCGGACAGGAACAGTGAACAGTGTTGGCAGCAACCAGTCCATCCCTAGCATGTCCATTAGTGCCAGTAGCCAAAGCAGTAGTGTGAATAGTCTTCCAGATGCCTCTGATGACAAGAGCGAGCTGGATATGATGGAGGGGGACCACACCGTGATGTCAAACAGCTCTGTCATCCACTTGAAGCCAGTAAGTCAGACTGGTTCCTGGGGAGCTCAGGGGGAGAGGCCTTCGATGCCTAGCATTTCTGTGGGGGAGGGACCGATGTATGTTTGAAACCGCAGTGCAAGGTTTCATCACAGGCAGCATTGAAGAGGGATTCTGCTGTTTGTGGGCTATGCAAACTCATTGAGGAGGGGAGTGGCCAGATATCTGGGCACAGGTGCCCAGATATTTAGGGAGGCAAATAGAAAAGGGATTCGTCATCCGCCTAAAAGGAGGACGAAGAACAGTGATCCCTTTGCCTGAAGATAAAGAAATTATTCTCTTCTGGAGAGAGCATCTTAGTGGACTGATCAAGGCTTTGCCTAAATGAGGATGTCTCTGCTCCTGTACGACTGGGACATGAAATTTTAGGTGGCTGTCCTGCAGAGTAAGGGGAGAACTGGCAGGCAGGGGTATATGTGGGTGTGTTTTCACTGGTCAAAAGCTTGTTGAATGTTGGCAAGATGTCACAGCTCATGGAAGGATGTCACAAGAGAGGTCACAGGCTGCTGAGCGAATGCTCCTGCACAAAGACTGTGCCTTTGCACACCTCCCATTCATTTCATTTGGGGCAGGAGAACTTCCCTAGTCAGCTGTTTCCCACACACACCGTGGGTCAGATCAGTCAGATCCCGCTCTGCTGCCCCTGCCAGAAGCCTGCCATCCAGAGGATCCACCTCTCTTCTCATTGTTGGGCTGCTTCATGCTGGGAATGACCCAGGGTCAGCAACGGTTTCCTCCTCTTGATGTGGGTTTCTGTGGATCCTTTCTGGACAGCTCATAATCTCACTAAAGCAGCTGTAACTTTACATTTTAATGTTTCCTTGAGAGTCTGGCTGTAGCTTCATGGTGGTATTTTGTTGCTAAAATATGTTTCATTACCTCGGTGATGATTACATCTGTGTGTATGGCTGGCTCCTCCATTTGAGGGGGCCTGGTGAACTTAGCCTTGTGACTTGGAAAGAATGCCGAGAGCATGCTGGTGTGTATGGGGATTTAGGGGGTTCAGTGGCAATTGCCCATTACAAGTTTTGAAACCTCTTTCTGCAGTTGACGTGTCTCTGGTGTGCAGTCATGCGCTTGTAGCTGCAGGTCTGTAAATGAAGTGCCAAATCCTGCAGCTGATGAGGTTTTCCTTCCCCCTCCTTTACAGTTTTATAAATCCAGTTGGCTGGCAGCAGTTGGCTTTTCAAAGTCTGTGATAGCAAAATGGTCAAGGTGCAAACACGGGTGTCTGTTAATACTGCTACTTCTCCCAAGGATGAAGAAAATTACCGAGAGGATTCAGACCCAAGGCTGAGAACGTCAGAACCGCATTCTCCACCCCAAGTGTCTCGCCACAGGTCCCATTACCGCAACCGAGAGCACTTTGCTACCATACGCACAGCATCACTGGTAGGCTGACATCTTCCTTCTGTGGCAGTGGTTTAGGCACTTGGCTAGAGACGGTCATTGTGAATGTTTGCCAGAGCCCTGTGCATGGTTGACAGGTTTGCTCCCCCTGCTCCAAAAATATAAGATAATTCATGTAAAACTGCCCCCAGTCCTATCCTGTAAATATGTCAATGAAGTCTCAGTATCTCTCATCTAATGAAACTAAGCCAGTTTTAAACTCTTTATAAAAGATGATTAAGGGACTGGAGCACATCTCCTATGAGGAATGGCTGAAGTGTCTGGGACTTTTCCATTTAGAAAAGGGATGATTGAACCGGGGAGATGATAGAGGTTTCTAAAATCATGCACAGGGTAGAGAAAGTGGGCAGAGAGAAATTTTTCTCCCTTTCCCAAAGAACTTGAACTTGTAGGGCATCCAGTGAAGCTGATGGGCAGTAGGTTCAGAATGGACAAAAGGAAATACTGTTTTGTCATCTAGTTATTAAAATGTGGGAATCTCTGAAGTAGTGGTGGCCACAGGCACAGAGTGCTTTAAAAGAGGATCAGACACGTTCATGGTGACTAAAGAGAACTTCCACATTCAGTGGCAGTAAACTTCTGAATACCATAGCTGGGAGACAACATCAGAGGAAGGCCTTGGCCTCTGTGTCCTGTTTGTTGGCCCTCTATAGTAACTGGTTGGCCACTCTGTGAGACAGGATACAGGACTAGATGGACCACCTCATCTGATCCGGCAGGGTTGTTCTTAGTTCTCATTTCCCTAACACTAGCACAGTTTTTAATCTGCTTTTCCTTGGAGAAATCAGAGTTAATTCTGTGAGGTGTCTCTGTCAACAGTGCTGCAGCACTGGATGCTCCCAGACTGTTCACAGGATTTGTCATCTCGGAGCCTCTGGTACTGAAACTGGGAGATATTAATTGTGGCCTTTAAGAGGCCAGGTTTTGTTCATCTGTACTCAGATGACATTGAAACAACAAGACTGCTTTAGGAATTAAATGGGCCTTTTGAAGTGTAATGGAGATAGCGCCAGTCTTAGTTCAAATTTGTCACAGCTGTCATAGGTCACCCATCATCTTCTTGTCAATGGTAAACTTTCCTCTGCAGATACCTGATCCAGTAAAGATGGCTGAGTGTCGCTTCTCAGAATGCTCTCCTATGACTCAGGGCTGTTCTTTGTAAGAGTAACGGGGTTCTTTTGGGTGTGGTGGCCAAAGGAGAGGAATAATTTTACTAGTCGTGAGTTGCCCCTAAGATTTGTGACAGCAATTACTTGTGTGCACATAATGCATGTTTATTTATTTATTTATTAGATTTTTATCCCGCCCTCCCGCAAAAGCGGCTCAGGGCGGCTTGCAACATTAAGTAAACGTGAGTAACCGTGGCCTCTGTCATACCCTGTCTTCCCATAGGTAACTAGGCAAATGCAGGAACATGAACAGGATTCAGAGCTCCGCGAGCAGATGTCTGGTTACAAGAGGATGCGGAGGCAGCACCAGAAGCAGCTGATGGCCCTGGAGAACAAACTGAAGGCTGAGATGGATGAGCATCGCCTTAGACTGGACAAAGACCTCGAGACGCAGCGCAACAACTTTGCGGCAGAAATGGAGAAACTCATCAAGAAGCACCAGGCAGCCATGGAGAAGGAGGTAAAGATTTATTTCTCCTGGTCTGCTTTGCAGGTGATGCTATTTTGAGCTTGCCGCCTCCCTTTTCTGGAGCCAGGCTGGTGCTTTGGCCCCAGATGCGACTCTTTGCAAGAGCCGGATGTTTTCTCTGCTAACTTTGAGGGTGGAATATGAACTAGGAAGGAATCTTGCATCACTGTGCCGGCAGCTTTATTTCATGTGTCTGTGATGAGAGATGCATTTACTTGTAGTTGTATTTCTTGAGTATGCCTTTTTCTCCTGGGCTTGGTGTAGGCAAAAGTAATGGCCAATGAAGAGAAGAAGTTCCAGCAACACATTCAGGCCCAGCAGAAGAAAGAACTAAACAGCTTCCTGGAGTCCCAGAAGAGAGAGTACAAACTCCGCAAGGAGCAGCTGAAAGAGGTAACTTTAATGCAAGGGCTCCTGAGCATGAGCACTATGGAACATTAGTCTAGTTAGCAGTTCTGATTGACAGCCTAATAGATATTGCAGCTGTCATGCAAAAGCTGGCCCTATTAGCTGTGAGGGCAGCTTTGTTTAACAGGGCCTTTGGAACAAGGATCACATTTGCAAGGAGATCCTTTGTTTTCTTTGGGTTGTCCTGTAAAACCCAAGGAGGAAGATAGGTAAAGGTTTCCCTTGCTCGGAAGCTAGTTGAAAGCTAGGGGGTGGTGCTCATCTCCATTTCTAAGCCAAAGAGCCAGTGTTGTCCAAAGATGTTTCTGTGGTCATGTGGCCGGCATGACTAAATGTCGAGGCACACGGAACGCTGTTACCTTCCCACTGTTACCTTCCCACTATCTACTTGCAATTTCTTGCTTTGAACTGTTAGATTGGCAGGAGCTGGGGCCAGAGACGGGCGCTCACTCCGTCATGCGGTACTAGGGTCTTGAAGTGCCGAACTACAGACCTTCCGGTCTGCAGCCCAACATCTTAACCTCTGAGCCACGGCAGCCCTCAAGGAGGGGGATACAGCTCCATATTATAATGTGCATGGCCAAGCAAAGCACTAGTCCCAGAAATCTGTATCTTGCAAGCCTTGCACTTGGAATAGGGAAAAAACTTCTCAAGCCAGGACTCCTGTGTTTCTGTGGAAACACCTCTCTTGGGTGTGTTCATGCAAACAACACGATATCCTAACAGATAGAAGGCGTCACTCTTGTTGCATGTATCAACTTGTGATTGGTTCAGGCATGTACTCTTGTGCTCATCTGGGGAGTTCCTTGCAGTACCAAGGAATGCAGAGGTGTGAAGCTTTTGGATTTTTTGCAAGCTAAACCAGTCTGCTGGTGTGTAGCGGGGAGCCTGTTTCTTTGTTTTGAAACAGCTCCATACCGCCTTTCTTCCCTCAGGCCCAAGGCAGCTCTCAGCAAAATAAAACCATTACAGACTGATAGAACAATTAAAAGGGAAAAAAAATCAAAACGAATATTTAAAACCCATTTCAGCACAAAAATTAGATCAGCAGCAGCAGCAACAACACAAAGCGTAGGGTGGAGGGACATCAGTGAGGGATTAAAAACTTGTTGGAAGAAAAGTACTTAACCTGGTGCTGAAAGTCATTGACAAAGCTAAGTAAAGGGAGAGGCCAAGAGTATTCTGAATCCAGGCCTGTAGCCAGGATTTTGTGGCTGGTGGGGCAAGCCACAAAAGTCCTCAGTGCAGAAAGAAAAGCCATTTAGCCAGTAGAAAGCTTTTACCAGGATAGAGCTCTAAATTGGAGCCGCTTTAGAGGACAGTTCTCAGCTGCTGCCAGTTAATCACTTCTGCCAGCCTAAGCAGCAATTCTGATAACAAGCCGGCAGGTGGGGGTGATGACTTCAGTAGTCAAGAAAGCTAACACTTCGGCAGAAAAACTCTCTTAAAGGAGACCAGTTTCTTGGTACAGAGTTAGAAGGTATCCTAGAGGTCACCTTCTCCACCCCCTTGCTCAGTGCAGGAATTAGTCAACTACAGCACCCCACTCTGCTTAAAGAGGTGCTTGCCTTTAAAAAAATGTTTTAAAATTCTTGAAAAAAGTATTTACAGGAGAAATTCTTGCGGCGCTGTGACTTTAAGAAAGGGGGCGGAGCCCCAAAAAGCCCCACCATAGGGGCCTGTCTTGATCCCCGCATGGAGTGGAGGTTAACTACTGAAAACACCATCTGCCTCACTCGTAAAGGTGGGGGGCACAAATTGGGACCTCCAGTGAAAAACGTATTGACTCAGCAAACTTTAATGGAGGTAGTCAGTCCCAGGCTGTACAGGGCTCTGAAAGTAAAAACCGCCCCCTTGAGTTGGGCCTGGAAACAAACAGGCAATGAGCAAAGGCTTCTCGGGATATAATAGTCTTATGTGTACTCCGCACCTGCTGGCAGTCTCGCAGTTGCATTCTGGGCTACCCAAAGTGTCTGACCCACCTTCCAGAGCAGCCCCAAGTAGTCCGTGCGAGAGAAATCTGATAAGCTTACCATGCCGAAAATCACTTTTCTGGTATTTTAGGAGCTGAATGAGAACCAGAGCACTCCCAAGAAGGAGAAGCAGGAGTGGCTGTCCAAGCAGAAGGAGAACATCCAGCACTTCCAGGCAGAGGAGGAGGCAAACCTGCTCCGGCGGCAGAGGCAGTACTTGGAGCTGGAGTGCCGCCGCTTCAAAAGGAGAATGCTGCTCGGGCGTCATAACTTGGAGCAGGATCTCGTCCGGGAGGTGCGTATGGCGGAAGTGGAGAAACTCTAGGCTGTTTGGTCCTGTAGCCCAGTGCCCACCAAAAGCCAAGCTGTGTCTCTCTGTCTCTCGGCTTACTTGGTGCCGTGTTGCACCTTTGGGTTGAGTTCTGTGCCTGCCACTTCTTGTGGAAAGGAGTACATGGAAGCGGAAAAATACTTGCTTTTTGTCCTGGGCCATGGCTGAGAATACCTGTATTGGATCACCTGTAATTTACTTACTTCATTTATACCCTGTCTGTCTCCCCAATGGGGACCCAAAGAAGTTTACATCATTCTCTTCTCCTGCATTTTATCCTCACAACAACCCTGTGTGGTGGGTTAGACTGGGAGTGTGTGGCCCGATCTTGTACACACCACAGTATGCAGATTAGAACAGGGATATATTTTGAGAACTGGCATTGAAGAGAGAGAAAAAACACCTGCCTGCTGTAGTCCCTGGGATCTTTCCCATAGCCTTAGCAGAGAGTGATGCTTCCTGCTGTTGCCCGTTTGCATTGGTTGACTTAGTGACATCCCAAAGAATCTTGATTGGGGAGGGTTATTTCTCAAGCTACTGGAATCCCTTACAGGTAAAAATCATGCTGGAAAATGCACAAGGCATGAAGCACTTTCCTTATAATATTTTTTATCTTTTAGATATTTTTACCCTGCTTTTGTCTTCATTGGGGGGAACCCAAAGTGGTTTACAACAATGTTCTCTGCTCTGTTTTTACAAACGAAGACTTAAGTGTTTGGAGCTTCTTAGGAAAAAAACTTGGGGGGGGGGGAGATGAAAGCACAAGGCAGGCTTATCAACTTATGAATGATGTGGAGGCCTGATGGAAAAATGTCTCTTAATCTCATGAAGGTAAAACTTGATCACTCGAAGAAGAAGAGAAGATATTGGATTTATACCCCACCCTTCACTACCCAAAGGTGTCTCAGAGCGGCTTACAATCTCTTTCTCTTCCCCTCCCCACAACAGACACCCTGTGAGGGAGGTGGGGCTGAGAGAGCTCTGACAGAAACTGCTCTTTTTCAAGAACAGCTCTTTTCAGAACTACCACTTGCCCAAGGTCATCCAGCAGGTGCAAGTGGAGGAGTGGGAAATCAAACCTGGTTCTCCCAGAGTAGAGTCCGTGCACTTAACCACTACACCAAACTGGCTCTAACCACTACACCAAACTGAAGGTTTGAAACTACACCAAACTGAAGGCTGAACAACCTAAGTACTGCTTTTCACAAGAAATAATTCACTGCCCCCAAGAAGTAGGGATGGTTGGCCACTAGATTACATGGCTTAAAAAAGAAAGAACTGACAGATTTGTAAATCACTTCTCTGCTGACAGTCCTGATGGTGAAATGCAACTTTAATGCTACGTGACAGGATCTGGGGACAAACAACAAGGAGGGGTGGACTCCTTCATGCCCTCCTCATGTGTTTTCTCTGAGACATCTGGCTGGTGGCTTTAGGGAGCAGGACGTGGGGCAAGACGGGCCTCTGGTTCAGTCCCACAAGCCAGCTCTTCTGGTGTGAACCCCCTCACACACAAACACATACTTAAATGAGGGACTAACAACCATGTGTTTGTGACCCAGGAACTAAACAAGAGGCAGACCCAGAAGGATCTGGAGCACGCCATGTTGTTGCGCCAGCATGAGTCCATGCAAGAGCTGGAGTTCCGGCACCTCAACACCATCCAGAAGATGCGCTGCGAACTGATCCGCCTGCAGCACCAGACAGAGCTCACCAACCAGCTGGAGTACAACAAGCGGCGGGAGCGAGAGTTGAGGCGCAAGCATGTCATGGAGGTCCGGCAGCAGCCCAAGAGCCTCAAGGTACTTCTGGGCCCTTGTTAGTGGGAAGTCCTCTCCACTTGGTTGTTGACTGATGTGGTTGGAGAAATTACCAGACCTTGGTGGTCCATGTAGTTAAAGCCACAGTGGACAAAAGGGGCAGCAGCCCATGGCAGTAATGTGATGTACTTGTGCTCTGTCGTTGGCTACCAGGTACGTCGAGCGAGACTTCAGGTCCCATGTAGCTAATGGTAAACTGGGCTTCTTGTGTTCTGTGCTGAAGTTCTGCACCAGAATTCTATGCTTTGTTCTGTCCAAAGACAAGCTGAACCTGCAGCACGTACAGAGGGTTGCGACTTAAGAAAAAATTGAGGCTAATTTTTTAAAAGCTAGTTTTCAAAATATTCTGAGTCACAGGACAGGGCCAGGAACTCATGTAGGCAACTGAGCACCCTCTTTACCATTTGACACACCGGGCAATCCTCATTTGCTTTCAAGCATGCCAAAAACTTACTTTCATGTAGGTAGGAAAAATTGTGTCCATGCTGGAGGGAAGGATAAGTAACTCTTCGTGATTCTGTGGATGGCAATGCACAGCTGCTGTGGGTTGACGCAGTTTTGTCTGATTAGTTCCAGTAACTAATGAAAATTTGGCATGCAGTTACAGGGCATTGGTTTCAGCTGATCCTCCCCTTTTTCTTTTGTTTTCGCCTTCCTCTGTGTAAATGCTTCCATCACATTGTAAACAAAATAAACGTTGAGGGTGTTGCTTGCAGTGGCCAGTGAGGGGGCCTTGAGCATGGGAAAGGTCTTGCCCACTCCAGAAGGATAAGTGGCCTTTTTACAAGCCACCAATTCCCCCCCCCCCCCCGATACCTGGGTAAAATGGTTCTCCTGCAAAGACATGATGTAAGTTCTTGCTATTGGAGTTGAACTTGATTACAAAAAACTTGGGGGCGGAGAGGCAGTGGAGTCACCAAAATGTTCCTTGATAAATAGCTGGCAACTGTGTAGAGAGGCACTGGGCCAGATCAAGTTAGCCAAAGTTACGCAAAGTCTGTCACTATTCCTGGAAGTACTTCTGTTGTGTCTGGCAGCAGCTACAGCCTTAAGAATGGCTGCCCAGTCCTGAGGGGGGGGGGGACACAAGTGTTTCACACCAACCACTGGGACCAAGAACGGAATGAGGTCTTGCTTCTGTCAGTCACTTTGTATGCTTGTGTTGCCTCATGTTGGTCTTCAGAGAGAATAATGATCATTTCATAATGATTTTGAGAGCCTTAAATTATCATGCAGATGAACTCCTGCCGTGCAGCGGGTGGGCCGGAATGATCTTGTTAGATGTCTGGCTGGGAGGCTTGCTCCTTGCAGTTAAAGCTTCTGGTCTTGGAAGCTGCAAATAGAGCTTCCCTCTAAGTTGAGTTAGTGTGAGCTAGCTCACGGTTTTTTAGCCTTCAGCGCACAGATTTTTGTCCCAGCTCAAGAAAGATGGCTCCAGAGCAAACTAATTTATGCAGTAGCCAAATCGCTTGCTCACAACTTTAATGTCAGTCACTCACAAAGTAGAATTTTGGCTCACAAGACTCCACAGCTTAGAGGGAACATTGCACCCATGGATGTTTTCCCTTCAATTGATGTGTCAAGCTTTCCTTTCCCTCCCCCTTCCTTTTGCAGGGATTGTGATAAGGGTGTACTCTACCTTAGACTGACCACTTAACACGTGGGTCCTGCTTTGACAGGTCAGTGGCCATCATTAGTGCACCTGGTAGCCACGTGGAAGCTGGAGACACATTTTGAGACTGCACAGTGGTGGATATCTCATTCTTTCACCACTTGGTATCTGAGTTGGAGAAGTCATTCCTGTGCTGGCATCCAAGCAACTTCGTCAAAGCATGTTTATGGGCCTTGTCCCATAATTCATTTTATTTGCTTTAGCCCAGTTTTCCAGCCAGTTGGGTCGACTGAAGTTCTGCAATCCACCTCGACTCTCCACGAGAAAGGCACAGTATAAATTAATAAATACACATTTTCTCCCCTAGTCTAAAGAGCTCCAGATAAAGAAGCAGTTCCAGGATACTTGCAAGATCCAGACCCGGCAGTATAAAGCCTTGCGGAACCACCTGCTGGAGACCACACCAAAGAGCGAGCACAAGGCGGTCCTGAAACGGCTCAAGGAGGAGCAGACCCGGAAGCTGGCCATCCTAGCGGAGCAGTATGACCACAGCATCAACGAGATGCTCTCCACGCAAGCAGTGAGTTTCCACCAAAGCTGCTGGTTGGAGTGTTACGTGTGCTTGAGAAAGAGAGACTGTGGGAACATTGTGGCCCATGGCGTCCCCTCTTTCCGATCCCTTCCTGATATGCAATGGGGAGTGTGTATTTATAGTCTCTCATGTATCTTGTTTGATGTGAATTTTAGTCTTAACTGTTTTAACCTGTTTTACCGCTATTGCATATTGTGCCTATGTGGAGGGATTGTCCAAGGATTAGGTCTGCAGAGCCTTTGGCAAGCTGGGGACTCATTAGTTAGCTTCAAACAGATGGCTCTTCAGGCCTCTCCTGTCTGCAAGACCAGGGCTATTTTTGGGCAGGAACGCACAGGAACGGAGTTCCGGCTGGCTCCCAAGTTGGCCACATCCAGCAGGAACTTATTAGCATAATAGGCCACACCCAACAGCAGGAACTCATTAGGATTGGCTACATTAGGGGTGTGTGGCCTAACATGCAAAGGAGTTCCTGCTACAAAAAAGCGCTGGGTTTTGACAACAAACAAGGTAAACAGAATAACAAGCAAAAGGTGGGTGTGGCTGGATGACCACACTTCTGGTAACATGTGGGTGCGGCCTAATGTGCTAATGAGCTGTGCTGTCAGGGGTGTGGCCCAATATGCTAATGAGTTTCTGCTGTTGGGTGTGGCCTATTATGCTAATGAGTTCCTGCTGGGCTTTTTCTACAAAAAGAGCCCTGTGCAAGACTATTGCTAAACTGTCCTGCCTCAAACCTCTGCAGTGCGTACCCCGACAAATGGCGGCTTCTCTCTCTCTCTCTCTCTCTCTCTCTCTCTCTCTCCCCCCCCCCTTACCCCCTCAGAGAGGGGGTTACAAGCAGCTGCCTCAACAGCACATACCCGTCTCCATCTTTTTTTGCAGCTGCGACTGGACGAGGCGCAGGAAGCAGAGTGCCAGGTTCTCAAGATGCAGCTGCAGCAGGAACTGGAGCTGTTGAACGCTTACCAGAGTAAAATCAAGATGCAGGCAGAGGCCCAGCATGACCGGGAGCTGCGTGAACTGGAGCAGCGGGTGTCTCTGCGCAGGGCTCTCCTGGAGCAGAAGGTATGATGGCAGATGACGCCGACAGTTTGGAAGCTGCGTTGGCCACTCTGGTGGGGGGGGGGTTTGGAGGGGGATGGTCTGGGGGTGGGAATCTGTACATGCACTGAACGTAACATGAAAATTACTCAACGCGCATACAAAAACAATCAAGTGCATAGTATATGTGGATTGTGCATTCACTGCAACATGGGGACAAGATGAAGGATGTGAGTTCTTGGTGCCAAAAACATTATAATCCTGCACCCGGACTTTGAGAAAATGCTGAATTCTGTACACTGTATAAAGTGTACGCAAA
The DNA here is from genome assembly GCF_001447785.1 of Gekko japonicus. NCBI lineage: Eukaryota > Metazoa > Chordata > Lepidosauria > Squamata > Gekkonidae > Gekko > Gekko japonicus. Next base: position 108,719 of record NW_015173128.1, read on the forward strand.
TTGAGGGAATGTTCATAATCCCTTTTTATTTTCACACACTTTATGCTCTGACACCGATTATTTTGTGCAGTTTTGATGTTGCCAACCGTCAGGTGTACTCACACACACGTGTACTGCCATTTTCACTTGCTGGGTATCCGCTGCTGATTTCCCTAGTTCCCTGACAAGATTCTTTTCTGTCCCCCCATCCCCACTGGCTGCAGCACTGCAAAGCTCACTGCACAGACATAGTCAGAAGGGGAGCCAGGAGGACACTTAACAACTGGAATACTACACACATACCCCTTTCAGAGTTCCCTCTAAGCTGAGTTAGTGTGAGCTAGCTCACAGTTTTTTAGCCTCCGGCTCACACCTTTTTGTCTTCGCTCAGGAAGGACGGCTCCAGAGCAAACTAACTTATGCAGTAGCCAAATGGCTTGCTCACAACTTTAATGCCAGCAGCTTACAAAGTAGAATTTTTGCTCGCAAGACTCCACAGCTTAGAGGGAGCATTGACCCCTTTGTTTCTGCTGTGTGTAAAGGGCAGAGTGTCTGAACCCTGGTGGCACGCGGTCTTAGAGAGCCCGTCGCCTCCCCTTCCCATTGTGAAGGAACTGGAGGTGAGTAACAAGAGGCGGAGGATCTTGCCCACCAGTGGTCATTGTCTCCAAAATGTGGCTGAATTGGTCCTGACTGGATGACTTCTGAGAGCAGCCCAGAACAGTCTCTTTGTTCTCTTTCACCTAATTTCTACCTGTGCATCTCTCGTTCTGAAAATGCAGGGGCAGCATGATGTAGCTCCCACTGCCTGCCTCGTTGGACTCTGTTACGGAATTGTGATTGGTTGCTGGGAAGTCAAAAGCCTATCCAGTGTGGTGCGGGACCAACATGTGTTTACTGAGGGTGGTGACTTTGCTTTTGCTTTAAACCTGGGTAATAACCTGTTTGGGGCAGGAGGATTCTGACTAAGCTTTTTCCCAGCTATGCCCTTGGAGCTAACTCAAGCATAGGAGATTTAGTTAAAAAATCCGTTGTTCCCCAGCTGGTGTGACTGTAGACAGGATTGCATGAGTGAGTGCAGGTTGCTTTCCTGTGTTCTGTCTGCAGGCTTTGACTGCCACTTGGCAGTGTGACTAGTAAGAGTCTGTGCTGCTTTGCTGAGAATCCTGATGGTGTGTTGGATGCCGTTCCAAAGAAACTCTTCAAAAAATATCTCCATTGTCTTTTTATATCAAAAAACAAACACACATGCTCAAAGCTCATAGCAGCTTCCATGAAATAATGCTCCATTCTGAAGCCTGGATTTAGGCCACATATAGGCCTGACCTGTACCTATTACTAACACCTGTAGGCCTGACCTGAAAGCCACGCAGGTTTAATACTACAAGCAGAACCATCCTGTATCTTGACTTTTGGCCTCCAGGATGATATCTGGAGGTTTAACTGGCCTGCTGTTGAGGGGAAATTCCAGGCGCTGTTGTTTTTAATAAAAGGTTGAGTGTTCCAGTGTGTGTTTCATGAATGATTACGGCCTCTTAGTATCCATATCTAAATAGAAACCAGAGGGTGTTTAAAAACTTCATCTGCATCAAAGCTCCCTCTGCAACTTTAAAGCTGGGCTTTTGGCAAAAGAAAGTTATTTCATTCTTACATCTTCTTTAGAGTTAATCCAGGTGACAGAATGTATTGCCCCAGCAGGATTCTGTAGCCTCAGTTCTGCAAAGGCAAACAAGCGGCACATACCTTACCCTTGGAGTTCTAAGCTCCTTGAATCATTAGTCTGTTGCTCCTCCAGAGAGCACACTACTCTCTCACTTCAAGTTCTCCCCACCTGCCCCAGCCCCTTTCTGTTGCTTGTGAGCCCTTGAGTATAAACATAGCTGCTTTGGATGGACACCCCAGTGCATTTGATGAAGTGAGCTCTGACTCAAAAGGTTACGTGGGAATAATTTTTTTTAGTCTTTAAGGTGCTGCTGGACTCCTTTCAGTGTTGCTACAACCAGCTAACACAGCTGCCTCCTATAAGAGGTGGCTATCATCTTCCCAAGACAGCACATGTGCTGCTTGGTGGAATGAGCATAGAGATTTCATGCACAGGGCCCTCATGGTTTAGGTTGTGTTGCTGTTTTGGGCAGAGAGCCCTGATGGGCTGTCCTGTAATTCACTGCCACAGGAGGTGGCGGCGGCTACAAGCATGGACAGCTTCAAGAGGGAACTGGATAAACATATGGAGCAGAGGTCCATCAGTGGCTATTAGCCACAAGGTATAGATAGGAACTCACAGGTTGGGGCAGGTGACGCCCTGTACTCTTGGTGCTTGGGGGAGGGGCAACAGTGGGAGGGCTTTTAGTGTCCTGGCCCCCCTGCTGGACCTCCTGATGGCACCTGGTATTTTTGGCCACTGTGTGACAGAGTGTTGGACTAGATGGGCCATTGGCCTGATCCAACATGGGCTTCTCTTATGTTCTTATGCATTCTACCTCAAGCATCACTGAATAATTAGAATTGTCTGGCAAAGGTCTGTGCCTTAGAAAGACCTGATGTCACCTTCTGGCAGGAGAGAAGCAGCCGCACCCTGTTCCTGCTGCAGTGTTCTGTTAATAATCTCTGAGCATGACTGGGTGTGGGCAATCAGACTGAGTCCAATAGGTCAGTGTATTCATGGGGACTGCCAGGGCTCTTTTTGTAGAAAAAGCCCAGCAGGAACTCATTAGCATAATAGGCCACACCCAACACCAGGAACGTATTAGCATATTAGGCCACACCCCTGCCAGCACAGCTCATTAGCACATTAGGACGCACCCCCGTGTTACCAGAAGTGTGGTTATCCAGCCACACCCACCTGTTGGTTGTTATTCTGTTTACCTTGTTTGTTGTCAAAACCCAGGGCTTTTTTTGTAGCAGGAACTCCTTTGCATGTTAGGCCACACACTCCTAATAAAGCCAATCCTAATGGATTTCTGCTGTTGGGTGTGGCCTATTATGCTAATGAGTTCCTGCTGGGCATGGCCAACTTGGGAGCTAGCCGGAACTCCGTTCCTGTGCGTTCCTGCCCAAAAATAGCCCTGGGGACTGCTCTTTGCTGTGCTGGGGAGCCACAGCATATGGTCTGTTTTAAGACGGTTGCATCATTTACCCTTCCTAAATACCACCTTGAGGTATGGAGAGAGAGCACTTGCCTAGGTGGGATCTGACTAGAAGGACTTCTTCCTAGCCCAGCCTTTTGTTTCCAGTGGCCAGATATCTCTGGACACCTGCAACACAGGGCATGAAGACTATAGCCATGCTTAGTCTGTTGCAGCCAAAACGGAGTGTGCTGTGTGGCACTTTGTATGTTGTAGGAGAGAACTCTCTGACCAGTTCATGAAGTGGCTTTAAAAAGGGAGTGGAGTGGTAGGGGAACTGAGCTTGAGTTCATACGATGTTCACCCAAGGTGACAAAGACAAAACTTAAGGAATGCAACAGCCATGTGACCTAATTGCGCTTGAAATCTACATAGAAGAGCTTGGATGACTGCAGCTATGCATCACAAGGAAAACTGTACTCTGGAGGCAGAAAACCTCAGAGGCAGAGGTTAATTACCTTGGCCAGGTAAAGATTTGGTGAGCACTAATCCACCTGAGTCCCCTTCTCAACTCTGCTGTGCTCCCTGCAGCATTTCCTGTGGTTTTCAAAACAAAGACAGGGAGTGTCAGCTGCACCCTTGGAAGTTGTTCGGTGGACAGAATGGTCTCCCAGGAGGTCAGGCTTCAGTGGTGAGAACTCTGCTGCCTTGGGGATGAAGGCATTCCAGGCATCGAGTGCCACATTAGAGGGTTAGATAGTGATGAAGTGTGTGGTATGTGAGTTAAAACTGGAGGCACAAGGAAACGATTGCTTTCAGAGTGTCTAAAGGTGCCAGTTGCAGAAGAAGAACCCTTGCCCCCTCTTGTTGACGTGAATCACACTTGGCACTGGAAAGAGGCAGGTGCCCAGAGCACTGAATTATGCAGGTCCACACCAGTCATTCTTCTTCACAAGTGGGTAACTCTACTCTGGCTTGAGGAGTAGTGAGATCAGGTATGGCCGGCATCGCACATCATGCACATCGCACATCATGCCTGGTTCTTTGGGCTTACAGGAGCCTTGGATTACTTAATAGCTTTATTTTCTCGTAGCTTGCGGGCATGCCGTTTGGGAATTCCTGTGCTAAACTGTCCCCCCCCCCACTCTGTCCCCCCCC